>NC_069499.1:443852693-444197693 GCF_027579735.1 Bombina bombina
TGTATGAAGTTGCTGTGCGTGGTCTCAGGTAAAAATGTTTTGGGGCAAATGCAGGAAATATCTTCAAACAAGTTGTGTAGCCTCTCTGAGTGGTCTAAATGTACAGTAGCAGGCGGTACTTGCCCAAATGCCTCTGAGTGCGTGCATTAAATTGCAGAAATGGGTATCTATTAGTGCAATGACCTCCTTTTCCAACCAGTTCAGCGCCATTTTGGAGTTCTCGGGTGACTAACTTGCTCAGTGGTTTGTCTTGTAAACAGATGAAAGCTAGCCTCCATAAGCTCCCGGACTCATGCCTGAGAAATATGAATGATTGGGAATCGTCTCTAAGTAACTTTGGAGCAAAAAATAAAGTATATAATCCCTTTAGTATATCCAGAGCCGGGAGCTCAATAAAGATGCGACCATCCGCTTCTGCAGCTAACAACTCCCCTAAGCAAATATTTTGAAAGCAACAAGCTTATTATTCATCCACCATTAGGTATTGTTGTGGCGGGTGTGTTACACTGATAGTTCTAAACATTTTTATAAGATCTTTTCCCCAGCAGATTTACCCGTTCATTTAGATTTAGCTTTTGTGTTGGAAGACGGGTTACCTGTCTAATTAAGCAGGTTCTGTATGTCTAACCTCTGCAGGCATTGGCACATACTTTGTGTTTAAACCCTACTTTGTGATATTCCTCATTGTGTTAGGAGGCAAAAAAACCCTATCTAGCTTTACTTCTCTAATTCCTGCGTGATGATTCACATTTGCTAGGTAGGTGCATTGTTATGTATCATTTACTAAGGCAATTCTTTCTCCAAACAGCAAGTCTCTGGTATAAAAACAATGTGTTAATCCCACCACAGATTTGAGAACACGTAGTTGGAAAGCGGCACTGTAGAATCAGTGTGTCCAAAACAAGATTATTCAAATATAATATGTCCTGCTGATAAATGTATTGGATCTCAGGCTTTTATGTATCCATCTGAAAAATGTAGTTGGGAAAGTTCTTATAGAGAATGTGCCCACAGTATAGTACACAAAGCATCAACTCAATGCAGTTTATACTGTGAGCCAAATATACAGTGGGTGGAATCGCATAAGCAAATCTGTCATGGTGAGATAACTTGAAGACTACATCAGTTGTCAAAAAAGCTCTTCCAGGAGAGTGGAGTTTCAACAAACCAGTTATTTCTCTGGCTGATGTTTTGGGAATTCGGGAGCTGAACCTTGATGGACTGTAACATCACTAACAAAGCCAAGAAGTACTTCTGGTGTTTCAGACCTTGAACATGTGGTGTGTATGCGCCAAGCATTAACTCTAATTTTCTCTGGAAATCTTTTCCACTTATTTTCTTCTGATTCCAAGAATTCTCCAAATTCTGCAAAATATATTTTGCATTTCTTCAAATTTAGCCACTAATTTTGTTTTTGTTTTCCCATTTACAACAACACATAACCATTCCGCATATTTGTCCATAAATGGCAACAAGAGATAATATAGGGAACTGCAAGACAATGGATATTTTACTAACAAAATGTAGTAGCAAGCTTTGTCTACTCAAGTAACTAGTCTGGATTGGTTTCAAGTGCTGGGTGAAGTATTACCACTAAAAAAAAAAACAATGGCACACTCACCTAGTGTGTAATTAAAAGGTGTTTAGTGTCCTGACGGTTCAAGACTGCTCTTGATGAGCGGTTAAAAGTATTAAAGGGACACTGTAACCAAAATTTTTCTTTCATGATTCAGATTGAGCATGAAATTTTAAGCAACTTTCTAATTTACTCCTATTTTCAATTTTTCTTCGTTCTCTTGCTATCATTATTTGAAAAAGAAGGCATCTAAGCTTTTTTTTGGTTTCAGTACTCTGGACAGCATTTTTTTATTGGTGAATGAATTTATCCACCAATCAGCAAGGACAACCCAGGTTGTTCACCAAAAATGGGCCGGCATCTAAACTTACTTTCTTGCATTTTAAATAAAGATACCAAGAGAATGAAGAAAATGTGATAATAGGAGTAAATTAAGTGCACTCTGGAAGCTGATGATTGAATTCTTCTAAGGTGTGGACAAAGCTTGATGAAAGGTCTACAGGTCTTTAGTGTATTTGCCATAAATTTTTATCACCTTTTTTGAACCTGCATAAGAAATGTGAACTTGGAAAACATTTTTCTTACAGGCCATTAATTTGTCTCATCTAGAGGCTAAACCTACATGTACAGTCCTATCAAGTTTGTGGATGGCAAACATCTTGGATGTAGTCTGATTTATCTGTGCTGCCTGAATCAAAAGATGACAAACTGGAATGTTTTGCCAGATAAGACTATCATTGTTGCATTGTACAATGCATCATCCCCACATATCAAATAAAGAAGGTTCCAGTGCAACAAATATTAAGGTACATTCAACAATGGGTTTTCCGCTTTGAAGGCAGGTATTTCATTTTCAAATCTCTCTAGGAGTGCTTCACTAGTAGTTACTATTAGTCTGATGTCCATTCATCTTATCAAATCTGATAAACTCAGTCTCATTCCCTGTATACTAATGAAAATTAAATGAAATATATATATATATACCCCACCCCCCTGTAAATTGTCCTTTTTGTTGTAAAAACTCCTGTAAGAGGCTGTGCCAAGGATTTTAAGATATTTGTTAGTAAAATGTATAGTTTTTATTGTGATAGTTTTTAGATGCTTTTAAGTTGTTGTTTTTTTATGTAGGTCTTTTGCAATACATTACGCTATTGCTGATAAATATTATGAAAAATAGTGACCTCAAAAGTGTGAGAGAAACAATATTTATTTTAAATAAATTTCTTTCCAGTTGTTTGGGAACTCCAGACCTATTAAGACACATTTGTGTGTATTTTATTTCTGCTCTATCTCCAGTCACATGTAAGGATAAGCCTCTTACTCAGAGTAGGTCCTGGCTTAGATTCTTGCAGGAAGGGGAGGGGCACAGGTAGAAGTTTGTAGTCTGAGAACTCCTCCAAGTAGGAATAAGGCATATACATTACTAGTACCTTTTAATATGCGCTACTTTATAACAAATGAGGTCATTATTACAGGTACACATTTGTACATTAACTATGCTACGGTTTGAAATCTTCCAAATGTATTTTTGTCTAAAAATCTGTTATTTTTGCAATAATCTTTAGTTTGCAAAAATGCTTTTATTAAATGTAAAATGTAAAACCCTGGAATATTTTCACACAGAAATTTGTTAAAAGGACATGAACATTTTTTGTTTCATGATACAGATAGTGTATGATTATTAAAGGGACAGTAAAGTAAAAATTAACATTCATGATTCTTACAAAGCATGTAATTGTAAACATCTTTCCAATTTACTTCTATGATCTAATTTGCTTTGTTTAAAAGCATATCTAGGTACGCTCAGGAGCAGCAATGCACTACTGGAGGCTGATTGGTGGCTGTGCATATATGCTTTTGTTCTAGCCCTGTAGTGTGTTTCTTCTCCTTCATCAAGGGATTCAAAGATAATAAAGCAAATGTGATAATAAAAGTACATTTTAAACAACCTTAAAATTTACTTCTATTATCCAATTTATTACTCTCTACAAATTTACTTAATTTTCTTGGTATCCTTTGTTGAAAAGCAATTAGGTAGCGACTCTGCAGCTTGCACTGGAGCACTATAAATTTTGCAAGAACTTGTGTTCTGTTATACATTTGCAAGAGCACCAGGTGGCAGTAGTAGTTTTGCAAGAACTTGTAACTGTTATACATTTGCAAGAGCACCAGGTGGCAGTAGTGTTTTCCGCAATGCAGTGCTCGAGACACGTGCACCCTACTACTACTTTGCTGCTAGTACATATCATTTTCCATATTAAATCTGCTGTTTGAATCGTGAAAGAACATTTTGGGGTTTCATGCTCTATTAAGCAAAAGCTGTTTAAACTTAAAGGAAAGTGCAGGTTTGTGTGCTACTGTGATGTCTATTGCTCATTGGCTGAGAGTGACATTCCCACAACAAGGTTAGTTTATTTAGCACAAGAACATACTTTTATCTAAACAATTTTTTATTTTTTTTAATAAAAATACTTTTCTTTCCTAAGATATGGTGAGTCCACGGTGTCATCATTTACTGTTGGTTATATCCCAACTGGCCAGCAGGAGGAGGCAAAGAGCACCACAGCCAAGCTGTTAAGTACCACTCCCTTTCCAACCCCCAGTCATTCTCTTTGCCTTGATGCATGGAGGAGGTGAAGTTTTGGTGTCTGAAGAAAATTGAATTTCTTTTACTTCAAGCAAGATTTTAACTACTATAGAAAGCCAAAGTAGGGTTACTTTGATCTTTCCCCTTTTTCAAGGATTGGGTCTAACCGTAGTCCACGTTAGTCTCTTCAGTATGAAAGTGGTGGCTTTAAAGCAGTTTGGAACTTGTAAGGTGGGCCTTGCTGCGTTTTCCTAACATACTTGCTGCCCTAGTATAGAAAGCCAGAGTAGGTTTACTCTGTTCTTTCTATTTTCTATAGGTCTATGTGAGGAGTGGCGTCCTCTCACACCGGGTAGGCTGTCCTCCTGCCGGACGGCTAAAGAAAAACAAACATTGGTCCCAAATTATAAGAGATCATGTCACATCTAGAGCCTTTGATCACGGTCTCAGAAGAGAGAACTTCTAATGAATTATTTTTGGATAGCCTTCCAAGATTGAAATATCTAAATTAATTTAGCCAAAGAAATTCATTACTTAGATCACAGGAACCCCTGTAAGGAACAGACGGTCCGTCTGTTAGAATAGGGGAATATACAAACATGTTCAGAGGATACATCTGTTCTCATCCAAGTGTTAAATTGTCACTGCTGAGATTTAATACACATTCTCAGTTGAAAAGACTGTTGGCTCTGATAAACGGCACATGAGAAACTAGATCTCCGATAAAGAAATGGTGGCTAATCTTCATGATCATTTAAAAAATCAAAATTTAAAACATCTGTATTTTTATGTGTGTGTGTGTATATGTATGTATGTATGTATGTATGTATGTATGTATATATATATATATATATATATATATATATGATCTTAAAATTATACTATGTTAAATATCTGCTGTATTGAATAATAACTGTATTGGTATATATAAATATTAACCCATTTATTTCAAGATAAACACATTTTTCTTTGTTTTCCAGAAATCTAATGAACATTACAAGGGAGAACTGATGTGAAGATGAGATTTCTAAATAAGATGCCATGAATTGACATATTTCATTGATTGATACTACTAGTCCTTCATAAAAATGCAACTTTTAAGGCATCTTCTAAAACAGTGGTCTCAAAGTACAGTCCCCAGGGCCAAATGCGGCCCTCAAGATAGTTTTATCTGGCCCTCCCTTGTTTAATAGGCAAACCATTACTTTCAGCTGTCAATTTTTTTATGGTTCTAAGAGGTGTAACTAGTTGATATTCTATATAGGCACTCGCAAGACAAATATAAAGACAAAGCATCCAGTGTAGACTCCTACCACACAATGCGTTGGGTAAATGCCACTTTTTACGTCGGTATACAGTTCCATGATGATCACTTCACTTGGTACTCACAAGATAAATATACAACTATGTATGTCTATTGTGGGCTACAACTCGCAATATTCACTACTACTTGGATAAATGTCACTTCCATTTCCTAGTATATCCAGTTCCGGAGCACTTACTCAGTTTAAGTGGCCCCCATGGGAGAAAAACACTTGGTCACTGGCCCCCAGATACTTTGAGTTTGATACCCCTGTTCTAAAATATAAGTAATGTACTCATGTTTCATATTAAAATTAGGGTTGCACCGATACCAAGTATTTGCATGAGTACTTGTACTCGTGCAAATGCACCAATACTTATACCGATACCTCCACTTCCTACCCATATGCTATCTTGTGGCGTTTTTTCAAACTGCATGTTCCCATTTCATTTTAAGCTGAAGTGGAGACTAAACTAAAAATTGTTTACTACTGTTCTGCCAATACAAATTGCTGTTATTTGTATTATTGTAGGAGAGATCACTGTACCTCGTTCAGACAAACCCTGAAGTACTGGTCAGTTAATAAACTGAGATTTCCAGCTCTGGCTAAAATGGTCCAAAAATATCTTTCTTCCCCATGCAGTAGTGTGGAAAGTGAAAGACTGTTCAACTTAGTCAAACCTCCTTACTGATAGCAAAAACAGACTTATAGCTGAACATGCAGAGAGGCTTCTGTTCTGTTCCTTAAAAAAGAACTTGCCACTAACTTTTGAAAAATTATTCTAATATTTGTTGTTGTTATTAATATATTTTATTGTAATATTTTTATTTATAAACATGTTCTGTGAACTTTATGACAAATAAAACTGTTTTATTATTTCATATTGTCTTTTAATTTACAGTCCTTCATAATTATAAAGAAGGAATCTTAAATAATTAGTCTGTATTGTGCTTGGTTAACTGTCACATGACATAAAAAAAGTATCGGTAATTGGTATCGGCGAGTATTTGAAAACAAGTATCGGTACTTGTACTCGGTCTGAAAAAAATGGTATCGGTGCAACCCTAATTAAAATAATCAGAGAAAATGGCATTATATATTACCATATGTATTGAACACACAGTTTATTAATACTGAAAATTAAAGTATATTTAATAAACATTTTTAAGGTTAGATACTAGACTGCAGCAGTATTGATGGCAAGACTTCATTTCTGATTATCTGCAGCCCCCTCGTGGATTAAAACTAGTATGACAGCCAAACGAGTTGACTGTTTAAAACACATGCAAATCCAAATGAGCCAATCAGGGTGGTGTCTCCCAAATAACCAAACAGGGACAAGCATCCGAAGAGCCTATCAGACAAGTTTCAGTAAGCGCTTATCTCAATTTCAGTGGCGTCACTAGGGTTGGTGTCACCCGGTGCGGTAAGTTATGGTGTCACCCCCCCCCCCCCCAGAAAGCAGATGCACACACACATACAAACACTCAGACACACTTAAAAACCTACTCAGATGCACACACAAACACTCTGAAACACACTCAGACACACACATACAAAATATGTAAACTGCACTGCATTAATTATAAAGCTCATGTCTAGAGCTGCTCCCTGGCTCAGCAGAGCATCAAATGAAAGATAAACAGAGCACTTTAAAATAAATCACTGGAGAAAAGGTTTAGGCGCGCAAACTATGAAAATTCTGCTCTCTGACTCTGTTCCAAGTCTGTCAGTGCACAGCCCTGGGCCGCGTGCCTACCGCTTCTTATGGCCAATCACCTCTGCACTCTGCCCACCCCCAGACCCTCGCCCGCCCTCCTACCTGTTCAGTGTGCGCTTAGTGTACAGTAACCGTAAAGGTCTGGTGGGCATCATACGTGGCTCCTTCACTTTAGAGAGTGTCAAACAGTCATGCGGTCAGGTGCCAGGCGTCCCCTCACAATTTCCCAGTTCCCGTTTAGAGAGACAGCACAGCAGTGAGTGACTCCACTGCTCCACATGTCACTGAGCAGTGAGCACAGATAGGCAGGCAGGTTTAGGCTAGCAGCGCAACTTTGCAAGCCCCACTGCATGCCCACAACATTCATAGAGAAATTGGGCAGGGGAGAAGCAAAGTACAAACAAGCAAAAGCAGCCGGGAAAACTATTTGTTGAAATTGCAGCACTGGCTCAAGGGGCAAAAAAATTGTGTGTCTACAACTTCCCCAGTCCCACCAATGTTCACAAATGCCAGCACCTCTAATAAAAAAATCAATGCATCTCAACATTGTATTTCTTTGAATTTCAATAAAATTTAAAAAAAAAAAACTTTTTTTTTTTTGGTGTCACCCAGGTGCGGCCCGCACCCCCCTAGTGACGCCACTGCTCAATTTCACCAATGATTAAAATAAAAAAGTGTGGGGTATATCACTTGATATAGCCTCATGCAAGAAAAAAGAAAAGGTCTTGGCTGCTGAATTTTGACTGACAAAGTGTTGCCTTGGAATCCAGTCTTTATAAAGCCAATCTGGGCCTAAATTTTATCCATCTTGCAAAAATACCTCTCAATTTATGAGGTGAAATTAGACTTATCGGGAAAAACTGAAACATTTAATTTGGTGATCTGGTGATGTATATGTTTTTGTTTTTATTTTTTTTGTATTTAGAATATTTAAATCAAAGGTATTTGGCAACTACAACTAGATTGCAGTTAATAATTTTAAAAGGGCACAATTTGTATTTTAAGCTCATGTTCATAGTTCTGTGTAGTTTAACTAGTCATATTTAGTGCTAAGTAATTTATATTTGCAAAAAAAAAAAATAAAAAAAAAAAATATATATATATATATATATATAATAGAACAGCAATGAATCCCACGGACGGACTCAGTGTTGCAGCCAGGATCCAAATGAAGCAGGAAGGTTTTGTACACCATTGACAAAGGCTCGTGTTTGAGCCGAAACGTTTGGTTAAAATACTGCCAATAAAACGGAGTGTTTATGAAAAATCCTGTGTGCCTACCTTCATTTGGATCCTGGCTGCAACACGGAGTCCGTCCGTGGGATTCATTGCTGTTCTACTGTCTATCTTCCCAGTGAGAGCACCAGGTAGCTGAACTTATTTAGTGAGTGCCGTACACTTCTGCAACCTTGTGTGTGTGTGTGTGTGTATATATATATATATATATATATATATATATTAGAATTTGCCTTACTGTAGCTAAGTTTTATTTCAGCTCAGATAAATTGGCATAGAAATTGGCTGCTAAAGTATGTTGTTATATTGTTTAACTAGGCACTGTTAAAGTTAGAGGTCCATATTCTGGTATTTTATTGTGAATAAGGAAAATTGTAAAGGTTAATTGCAGTTTATGATTCCTGGGTGAATCTAATGCACTGTGGACTTGTTAGCGTTATATTTACAGACAAGGATTACTTTAATCTTGTTACTTGCGACAGAGCTAGCTGCTCAGACTGTCAAGGCACATTTTCGCTATTCTCTGATGAGTGATTTCAATCACTATTGCGAGCGCGCTTTTTTAATAAATGCAATGAGTGGCGCCATTATGGGCTTCATGAGTTGATCAGAGTCTACTTTTATAGGATAATTATGCCTCTTAAATTATAATTTGATTGTTTATCCCTGAGCTCAATGTCTCTTAGGATGATGATGTTCAGGCAATGCCACAGCTTTCTCCTTAAACGTCCCAAGCCTCATTGGTGTCACATGCAGTGTCCTGTGGTTCCTCTCAATCTCCTGGAGGAGTGTATTTGCCTACAGAGTTTGCCGTTAAGGTATCCTCTGTGGTATCTGTGGCTTTATCTGTTTTTTTCTTACCTACAGGGAAACAAAGTTTTTCAGATAGTAAGGTTTCTGCTACAGAGGCCGCTCTCTCTCCTAAGTCTGGTGAGGAGGATTTGCTGGTAGCTTCTGAGGGTAAAATCTCAGATTCGGACAATATAATTCCTTCATCTGATGCTGAAGTGGTCTCCTTCAGATGTATGCTTGCACACCTCGTGTACTGTTAAAGGAGGTTTTAGCTACTTGGACAACATTGATAACCCTGTCATTGTCAACCCTTGGAAGTTTTGTTAACTTTATCATTTCTATTATGTTCCTTCCTATGAGGAAGTGTTTCTAGAAATTTTCTCAGGAATAGGAGAAGCTAGGGTTACTTTTCTCCCTGTCTCATGTCCTTTAAAGGATTTTCCTGTCGCTGACTCCATTGGAATGCCTTAGGTAGAAGAGAGCTTTTCTACTATGGCTCGGAGTACTTCTATCCCTATGGAGGATAGCTGTTCCTTTACGGATCCATGAATAAGAAGCTGGAGGTTTATTTGATCATCTAGAGTGATGCCTTATCTATTTAGACTTGCTGTACTAACCTACAGGGCATTGTGGCTGAAATTTTTGGTCCCGGACCAAAAATTTCAGCCACAATGCCCTGTAGGTTAGTACAGCAAGTCTAAATAGATAAGTGTTTTTTCTCCCAGGGGCAGATTTAACCTTTCTAGTGTATCTGCAGACCAGGTATAATGAGAGGCGTTCTTGAACTGGGTTCAGGACATTAATTTCTGGGACTGATAGTTCCAGTCCCATTCAGGGAACTGGATCTAGGTTTTTGTTTCAAGTTTCTCAGAGTACAGTCCTTCAAAGTATTATTCATTCTGCTTTGATTCAAGAGGGTCTGTTAATGACGAACATAGACCTGAAGGATATGTATCTTCTTGTTCCCATTATCTGGGAGCTTCTCAAGTTTCTGAGATTACACTTCCTTGAAATACTCTTTAGGTCTTGGAGGATTGCAGGGGTGCCTTCCTGGACATTATATGGTTCAGGCCTCATCCTTTCTTCGAGCAAACTCTTTCAAGAGATCTTGTCTTTTCTACGTTTCCATGGAATGGGAATTTAGGGAAGAGTTCCCTTGTTCCAACTACAAGGGTGAGGTATCTTATTAGATTTTCTATCTATGAGAATATTTCTAACGGAGGTCAGATAATCAAAGATTTCTTCCTCTTACCTCTCTGTACAGTCTGCTGTTCGACCAACGGCAAGCTATAGTGGTCCGGTAGATGGTTTAAGCCATCTTGTAACTGAAGTTGGGAGTTTGAATACAGCTGTAGCTGATTTTCCCTTCACTTTCAATGCCTAATGTATGGAGGTAATTAGTCTGAGGGTCCCAGGGACATCATCCCTTTTCTCAAGTCCATTTGAGAGCTCTGCAGTTATTCATGCTCGGATCTCTGAGGATAGATCTGGTTCAGCTTTATAAGATTCTTTTCAGTGTTGGTTTCTCAGGAGTATTTGTCTCAGGGCGCATATTTCTGGAGACATTCCTGGATAATTGTGACCACGGATGCCAGCCTACTGGGCTGAGGAGCAGTCTGGAACTCATTAAAGGCGCAAGGACTTTGGACTCAAGAGGATTCTGCTTTCCCCATCAACATCTCTGATTGGAGAGTGATTTTCAATGCTCTGAGGACTTGTCCTCAGTTGTCCTTAGCTGGTTTATCAGGATCCAGTCGGATACTATCACCTTAGTGGCTCAGGGAGGAACAGAGTTCCTTAGCCATGAAGAAGGTGGCTCAGCTTTGTTCAGTGGGCGGTAGCTCACAAGGCTCTCTATCTGCCATCCACATTCTAGAAAGAGGACTTCCTGACCAGAAAGAATTTTCATCCCGGGGAGTGGGTTCTCCAACCGGAGGTGTTCTCCAGGTTAACCCTAAATTGGGGGGCTGGAGTTGGTTTTGATGGTGTATCGCAGAACGCCAAGCTTTTAAGGTTCAGTTCAAGGTCAAATCCGCAGGCCATCCTGATAGTTGATCTGGCGGTTCCTTGGGTTTTTAGTCTAGCATAACTGTTTCCTCTGCTTGCTGTCCTTCCACGAGTCATTGCTTGTATCAAACAGTGACCTCGCAGGACCTGGTATACAGTCCTAGAGAAGATCTCTTACACCTTGGAGGTTTCCTCTGATGAAGGACCTTCTAACACAGGGTCCATTCCTTCATCCAGATCTTGTTTCTCTGAAGCTGATTGCTTGGAGATTGAACGCTTAGTTCTATCTAAGCGTGGTTTTTCTGAGTCGGTCATTGTGACCTTGATTCAGGTTCGGAAATTACCATAGGGTATGGCATAAATACCTTTTTATTGGTGTGAATCCAAGGACTAGTTTTGGAGTCAGGTGAGGATTCCTAGGATTTGTCCTTTATTCAGGAAGGTCTGGAGAAGGAATTTTTTCCCTAACGCCTGGTGGATGTGCCAGACGTTCTTTCTTTTTGTCAGGCCCTAGTCAGAAGCAGGCCTGTGTTTAAGTCTGTTGCTCCTCTTTGGAGCCTTAACCTTGTTCTTAAATTTTTACAGCAGGCTCCGTTTGGGCCTTTGCATTTCATAGATATTAAGTTATTATCTTGGAAGGCTTTGTTTATTTTGTTATCTCTTCTGCTCTGAGAGTTTTGGAACTCTCGGCTTGCAGTGTGGTCACCTTATCTTTCAGGCTGATAAGGTGGTTCTTCGTTCGACGTTGGGTTTTTCTTCCTTCGGTGGTTTCAGATAGAATATTGTTGTTCTTTCTCTATCTCCTAATCCTTCTTCTCATAAGGAACGTTTGTTGCACAATTTGGATGTTGTGCGCGCTCTGAAATTCTACCTACAGCCGACTAAAGATTTTCGCCAGTTTCTGCCCTCTTTGTGTTTCTAAGGAAAATGTAGGGTCAGAGAGCTACTGATACTTATCTTCCTTATGGTTGAGAAGTATCATTTGTTTTACTTATGAGACTGCTGGTTAGTAGCTTCCTGAGAGAATTACAGCTCATTCCATGAGGGTTGTTTCCTCTTTTTGGGTCTTCACCACTGAAGCTTCTGTGGAACAGTTTGCAAGGCTGCAACTTAGTCCTTCTCTGCATTCTTTTTCAAAATTTGTTTATTTTGCCTCGGCTGAGGTTTCTGTTGGCAGAAAGGTTCTTCAAGCCATGGTGCCTTCCTTTTAGGTCAACCAGTCTTGTTACTCCCTAGTCATCTGTGTCCTCTAGCTTAGGTATTGGTTCCCAACAGTAAATGACACTGTGGACTCACCACATCTTAGGAAAGAAAACAAAATTTATGTTTACCTGATAAATTTCTTTCTTTCCGGATATGGTGAGTCCACGGCACCGCCCTTTATTTTAAGACCGTTTTTTGACTAATCTTCAGGAACCTCTATACCTTGTGTTACTCCTTTTTTCTCCATTTCCCTTCAGTCGAAAGACTGGGGGTTGTGGGAAGGTGGAGTGATACTTAACAGCTTGGCTGTGGTGCTCTTTGCCGCCTCCTGCTGGCGAGGAGTGATATTGCTAACAGTAAATGATGACATCATGGACTCACCATATCCGGAAAGAAAGAAATTTATCAGGTAAGCATAAATTTTGTTTTTGCGTACCATCTTTCTTTGAATATGTTAGAGTAATAATTTATAAGTGCATGTGACAAAATGTGGATATGACTTAAGGTGGTCTGCACAGCACAAGCTTGGCATACATGTGATTTACAATTGTGTCCCAATGTATAATGTGCTGCTAAAACATAAAAACTTGGTCTTCTGTATGCTTGGTATAAAAAATGGAGTTCAATATCTCTATAAAGGAAATTATGTCAAAGGTTATTTTTATGTATATTTTTATAGAATGTAAAAAATGCTTTTTTGAGAGTTTTTTGTTGCTTTATTTTTTTTAATTCGTTCATATGAAAATTGCTTTAAACTATCTGCACGTCTGACATTTTTTCCGTCTGTGAGCTCAATGATTTTGACCATCATACTGAGAGTTACCATAGACATTTATACAAAAGAGACCATGTATAGGATTTATGTAGAACTAGAAGAACTGGAGAGTTAGACAAAGTATCTGAAGAGAAAAGGTGCATTAAAAACTAAAATAAACATTATAAAAACCTGATTATTAGGTCCTAGAATCTAGATATGGAAAATGCTTTGCTTACTAGAAAAATATCTATGAATTTGCAAAAAAATGTTCTCGTCAGACACATTGAACAGATTCCCTAAAAAAATAATAGTTAAATGTTTGTCCCAATATCCTGAAAAAATGTCTTGTATATTATCAAAGCATTGTGATTTTGTTTTATTAAAAGTTGCACTGAAAGCATCTGATTGCTGGGCATTGTGTTTTGAATAAAGTACTTATAATTTTATGATTTATTTAACATGTAGATTAAACTGTCAATTTAGAGATTTTATATTTTTAAGAGTATTGTAGAGTGAGTGTGTTTAAAACGTAACTTATTTTTAACTATCAAATGTTTCTGTAGTATAACAAAATGTTTTTTTGTTTGTTTTTTTAACTAGAATAACTGTTAATATGTAACAAACGTTTTAAAACCCAATGTGTACATTTATTAAATACATCTCACTGTAAAAATGTTGCATGGCACCTTAAATGAGTCTTAAACAGTGGCTGAAGATTGTAAAAATACAACATAGGTAATAAACGTACTTTTCAAAATTTCCTTTTGTGCGATTTTATAAATTACATAATGACAGCCTTCATGTAATCATTTCTGAAAATTCCAGAGTTTCTAAGTGGTTGGAATCTAGAAGCAGATTGTTTAGACTTTGAGGTGCTCACAGATTCAAGAAGTCATTATTAAAAGATTAGTGCCTCTCTCATGTTTTCAGACTGGTATAGAGGTATTCCACCTATTTATAGAAGACAGAAGCTTAAATATTGAACTAACTCTCTATAGGCTATTTATAAATATATGCAAGGGCTCAGGGCACTAGTCTAATTGTGTATAGCAAACTACTAATTCCAAAGTTCTTAGCAATTGCTTGTCCTGGTTGTCTATATGCCTGTACTTAATTCTTTACTGGAAGTTTCATTTTTCACTTATCATATGGTTCTCACATGAACCATCTACTTGATTGGCCCATATGAGGATCAGTGCAAGCTGCATGGTTAGCTGTTAACTGTTGCCCAATGGTTTCCTTAGAGCATTTTTTTTATATTAAGGTTTCAAATAGGCATGCATACAGCAGTTAAACAAGTGATTAAAATTTTTTAGGAAGACGCAATTTAAGATATATTGTTCCATGAAATTAAAACAATGTGTAGAAAATAGCAGCCAACATTGATATAAATAGCCAATCTTCATGGAAAGCTTCAAAAATAAACTGAGGAGGTCACTCGGACCTCAAATACATAATAATGCTGTTAACAGAAGGTTCTTTGAAGTGAAGAGACCACTCTTGGGTCTTGCAATATAAACCCCAGTTTTTCAGAATTTTAGCAAACTCTCAATTGGATATATGTGAGATAACACTTGAAAAATATAATAAATCTGGAACATCTGAATAGGAAGGGCAAAAATCTCCTGGTAGCACTATATATAGAGATATACAAATGTGCAAAGAGAATCCAGTATCTATTATTAACGTACAGATATTTTAAGATTTCTTCCAATAAAAGAGATCATGACTGAATAAAGGCCACCTCTTTACTATCAACTAAACATAGAAAATAGGGGTTAGTGATGTAACCAGTAAATATGGTGGAGACCATCGAGATGATTATGTGTGTGTATATGTTTGTGTGTGTATGTGTAATATATATATATTTAATAATTTGTGCATTGAGGCAGTAACCAATCTAAAATCCTGAGTCCCAGTTGGGATATTCTTGATTGAAGGAATCAAATCAATAGCAGAGCTGTTGCAGCGAAAGTTAAGTTCACAAATACCTTAATAGTAAGAGAAAGTTGGAGCAAAAAGGAAAGCAATAAAGTCTGTATGAGCAGTCCCAGCAAGAAATATAACGTGTAATCTTCACAATACTTACAAACAGGAACAATAGTGTATATAACCGCTGAAAAGGCCAAGGAATAACTATAGGGTGAAACAAGTAGATAGCAGATGACACAGTTGGTCACAGGTAACGAGTGCAGCAACCATAGGTAAACTTGTCACAAGGCCTTATGTCCAGTAGTAGTCAGGCAGTTCAATTCAGAAGAGCCCAAGTGCAAATGAAAATAATTCCATCCAGACACCAAGTAAAACATAATTTATGTAAGAACTTATCTGATAAATTAATTTATGTCATAGTGGCGAGAGTCCACAATTTGTTACATATGGGATATACACAAACCTCAAAGCCTAAAAATACCTCACCCACCTCACTTGTAGGAACAGGAAAAAAGATCTGCTATGTTAAAAACAACCCATAATAGGGAGAGGACCTCATGGACTCTCACCACCATGAAATAAATTAATTTATCAGGTAAGTTCTTACAAGAATTATATTTATTTCATGTAATTGGCAAGAGTCCATGAGCTAGTGACGTATGGGATATACAGTCCTACCAGGAGGGGCAAAGTTTCCCAAACCTCAAAATGCCTATAAATACACCCCTCACCACACCCACAATTCAGTTTTATAAACTTTGCCTCCTATGGAGGTGGTGAAGTAAGTTTGTGCTAATATTTCTACGTTGATGTGCGCTTCTCAGCTCTTTTGAAGCCTGATTCCTCTCAGAGTACAGCGAATGTCGGAGGGATGTGAAGGGATTATCACCTATTGAATGCAATGGTCTTCCTAACGGGGATCCATTTCATAGGTTCTCTGTTATCGGTCGTAGAGATTCATCTCCTACCTCCCTTTTCAGATTGACGATATACTCTCATATTCCATTACCTCTACTGATAACCGTTTCAGTACTGGTTTGGCTATCTGCTATATGTGGATGGCCGTCTTTTGGTAAGTGTGTTTCATTTACTTAAGACACTGTCAGCTATGTTTTGGCACTTTATATATAAAGTTCTAAATATATGTATGTACTTATATTTGCCATGATTCAGGTGTTCAGTATATTTCCTTTTTTCAGACTGTCAGTTTCATATCTGGGAAATGCATTTAAAAAAAAAAAATAAAAAAAAATATTTTAGTATTTTTCAAATTGACTCTTTTTCTAAATTGCGGGCTGTTTAGGCTCGCGAGAGCGCAGAATGCTAAAATTTATTGCGTCATTCTTGGCGCAAGATTTTTTTGGATGCAAAAGTTACGATCGTTGACGCAAATTCGTCATTTCTGGCGTCTTAATTGGCGCAGAGTCTTTCACGAGGTTGCGTCATCTATGACGCTAGTGTTTTGTTTTGGCGGCAAAAAATATTTTTCTGTTTGTGGTGCGTCATACTTGGCGCCAAACATTTTCATTATTTAAGACCCCATTCCTCTGGCTTTTTTTTTCTATGTCAGAGGGATATGCTGTTTGCATTTTTTCCCATTCCTGAAACTGTCATATAAGGAAATTGATCATTTTCCTTTATATGTTGTTTTTTCTCTTACATACTGCAAGATGTCTCAATCTGATCCTGTTTCAGAATCTACTGCTGGAATCCTGCGGCCTGATATCGGTTCTACCAAAGCTAAGTGCATTTGTTGTTAACTTGTGGAGACTATACCTCCAGCGCTGTGGTTTGTAATAGTTGTCATGATAAACTTTTACATGCAGATAATGTTTCCATCAGTAGTAGTTCATTACATGTTGCTGGTCCATCAATATCTAATGCTCAGGAAATTCCTGTAAATGTATGAGAATTTATTTCTGATTCCATTCAGAAGGCTTTGTCTGCCATTCCGCCTTCTAATAAACGTTAAAGGTCTTTTAAAACTTCTCATAGAGATGATGAAATTTCAAATGACCGACAACATACTGATTTATCTATCTCTGATGAGGATCTATCTGATTCAGAAGATCCTGCCTCAGATATTGACACTGACAAATCCTCTTATTTAAAATGGAGTATATTCGCTCTTTATTAAAAGAAGTGTTGATTACATTAGATATGGAGGAGACTAGTCCTCTTGATATTAAAACTAGTAAACGTTTAAATTCTGTTTATAAACCTCCTGTGGTTATTCCAGAGGTTTTTTCCAGGTCCTGATGCTATTTTAGATATGATTTCAAAGGAATGGAATAGACTGGGTACCTCTCTTATTCCTTCTTCAAGGTTTAAAAAATTGTATCCTTTGCCAACTGATAGATTGGAGTTTTGGGAAAAGATCCCCAAAGTTGATGGGGCCATCTCTACTCTTGCTAAGCGTACTACTATTCCTACGGAAGATAGTACTTATTTTAAAGATCCTTTAGATAGGAAACTTGAATCTTATCTAAGGAAGGCTTATTTATGTTCAGGTCATCTTCTTAGGCCTGCTATTTCTTTGGCTGATGTTGCAGCTGCTTCAACTTTTTGGTTGGAAACTTTAGCGCAACAAGTATCAGATCATAATGTGTATAGCATTGTTAAATTAATTCAACATGCTAATAATTTCATTTGTGATGCCATTTTTGATATCATCAGAATTGATGTTAGATATATGTCTTTAGCTATTTTAGCTAGAAGAGCTTTATGGCTTCAATCTTGGAATGCTGACATGACTTCTAAATCGACAATGCTATCTCTTTCTTTCCAAGGTAATAAATTATTTGGTTCTCAGTTGGATTCAATAATTTCAACTGTCACTGGGGGGAAGGGAGCTTTTTTGCCTCAGGATAAAAAGTCTAAGGGTAAATTTAAAGCTTCTAACCGTTTTCATTCCTTTCGACTTAATAAAGAACAGAAATCTAATCCTTCCCCTAAGGAATCTGTTTCCAATTGGAAGCCTTCCTCAATCTGGAATAAATCCAAGCCATTTAAGAGATCTAAACCAGCCCTCATTCCAGCTCAGCTGGTAGGGGGCAGATTAAAAATGTTCAAAGATGTTTGGATTAATTCAATCCAAAATCATTGGATTCAGAGCAATGTCTCTCAGGGGTACAGAATAGGTTTCAAAGTAAAACCGTCTGTGAGAAGATTTTTTTCTCTCACGCATTCCAGTAAACCCAGAGAAAGCTCAGGCTATCCTGGAGTGTGTTTCAGACCTGGAGTTATCTGGGGCAATCATGCCAGTTCCTTTTCAGGAACAGGGTCTGGGGTTTTATTCAAATCTATTCATTGTCCCAAAGAAAGAAAATTAATTCAGACCAGTTCTGGATCTAAAAATCTTAAATCGTTATGTAGGGGTACCAACATTCAAAATGGTGACTATAAGGACTATTTTGCCTTTTGTTCAGCAAGGGCATTCCCACAATAGACTTACAGGATGCATATCTTCATATTCCGATTCATCCAGATCACTATCCCTTCCTGAGATTCTCTTTTCAAGACAAGCATTACCAATTTGTCGCTCTTCCTTTTGGCCTAGCGACAGCTCCAAGAATCTTTTCAAAGGTTCTCGGTGCCCTTCTCTCTGTAATCAAAGAGTGGGGTATTGCGGTGTTTCCTTATTTGGACGATATCTTGGTACTAGCTCAGTCTTTACGTTCTGCAGAATCTCACACGAATCAACTAGTGTTGTTTCTTGAAAGACATGGTTGGATAATCAATTTACCCAAAAGTTCTTTGATTCCTCAGACAACGGTCACCTTTTTAGGTTTACAGATAGATTCAGTGTCCATAACTTTGTCTCTGACAGACAAGAGACATTTAAAATTGGTTTCGGCCTGTCGGAACCTTCAGTCTCAGTCATTCCCTTCAGTAGCTATGTGCATGGAAGTTTTAGGTCTCATGACTGCAGCATCGGACGCGATTCCCTTTGCTCGTTTTCACATGAGTCCTCTTCAGCTTTGTATGCTGAACCAGTGGTGCAGGGATTATACAAGGATATCACAATTAATATCCTTAAATCCCAATGTTCGACTATCTCTGACTTTGTGGTTAGATCACCATTGTATAGTTCAAGTGGCCTCTTTTTGTTCATCCAACCTGGACTGTGATCAAAACAGATGCGAGTCATTCAGGTTGTGGAGCTGTTTGGGGATCTCTGACAGCACAAGGGGTTTGGAAATCTCAAGAGGCAAGATTACCAATCAATATTTTGGAACTCTGTGCGATTCTAAGAGCTCTTCAGTTTTGCATAAAAGGTAAAAAGGAGGTCTATAAATTAGCACAAAATATGGCTGCCCTGAAAAAAGAGGTTAGTTCCAAGTGTCTGACTATCTAGGCATTTTAAAGAATGTCATAATCAAAACACAAAGGGTCTTAAATACTGGGGTATCAGAAAAATCACTAATAATTGGAGAGGAGGTGACCTCAATAAGAAGTTGCTACGAGCTGAAGCAGAATTGATATTCCAATTCAAAACCTTAGAACCATTTGGTTTAAATGAAGAGTTAGATTTAAATTCTGTCATGCATTAACAAATGCTATGAAACTAAAAACTTTTTGATACATTAAATCTAATATTTAAAATTAAATATTATAAATTAATGTGCATGTTTTTTATTTACCATCTACTTTTTTATTTTTCAATATTAACTATATATTCTTGCAACAAACAATAGAATTGTATCAAAACAGCTAGTAAGTCTAAATTAGTTATGGGTCTATACACTTATAGGTGAGATGAAATCAAGCATATAATTTTCCCCAATTATAATACTCATTAAACATAAAAATAAATTGATATCATCAAATTTAACATTCTCAATATTTATACATTTTTTATATATATATTTTTTATATATATATTTTTTATATATATATTTTTTATATATTTTATATACATAATTATTATATAAGTTTGCATTTCACATTAGTTAGTTTTCACTCTTATTTATTAATTAATAATTACACTGTCAAGATTAGTTATCACAATTTATAAAATTTATTATATTAATTAAATTTATTCGTTCATAATACCATTTAGGTCTTGTTCACAATATAGAGCACTGGTAGATAAACACTTTTTTTCCTTATAAATGATCTTTCACTAGAATGTTACATTTATTTATTTATACCTCAAAATAAAAGTATTTGTTTTTGATCAATTTTTCATGTTTATATATGTTATTTATACTTGTATATATACTATATATAATTTATGCTTCACTTTTAATAATGAGACTTTGCTAGTAATGGAAAGATAAGGATAACTTCAATGATAGAAAGGAGATATCCCTTTAAGAAAAAAACTGAGCACTCAACAAAGAGGAGTCCTAAACAATTATTCTCAATAAAAGGGGAACAGCAAGCAGTCTGAATCTATCTTGAAAAAGGCTACACCAGCTGAAACGCGTTGATCCGCAACCCTGTGATTGTTTAAGTCAACATTTACATACAGAGTGCTCTGTTGTTTTCTACCTGGGAACTTTTTTGACTACAATCCTAACTGCAAATGTAACATTGTTTCCTTTTCGGCTAACTGTGGCTCTTAGAATCTGCAGATATCGTCGACACGCTGATCTACAGACCACCCGGTAATCCGTGTTTCCTATTGGATCAAACCATCACGTGACCCCGCACACGCTGCACATCCAAGCGAATCAGAGTATACGCTGGAGGGATACCGCTCATCTGAAAGGTAATCTCCTGTCCACCAAGGGTCTAAACGTGTGTACATCTCACTTATTACACTTGCACACGGAGAAGCATAACAGAAAATAGCTTCGTATTCTGGGTGAGTCAAACAAATTATCTATGACACAGACTTTTCTACTTGAATGCAGATTGTCCGTTTAGCCACCTACAAAGCTTTAACTTGAATGTTACATTGATTCAGCCAAACATTGATTCAGCCAAACAGACTGACTTTGCTGCGAACCCTGCTTTTAACCGAACTTTATTGTTTTTTACCTGCATTTTCTACTAATGAACTTTGTTTCTTTGGACTTTGAGCTCAAAACGGACTTTCTTTTCAATCCATAATCCTTCATACCACCGGTGGTTTTTTATTTTTCATTTCATTTTTATACCTGTTATTATATGTTTTAGGCTAATCACCTTGTACTAGGGTTTATTAAATATATATTTTATTTAATTTACTCATTTTGTGAGCTATTTTTTGCTATCAGCATATGTTTATAATCACTAGCTCTATCCCATCCTCTATTTTATATATTAGCAGCTTTCATTAGCGCTCCCTGTATTTGTGTTTTTATAGCTCTTCAGTTTTGGCCTCTATTGAAGAGAGAACCGTTCATTTGTTTCCAGACAATGTCACAACTGTGGCGTATGTCAATCATCAGGGTGGGACTTACAGTCCTCAGGCTATGAAAGAAGTATCCCGGATACTTGTTTGGACGGAATCTAGCTCCTTTCTAATTTCTGCGGTCCATACCCCAGGTATAGACAATTGGGAAGCGGATTATCTCAGTCGTCAAACTTTACATCTGGGAGAGTGGTCTCTTTACCCAGATGTGTTTTCTCAAATTGTTCAGATGTGGGGGCTTCCAGAAATAGATCTGATGGCATCTCATCTAAACAAGAAACTTCCCAGATACTTGTCCAGGTCTAGGGATCCTCAGGTGGAAGCATTGACACTTCCTTGGGGTTATCAACCTGCTTATATTTTTCCGCCTCTAGTTCTTCTTCCAAGAGTGATCTCCAAAATCATCATGGAGCAATCGTTTGTGCTGCTGGTGGCTCCAGCATGGTCTCACAGGTTTTGGTATGCGGATCTTGTTCGGATGTCCAGTTGCCAACCTTGGCCACTTCCATTAAGGCCAGACCTTCTATCTCAAGGTCTGTTTTTCCATCAGGATCTCAAATCATTAAATTTGAAGGTATGGAAATTGAACGCCTAGTGCTTAGTCATAGAGGTTTCTCTGACTTAGTGATTAATACTATTTTACAGGCTCGTAAATCTGTTTCTAGAAATATTTATTATAGAGTTTGGAAGACTTACAGTTCCTGGTGTTCTTCTCATAAATTTTCTTGGTATTCTTTTGGACTTCCTAGAATTTTACAGTTTTTTCAGGATGGTTTGGATAAAGGTTTGTCTGCAAGCTCCTTGAAAGGGCTAATCTCTGCTCTTTCTGTTTTATTCCACAGAAAGATTGCTAAACTCCCTGATATTCACTGTTTTGTACAGGCTCTGGTTCGTATCAAGCCTGTTATTAAATCAATCTCTCCTCCTTGGAGTCTTGATTTGGTTTTGAAGGCTTTACAGGCTCCTCTGAGCCTATGCATTCTTTGGACATTAAATTGCTTTCTTGGAAAGTGTTGTTCCTTTTGGCCATCTCTTCTGCTAGAAGAGTTTCCGAATTATCTGCTCTTTCTTGTGAATCTCCTTTTCTGATTTTTTATAAGGATAAGGCAGTTTTGCGGACTTCATTTAAATTCTTACCTAAAGTTGTGAATTCTAACAACATTAGTAGAGAAATTGATGTCCCTTCTTTGTGTACTAATCCTAAGAATTCTTTGGAGAGATCTTTACATTCTTTGGATGTGGTGAGAGCTCTGAAATATTATGTTGAAGCTACTAAAGATTTCAGGAAGACTTCTAGTCTATTTGTTATCTTTTCTGGCTCCAGAAAAGGTCCAGAAGGCTTCTGCCGTTTCTTTGACATCTTTGTTAAAGCTTTTGATTCTTCAAGCTTATTTGGAGTCTGGTAAATCACTGCCTCAGAGAATTACAGCTCATTCTGCTAGGTCAGTTTCCACTTCCTGGGCTTTTAAGAATGAAGCTTCAGTTATTTTTTTTCAGCAGAATTGGCTGTCTTTATTTTTTATCCCTCCCTCTCTAGTAACTCTTGCGTGGAGTTCCACATCTTGGGTATTTCTATCCCATACGTCACTAGCTCATGGACTCTTGCCAATTACATGAAAGAAAACATCATTTATGTAAGAACTTACCTGATAAATTAATTTCTTTCATATTGGCAAAAGTCCATGAGGCCCACCCTTTTTATGGTGGTTATGATTTTTTTGTATAAAGCACAATTATTTCCTAATTCCTTTGTTGGTGCTTTTTTTCTCCTTTCTTTATCACCCCACTTTTTGGCTATTCGTTAACTGAATTGTGGGTGGGGTGAGGGGTGTATTTATAGGCATTTTGAGGTTTGGGAAACTTTGCCCCTCCTGGTAGGATTGTATATACCATAAGTCACTAGCTCATGGACTCTTGCCAATATGAAATAAATGAATTTATTAGGTAAGTTCTTACATAAATTATGTTTTTCTTTCATAAAGATGGCAAGAGTCAACGATTTGTTACATAGGAGATATAATACCCAAGATGTGGAAGACCACGAGTAACAAAATAAGAAGGGAGGGATAAAATATAAACCGCTTTCTTCGATGAAAATAATATCCAAAATAAAGTATTTTATTGACTAAAAAACCTAAAGAAATGTTTATTGGCAAGAGAATCAATGAGTGACCACTGCCTGAAGAAGCTTTCTACCAAAAGCTGCTTCTGAAGAGGCAAAAACATCAAAATGGTAAAAGTATGTAAGATGTGGCAACTGATCTTGTAGAATGAGCAGTAATTCTCTGAGGCGGAGACTAACCCGCTTCCAAATAAGCTTTGTGAATCAGAAGTTTTAGCCAAGAGGCTAAAGAAATAGCAGAAGCTTTCTGACCCTTTCGTGAACCAGTGAAAATGACAAATAAACTAGAAGTCTTTCTGAAATCTTTAGTGGCTGCAATATAATATTTCTTTCATGTAATTGGCAAGAGTCCATGAGCTAGTGACGTATGGGATATACAATCCTACCAGAAAGGGCAAAGTTTCCCAAACCTCAAAATGCCAATAAATACACCCTCCACCACACCCAAAATTCAGTTTTTACAAACTTTGCCTCCTATGGAGGTGGTGAAGTAAGTTTGTGCTTGATTTTCTATGTTGATATGCGCTTCTCAGCATCCTCTCAGAACACAGTGAATTTCAGACGGATGTGAAGGGAGTATCGCCTATTGAATTATATGGTTTTCCTCGCTGGAAATCTTTTTCATAGGCTCTCTGTTATCCGTCGTAGAGATTCATCTCCTACCTCCCTTTTCAGATCGACGATATACTGTCATATTCCATTACCTCTACTGATAGCCAAACCAGTACTGAAACGGTTATCTGCTATATGTGGATAGGTGTCTTTCGGTAAGTATGTTTTCGTTACCTAAGACACTCTCAGTTATGGTTTGGCACTTAATGTATTAATATAAAGTTCTAAATATATGTATTGTACTTATATTTGCCATGAGTCAGGTTTATGTATATTCCCTTTTGCAGACTATCAGTTTCATATTTGGGAAAAAAACATATTTAGGAAAATATTTTTCTTACCTGGGGTATAGTCTTTTTTCAAATTGACTGCTCTTTCATTAAATTTTCGCTGGCAAAATTAGGCTTGCGAGGTCGCAAAATGCAGATGTTTATTGCGTCATTTTTGGTGCAAGATTTTTTTTGGTGCGAAGATACGTCTGGTGACGCAAATTCGTCATTTCCAGCGTCTTAGTTGGCGCCGAGTTTCCTTGCACAAGGTTGCGTCTGCAATGACGCGAGTTTGTCATTTCCGGATGTTGTTGGTGCCAAAAAATTTCATTTTGCATTGTGCGTCATACTTGGCGCCAAATAATTTCATTATTTAAAACCCCATTCCTATATGCCGCTTGCCTTTTTCTATGTCAGAGGGCTAATGCTGTTTGCATTTTTTCCCATTCCTGAAACTGGCATATAAGGAAATTGATCATTTTGCTTTATATGTTGTTTTTTCTCTTACATTTGCAAGATGTCTCAATCTGATCCGGTCTCAGAAACCACTGTTTGAACCCTGCTGCATGATAACACTTCTACCAAAGCTAAGTGTATCTGTTGTAAATTTGTGAAGATTATATCTCCAACTGTGGTATGTAATAGTTGTCATGATGAGCTTTTACATGCAGAGAATGTATCCATCAGTAATAGTATAATGCCTGTTGTTCCTTCAACATCTAATGTACATGATATCCCTGTGAATATAAAAGATTTTATTGCTGATGTGATTCAGAAGGCTTTGTCTGCTATCCCGCCTTCTAATAAACATAAAAGGTCTTTTAAAACTTCTCATAAAGTTGATGACATTTCAAATGACAGACAACATACTGATTATCCTCCTCTGATGAGGATCTATCCGATTCAGAAGATCCTTCCTCAGATATTGACACTGACAAATCTACTTATTTAAAATGGAGTATATTCGTTCCTTGTTAAGAGGTGTTTACATTGGATATTGAGGAAACTTGTCCTCTTGGTACTAAAACTAGTAAATGTTTAAATTCTGTTTATAAACCTCCTGTGGTTACTCCAGAGGTTTTTCCAGTTCCTGATGCTATTGATATGATTTCTAAGGAATGGAATAGGCCTGGTACTTCTTTTATCCCTTCTTCAAGGTTTAAATTTTTTTTATCCTTTGCCAGCAGTTAGTTGGGAGTTTTGGGAAAAGATCCCCAAAGTTGATGGGGCTATTTCTACTCTTGCCAAACTTACTACTATTGCTATGGAAGATAGTACTCCCTTTAAGGACCCTTTAGATAGGAATCTTGAATCTTATCTAAGGAAACCTTATTTATATTCTGGCTATCTTCTCAGGCCTGCCATTTCTATGGCTGATGTTGCAGCTGCATCAACTTTTTGGTTGGAAAGTTTAGTGCAACAGGAAACCAATCCTGATTTGTCTAGCATTGTTCGCTTACTTAAACATGCTAATCATTTTATCTGTGATGCCATTTTTTTATATCATCAACATTGATGTTAAATCTATGTCTTTAGCTATTTTAGCTAGAAGAGCTTTGTGGCTCAAATATTGGAATGCTGACATGGTATCTAAATCTAGATTACTATCTCTTTCTTTCCAAGGTAATAATTTTATTTAGTTCTAAGTTGGATTTGATTATTTCAACTGTTACTGGGGGGGAAGGGAGTTTTCTTTGCCTCAGGACAAAAGACCTAAGGGTAAATCTAAAGCTTCTAGCCGTTTTCGTTCCTTTCAACAAAATAAGGAACAGACACCCAATCCTTCCCCCAAAGAATCTGGTTCCAATTGGAAACCTTCAAGTTGGAATAAATCCAAGCTGTTTAAGAAGCCAAAGCCAGCCCCCAAGTCTGCATGAAGGTGCGGCCCTCATTCCAGCTCAACTGGTAGGTGGCAGATTAAGATTCTTCCAAAGTATTTGGGCAGATTCTGTCCAAAATCAATGGATTCAGAACATTGTCTCTCAAGGGTACCGCATAGGATTCAGAGTAAGACCTCCTGTGAGAAGATTTTTTTTTCTCTCTTGCATCCCAGCAAATCCAGTATAGGCTTAGGCTTTTCTGAAGTGTGTTTCAGACCTGGAGCTTTCAGGGGTAATCATACCAGTTCAGTTTCAGGAACAGGGTCTGGGGTTTTATTCAAATCTATTCATTGTCCCAAAGAAAGAAAATTCATTCAGGCCAGTTCTGGATCTGAAAATTTTGAATCGTTTTGTAAGAGTGCCAACTTTCAAAATGGTGACCATAAGGACTATTCTGCCTTATTTCAGCAAGGTCATTATATGTCCACGATAGACTTACAGGATGCATATCTTCATATTCCGATTCATCCAGACCACTATCAGTTTCTGAGATTCTCTTTTCTAGACAAGCATTACCAATTTGTCGCTCTTCCATTTAGCCTAGCGACAGCTCCAAGAATCTTTACCCTATTGTCTTTTGCCCTATTGTCAGTAATCAGAGAACGGGGTATTGCGGTGTTTCCTTATTTGGACGATATCTTGGTACTAGCTCAGTCTTTACATTCTGCAGAATCTCACACATCAACTAGTGTTGTTTCTTCAAAGACATGGTTGGAGGATCAATTTACCAAAAATTTCATTGTTTCCTCAGACAAGGGTCACCTTTTTAGGTTTCCAGATAGATTCGGTGTCCATGACTCTGTCTCTAACAGACAAGAGACTATTAAAATTGGTTTCAGCTTGTCAGAACCTTCAGTCTCAATCATTCCCTTCAGTAGCTATGTGCATGAAAGTTTTAGGTCTCATGACTGCAGCATCGGACGTGATCCCCTTTGCTCGTTTTCATATGAGACCCTCTCCAGCTTTGTATGCTGAATCAATGGAGAAGGGATTATACAAGGATATCACAATTAATATCCTTAAATCCCAATGTTCGACTTTCTCTGACTTGGTGGTTAGATCACCATCGTATAGTTCAAGAGGCCTCTTTTGTTCGTCCAACCTGGACTGTGATCACAACATATGCAAGTCTTTCAAGTTGAGTAGCTGTCTGGGGATCTCTGACAGCACAAGGGGTTTGGAAATCTCAAGAGGCGAGGTTACCAATCAATATTTTAAAACTCTGTGCTATTTTCAGGGCTCTTCAGGTTTGGCCAGAAATAGATCTGATAGCTTCCCATCTAAACAGGAAACTTCCCAGGTACCTGTCCAGGTCCAGGAATCCTCAGGCGGAGGCAGTGGATGCTTTAGCAGTTCCTTGGTGTTACCAACCTGCTTATATCTTCCCGCCTCTAGTTCTTCTTCCAAGAGTGATTTCCAAGATCATCATGGAACAATAGTTTGTGTTGCAGGTAGCTCCAGCATGGCCTCACAGGTTTTGGTATGCGGATCTTGTTCGGATGTCCAGTTGCCAACCTTGGCCACTTCCTTTAAGAACAGAACTTCTGTCTCAAGGACCTTTTTTCCATCAGGATCTCAATCATTAAATTTGAAGGTATGGAAATTGAAAGCTTAGTCATAGAGGTTTTTCTGACTCAGTGATTAATACTATGTTACAGGCTTGTAAATCTGTTTCTAGGAAGATTTATTATCAAGTTTGGAAGTCTTAACCAAGAGGCTAAAGAAATAGCAGAAGCTTTTGTGAACCAGTGAAAATGACAAACTAGAAGTCTTTCTGAAATCTTTAGTGGCAGCAACATAATATTTCTTTCATGTAATTGGCAAGAGTCCATGAGCTAGTGACGTATGGGATATACAATCCTGTATTCTTTTTCACATTCCTGAAACTGCCATATAAGGAAATTGATAATTTTGCTTTATATGTTGTTTTTTCTCTTACATTTGCAAGATATCTCAATCTGATCCTGTCTCGGAAATCACTGCTGGAATCCTGCTGACTGATATCAGTTCTACCAAAGCGAAGTACATTTATTGTAATCTTGTGGAGATTATATCTCCAGCTGTGGTTTGTAATAAATTGTCATGATAAACTTTTACATGCAGAGAATGTGTCCATCAGTAATAGTACATTGCCTGTTGCTGTTCCTTTAACATCTAATGTACAAGATATACCTGTGAATTTATAAGAATTTATTGCTGATTCTATTCAGAAGGCTTTGTCTGCCATCCCGCCTTCTAATAAATGTAAAGGTCTTTTAAAACTTCTCATAAAGTTAATGAAATTTCAAATGACCGACAACATACTAAATTATCCTCCTCTGATGAGGATCTATCTGATTCAGAAGATTCTTCCTCAGATATTGACACTGATAAATCTACTTTTTTATTTAAATGGAGTACATTCGTTCTTTGTTGAAGAAGTGTTGATTATTTTGGATTTTGAGGAGACTAGTCCTCTTGATATTAAAACTAGTAAACGTTTAAATTCTGTTTATAAACCTCCTGTGGTTATTCCAGAGTTTTTTTCCAGTTCCTGATGTTATTTCTTATATGATTTCTAAGGAATGGAATAGGAATGGTACGTCTTTTATTCCTTCTTTAAGGTTTAAAAAATTGTATCCTTTGCCAGCAGTTAGATTGGAGTTTTGGGAAAAGATCCCCAAAGTTGATGGGGCTATCTATACTCTTGCTAAACGTACTGATATTCCTATGTAAAATAGTACTTCTTTTAAAGATCCTTTAGATAGGAAACTTGAATCTTATCTTAGGAAAGCTTATGTATTTTCAGGTCTTCTTCTTAGGCCTGCAATTTCTTTGGCTGATGTTGCAGCTGCTTCAACTTTTTGGTTGGAAACTTTAGCGCAACAAGTATCGGATCATGATTTGTCTAGCATTGTTAACTTGATTCAACATGCTAATAATTTCCTTTGTGATGCCATTTTTTTATATAATCAAAATTTATATTAAATCTATGTCTTTAGCTTTTTTAGCTAGAAGAGCTTTGTGGCTTAAATCTTGGAATGCTGATATGACTTCTAAGTCCAGATTGTTATCTCTTTCTTTCCAAGGTAATAAATTATTTGGTTCACAGTTGGATTCAATCATTTCAACTGTCACTGGGGGGAAGGGAGTTTTTTTTTTGCCTCAGGATAAAGATCTAAGGGTAAATCTAAAGCTTCTAACCGTTTTCGTTAGGAACAGAAACCTAATTCTTCCCCCAAGGAATCTGTTTCCAATTGGAAGACATCTTCAAATTGGAATAAATCCAAGCCATTTAAGAGATCAAAGTCAGCCCCCAAGTCTGCATGAAGGTGCGGCCCTTATTCCAGCTCAGCTGGTAGGGGACAGATTAAGATTTTTCAAAGATGTTTGGATCAATTCGGTCCAAAATCCTTGGATTCAGAATATTGTCTCTCAGGGTTACAGAATAGGATTCAGAATAAGACCGCCTGTGAGAAGATTTTTTCTTTCACGCATTCCAGCAAACCCAGTAAAGGCTAAGGTCTTTCCTGAAGTGTGTTTCAGACCTGGAGTTATCTGGGGTAATCATGCCAGTTCCGTTTCAGGAACAGGGTCTGGGGTTTTATTCAAATCTATTCATTGTCCCAAAGAAAGAAAATTCATTCAGACCAGTTTTGTATCTAAACATTTTGAATCGATATGTAAGAGTACCAACTCTTTGTTCAGCAAGGGCATTATATGCCCACAATAGACTTACAGGATGCATATCTTCATATTCTGATTCATCCAGATTGCTTAGGTCCTGAGATTATCTTTTTTAGACAAGCATTACCAATTTGTTGCTCTTCCTTTTTGGCCTAGCGACAGCTCTAAGAATCTTTTCAAAGGTTCTCGGTGTCCTACTCTCTGTTATCAGAGAGCGGGGTGTTGCAGTGTTTCCTTTTTTGGACAAAATCTTGGTACTTGCTCAGTCTTTACGTTTTGCAGAATCTCACACGAATCAACTACTGTTGTTTCTTCGAAGACATGGTTGGAGGATCAATTTACCAAAAAGTTCTTTGATTCCTCAGACAAGGGTAACCTTTTTAGTTTTCCAGATAGATTCAGTGTCTGACTTTGTCTCTAACAGACAAGAGACGTTGGAAATTGGTTGCAGCCTGTCGAAACCTTCAGTCTCAGTCATTCCCTTCAATAGCTTTGTGCATGGAAGTTTTAGGTCTCATGACTGCAGCATCGGACGCAATCCTCTTTGCTCGTTTTCATATGATACCTCTCCAGCTTTGTATGCTGAACCAGTGGTGCAGGGATTATACAAGGATATAACAATTAATATCATTAAATCCCAATGTTTGACTTTCTCTGACTTGGTGGTTAGATCACCATCGTATAATTCTAGGGGCCTCTCTTGTTCGTCCAACCTGGACTGTGATCACAACAAATGCGAGTGTTTCAGGTTTGGGGATCTCTGACAGCATAAGGAGAAATTTCAAGAGGCGAGATTACCAATAAATATTTTGGAACTCTGTGCGATTCTCAGAGCTCTTCAGTTTTGGCCTCTTTTCAAGAGAGAACCATTCATTTGTTTTCAGACAGACAATATCACAACTGTGACATATGTCAATCATCAGGGTGGGACTCACAGTCCTCAAGCTATGAAAGAAGTATCTCGGATACTTGTTTGGGCGGAATCCAGCTCCTGTCTAATTTCTGCGGTTCATATTCCAGTTATAGACAATTGGGAAGCGGATTACCTCAGTCGTCAGACTTTACATCCGGGAGAATGGTCTCTCCACCCAGATCTTTTTTCAAGTTGTTCAGATGTGGGGGCTTCCAGAAATAGATCTGATGGCATCTCATCTAAACAATAAACTTCCCAGGTACCTGTCCAGGTCCAGGGATCCTCAGGTGGAAGCAGTGGATGCGTTGACACTTCCTTGGTGTTATCAACCTGCTTATATTTTCCCATCTCTAGTTCTTCTTCCAAGTGTGATCTCCAAAATCATCATGGAGCAATAGTTTGTGCTGCTGGTGGCTCCAGCATGGCCTCACAGGTTTTGGTATGCGTATCTTGTTCGGATGTCCAGTTGCCAACCTTGGCCACTTCCATTAAGGCCAGACTTTCTATCTCAAGGTCTGTTTTTCCATCAGGATCTCAAATCATTAAATTTAAAGATATAGAAATTGAATGCTTAGTCATAGAGGTTTTTCCGACTCTGTGATTAATACTATGTTGCAGGCTCGTAAATCTGTTTCTGGAAAGATTTATTATCGAGTTTGGAAGACTTACATTTCATGGTGTTCTTCTCATAAATTCTCTTGGCATTCTTTTAGAATTCCTAGAATTTTACAGTTTCTTTAGGATGGTTTGGATAAAGCTTTGTCTGCAAGTTCCTTGAAAGGACAAATCTCTGCTCTTTCTGTTTTATTTCACAGAAAGATTGCTAAACTTCCTGATATTCATTGTTTTGTGCAGGCTTTGGTTCGTATCAAGTCTGTCATTAAATCAATCTCTCCTCCTTGGAGTCTTAATTTGGTTTTGAAGGCTTTACAGGCTCCTCTGTTTGAACCTATGTATTCTTTGGACATTAAACTACTTTCTTGGAAAGTGTTGTTCCTTTTGGCCATCTCTTCTGCTAGAAGAGTTTCTGAATTATCCGCTCTTTCTTGTGATTCTCCTTTTCTGATTTTTCATCAGGATAAGGCAATTTTGCGGACTTCATTTAATTCTTACCTAAGGTTGTGAATTCTAAAAACATTAATAGAGAAATTGTTGTTCCTTCCTTTCTTTGGAGAGATCTTAATATTTTAGAGCTCTCACCACATCCAAAGAATGTAATGTTAAAGCTACTAAAGATTTCAGGAAGACTTCTGGTCTATTTGTTATCTTTTCTGGTTCTAGGAAAGGTCAGAAGGTTTCTGATGTTTCTTTGGTTTCATGGTTAAAGCTTTTGATTCATCAAGCCTATTTGGAATCGGGTCAAGACCCGCCTCAGAGAATTACAGCTCATTCTACTAGATCAGTTTCCACTTCCTTGGCTTTTAAGAATAAAGCTTTAGTTGATCAGATTTGCAAAGCTGCTACTTGGTCTTCTTTGCATACATTTACTAAATTCTACCGTTTTGAGGGTAGAAAAGTTCTTCAGGCAGCTGTTTCAGTTTGATTCTTCTGCTTTTTATTTAAATTTTTTCCTTTCATTTATATGAATAAACTTATATTTTGGGTTGTGGATTAATTTTTTTAGCGGAAAATGTCTGATTTTATTTTTATCCTTCCCTCTCTAGTGACTCTTGCGTGGAGTTCCACATCTTGGGTATTGCTATCCCATACGTCACTAGCTCATGGACTCTTGCCAATTACATGAAAGAAAACATAATTTATGTAAGAACTTACCTGATAAATTCATTTCTTTCATATTGGCAAGAGTCCATGAGGCCCACCCTTTTTTATGGTGGTTATGATTTTTTTGTACAAAGCACAATTATTTCCAAATTCCTTTGTTGATGCTTTATTACTCCTTTCTTTATTAACCCTCTACTTGGCTATTCGTTAAACTGAATTGTGGGTGTGGTGAGGGGGTGTATTTATAGGCATTTTGAGGTTTGGGAAACTTTGCCCCTCCTGGTAGGATTGTATATCCCATACGTCACTAGCTCATGGACTCTTGCCAATATGAAAGAAATTAATTTATCAGGTAAGTTCTTGCATAAATTATGTTTTTGGGTTGTGGATTAATTTTTTCAGCGGAAAATGGCTGAAAGAAATTAATTTATCAGGTAAGTTCTTACAAAAATTATGTTATTTTAATGACGCAGAAAAAAGAGATTTAATTGACTTTGTAATGTAATCCTATTAATTGTATTTCATTCTGTGAATATGTTTATTTGAAAATCAAAGAAACAGAATTTATGCTTACCTGATAAATTACTTTCTCCAACGGTGTGTCCGGTCCACGGCGTCATCCATAACTTGTGGAATATCTCTTCCCCAACAGGAAATGGCAAAGAGTACAGCAAAAGCTGTCCATATAGTCCCTCCTAGGCTCCGCCCACCCCAGTCATTCGACCGACGGACAGGAGAAAAAACAGGAGAAACTATAGGGTGCCGTGGTGACTGTAGTTAAAGAAAGAAATTCATCAAACCTGATTAAAAAACCAGGGCGGGCCGTGGACCGGACACACCGTTGGAGAAAGTAATTTATCAGGTAAGCATAAATTCTGTTTTCTCCAACATTGGTGTGTCCGGTCCACGGCGTCATCCATAACTTGTGGGAACCAATACCAAAGCTTTAGGACACGGATGAAGGGAGGGAGCCAATCAGGTTACCTAAACAGAAAGCACCACGGCTTGCAAAACCTTTCTCCCAAAAATTAGCCTCCGAAGAAGCAAAAGTATCAAATTTGTAGAATTTGGCAAAAGTGTGCAGGGAAGACCAAGTCGCTGCCTTACATATCTGATCAACAGAAGCCTCGTTCTTGAAGGCCCATGTGGAAGCCACAGCCCTAGTAGAGTGAGCTGTGATTCTTTCAGGAGGCTGCCGTCCGGCAGTCTTGTAAGCCAATCGGATGATGCTTTTCAGCCAAAAGGAAAGAGAGGTAGCAGTAGCTTTTTGACCTCTCCTTTTACCAGAATAGACGACAAACAGAGAAGATGTTTGTCTGAAATCCTTTGTTGCTTCTAAATAGAACTTTAAAGCACGGACTACATCCAAATTGTGTAACAAACGTTCCTTCTTTGAAACTGGATTCGGACACAAAGAAGGCACAACTATTTCCTGGTTAATATTCTTGTTGGAAACAACTTTTGGAAGGAAACCAGGTTTAGTACGCAAAACAACCTTATCTGAATGGAACACCAGATAGGGCGGAGTACACTGCAGAGCAGATAACTCAGAAACTCTTCTAGCAGAAGAAATAGCAACTAAAAACAAAACTTTCCAAGATAACAACTTAATATCTATGGAATGTAAAGGTTCAAACGGAACCCCTTGGAGAACTGAAAGAACTAAATTTAGACTCCAGGGAGGAGTCAAAGGTCTGTAAACAGGCTTGATCCTGACCAAAGCCTGAACAAAAGCTTGAACATCTGGCACAGCTGCCAGTCGTTTGTGTAACAAGACAGATAAAGCAGAAATCTGTCCCTTTAGAGAACTCGCTGATAATCCCTTATCCAAACCTTCTTGGAGAAAGGAAAGGATCCTAGGAATTTTGATCTTACTCCATGAGAATCCCTTGGATTCACACCAACAGATATATCTTTTCCATATTTTATGGTAAATTTTTCTAGTTACAGGTTTTCTGGCTTGTACCAGAGTATCTATCACAGAATCCGAAAACCCACGCTTAGATAAAATCAAGCGTTCAATTTCCAAGCCGTCAGCTGGAGAGAGACTAGATTTGGATGTTCGAATGGACCCTGTACTAGAAGATCCTGTCTCAAAGGTAGCTTCCATGGTGGAGCCGATGACATATTCACCAGGTCTGTATACCAAGTCCTGCGTGGCCACGCAGGAGCTATCAAAATCACAGAGGCCCTCTCCTGTTTGATCCTGGCTACCAGCCTGGGAATGAGAGGAAACGGTGGAAACACATAAGCTAGGTTGAAGGTCCAAGGCGCTACTAATGCATCCACTAGAGTCGCCTTGGGATCCCTGGATCTGGACCCGTAGCAAGGAACCTTGAAGTTCTGACGAGACGCCAACAGATCCATGTCTGGAATGCCCCATAATTGAGTCAACTGGGCAAATATCTCCGGGTGGAGTTCCCACTCCCCCGGATGGAATGTCTGACGACTCAGATAATCCGCCTCCCAGTTTTCCACTCCTGGGATGTGGATCGCAGATAGGTGGCAGGAGTGATCCTCCGCCCATTTTATGATCTTGGTCACTTCTCTCATCGCCAGGGAACTCCTTGTTCCCCCCTGATGGTTAATGTTGTCTGATTGGAATCTTATGAATCTGGCCTCTGCTAGTTGAGGCCAAGCCCTGAGAGTATTGAATATCGCTCTCAGTTCCAGAATGTTTATCGGGAGAAGAGACTCTTCCCGAGACCATAGACCCTGAGCTATCAGGGAGTCCCAGACCGCGCCCCAGCCCACTAGACTGGCGTCGGTCGTGACGATGACCCACTCTGGTCTGCGGAAGCTCATTCCCTGGGACAGGTGATCCTGGGTTAGCCACCAACGGAGTGAGTCTCTGGTCTTCTGATCTACTTGAATCACTGGAGACAAGTCTGTATAGTCCCCATTCCACTGTTTCAGCATGCACAGTTGTAATGGTCTTAGATGAATTCGCGCAAAAGGAACTATGTCCATTGCTGCAACCATCAACCCTACTACTTCCATCCACTGAGCTATGGAAGGTCGTGGAACAGAATGAAGAAGTTGACAAGCATTTAGAAGTTTTGACTTTCTGACATCTGTCAGGAAAATCTTCATTTCTAAAGAATCTATTATTGTCCCCAAGAAAAGAACTCTTGTTGACGGAAACAGGGAACTTTTTTCTATGTTCACCTTCCACCCGTGAGATCTGAGAAAGGCCAGAACGATGTCTGTGTGAGCCTATGCCTTTGAAAGAGACGACGCTTGTATCAGAATGTCGTCCAAGTAAGGTGCCACTGCAATGCCCCTTGGTCTTAGAACCGCTAGAAGGGACCCGAGTACCTTTGTGAAAATCCTTGGAGCAGTGGCTAGCCCGAATGGGAGAGCCACAAACTGGTAATGTTTGTCCAGAAAGGCGAACCTTAGGAACTGATGATGATCTTTGTGGATAGGAATATGTAGATACGCATCCTTTAGATCCACGGTAGTCATAAATTGACCCTCCTGGATTGTAGGTAAAATCGTTCGAATAGTTTCCATTTTGAACGATGGCACTCTGAGAAATTTGTTTAGAATCTTTAAATCCAGAATTGGTCTGAAAGTTCCCTCTTTTTTGGGAACTACAAACGGATTTGAGTAAAACCCCATTCCTTGTTCCACAGTTGGAACTGGGTGTATCACTCCCATTTTTAACAGGTCTTCTACACAATGTAAGAATGCCTGTCTCTTTATTTGGTTTGAAGATAAGTGAGACCTGTGGAACCTTTCCCTTGGGGGTAGTTCCTTGAATTCCAGAAGATAACCCTGAGAAACTATTTCTAGTGCCCAGGGATCCTGAACATCTCTTGCCCAAGCCTGAGCAAAGAGAGAGAGTCTGCCCCCTACTAGATCCGGTCCCGGATCGGGGGCTACTCTTTCATGCTGTTTTGGTAGCAGCAGCAGGCTTCTTGGCCTGCTTACCCTTGTTCCAGCCTTGCATGGGTTTCCAAGCTGGTTTGGTTTGTGAAACATTACCCTCTTGTCTAGAGACTGCAGAGTTGGAGGCCGGTCCGTTCCTGAAATTGCGAAAGGAACGAAAATTAGACTTATTCTTGGCCTTGAAAGGCCTATCTTGTGGGAGGGCATGGCCCTTACCCCCAGTGATGTCTGAGATAATCTCTTTCAATTCTGGCCCAAAAAAGGGTTTTACCCTTGAAAGGGATATTAAGCAATTTTGTCTTGGAAGATACATCCGCTGACCAAGACTTTAGCCAGAGCGCTCTGCGCGCCACAATAGCAAACCCTGAATTTTTCGCCGCTAATCTAGCTAACTGCAAAGCGGCATCTAAAATAAAGGAATTAGCTAACTTAAGTGCGTGAATTCTGTCCATAACCTCCTCATACGGAGTCTCTCTACTGAGCAACTTTTCTAGTTCTTCGAACCAAAACCACGCTGCTGTAGTGACAGGAATAATGCACGAAATAGGTTGCAGGAGGTAACCTTGCTGTACAAAAATCTTTTTAAGCAAACCCTCCAATTTTTTATCCATAGGATCTTTGAAAGCACAATTATCCTCGATAGGAATAGTAGTGCGCTTGGCTAGTGTAGAAACTGCCCCCTCGACCTTAGGGACTGTCTGCCATAAGTCCTTTCTGGGGTCGACCATAGGAAATAATTTTTTAAATATAGGAGGGGGAACAAAAGGTATGCCGGGCTTCTCCCACTCCTTATTCACTATGTCCGCCACCCGCTTGGGTATAGGAAAAGCGTCGGGGTGCACCGGGACCTCTAGGAACTTGTCCATCTTGCACAATTTTTCTGGAATGACCAGGTTGTCACAATCATCCAGAGTAGATAGCACCTCCTTAAGCAGTGCGCGGAGATGTTCTAATTTAAATTTAAATGTCACAACATCAGGTTCTGCCTGTTGAGAAATTTTACCTGAATCAGAAATTTCCCCATCTGACAAAACCTCCCTCATGGCCACATCAGATTGGTGTGAGGGTATGACAGAGCAATTATCGTCAGCGCCCTCCTGCTCTACAGTGTTTAAAACAGAGCAATCGCGCTTTCTCTGAAATGCAGGCATTTTGGATAAAATATTTGCTATGGAGCTATCCATTACTGCCGTCAATTGTTGCATAGTAACAAGCATTGGCGCGCTAGAAGTACTAGGGGTCTCCTGTGTGGGCAAAACTGGTGTAGACACAGAAGGAGATGATGTAGAACTATGTCTACTCCCTTCATCTGATGAATCATCTTGGGCAACTTTACTATCTGTGGCAGTACTGTCCTTACTTTGTTTGGACGCTATGGCACAATTATCACACAATTTTGAAGGGGAAGACACATTGGCTTCCATACATACAGAACATAGTTTATCTGAAGGCACAGACATGTTAAACAGGCTTAAACTTGTCAATAAAATACAAAAACCGTTTTAAAACAAAAACGTTACTGTCTCTTTAAATTTTAAACAGGGCACACTTTTTTACTGAATATGTGACAAACTATGAAGGAATTGTTCAAATTTAACCAAATTTTCACCACAGTGTCTTAAAGCATTCAAAGCATTGCATCCCAAATTTCAGATCTTTAACCCTTAAAATGACGAAACCGGAGCCGGTTACAGTTTTAACCCCACTACAGTCCCAGCTACAGCCTTTGCTGCGACTTTACCAAACCCAGGGGGGTATACGATACCAAATGAAGCCTTCTAGGAGCCTTTTCAACAATTTCCAGACCCACACACATGCAGCTGCATGTCCTGCTCTCAAAAGTAACTGCGCAGTAATGGCGCGAAAATGAGGCTCTGCCTACTACAGAGAAGGCCCTTCCTGACTGGAAAGGTGTCTAAACCAGTGCCTGACGTGAAAAAAACGTTCCCCAATTTTATAAAGTGTGAATTTCAACGGGGCGGAGCCGGCAGCTGCAGAGATGGCAGCATAACTCCGGAGCTCCGCTGTAAAAGCCCTTATAACATCAGGAATCCTGACCATCCTTGATCCTATGATCCCCTCCAATACTCCCCTGTACCCCTAAAGCCCATGGCAACAACTTAGAGGGACATTTTGCTTCACATTCCCTGAACCAGGGAGGCACAGCATACCGGACCGAATACAGGCTGCATCCACCATCAGGTCACAAGTAAACCCCCTTACAGGTAACCAGGGACTACAACCAAGCCCCCAGGAAGGCTTGCACCTCAAAACGAAGGGCCTTTACAGTAAAAAACGGCACCCGATTTTCGAGTCGGACCGGAAAAAAAATCTAGCCCGGGGATCGGGCCTACACCGGAACTCCACTTCGTCCAGGGTAAGAATTTTTCATATACCCTACCACACCAGCTCATTCATATAGTAACAGGCCCACTCCCTACCTGTAATCCAGCCACAATCAGCAATCAGGCACTGCATGGCCCTTACAGGCCCCTTCTAAAAATCGATCCCAGGTATTGGGCCTACTACAGACCTAGCTCTGGTTACAGACCAGCTGCATAGCTCAACCTATTCTATATCCCTGATCAATACAACAGGAACTACAGCTCCACCATCTCACACCAGCCTGCACAAAAACAGAAAAAAAAAAAAAAAAAAAAAAAAAAAGGAGGGGAGTGAAGAAAATAAATAGCAACTGAGCTGCCTTTAACCACCAATGCTGCAGCTTTTTTGAAACACAAACCTATAGATATATTGTTTGCTTGGCCTTTGAATTCAGCTTGGGGACCTAAACCTAAAACTCTTTTCTATAAATTTGCCACTGTGATTACAACACGGACCTTCATCCCCTCAGTCTGCAATATATTGCTGACAAGCACCTTTCATTTATTATCAGTGAGCACAAAATCCCTTTGTCTGTTTTGGTGCTAAATTCATTAACCCTTTAAGGACACAGCTTTCAGTTTGCTCAATTGTTTTATGACAGAAAAATTCCGTCATATGTCCTTAAGAGGTTAAATAGCACACAACTTGCAAGACTTATATTACATAAGGCAATTTTACCACGAGAGGCCAAAGAGCTACGCCACGTGCACCTTTTGTTCAATATGGCGACTAAACGAAATATCAAACACGATAAAATGACAAAATTTACGGCAGGGAAATCAAACTTAATGCCTTCCTTCTTACATAGTGCAGATACGACGCACACCTCTCCTGCTTCCCTCAAAACTGGGGACAAAACTCCTCAGACTCAGTCACAGGAATCTCAACCAAACAGAACTTTACCAACAGACTGCCAGCTCTCTCCTTTTTTACAAAATTTACCTTCGAAAAAGGATATTGCGGACATAGTCCGTTCCTGTATCAGAGAAGAACTGGCGGAATTAAAACAGGACATTCACACCTTAGGCTTTCAGGTCGAAACCCTTGAAAGCAACCAAGACTTCATTAAAGGAGATGTACAACAATTAACAGATCAAGTAACCTCGCAGCAGGAGACCATAACCTCACTTCAAGACAAACTCGATGATCTCGAGAACCGAAGTAGGCGAAAAAATATACGCATCAGAGGAGTGCCAGAATCGGTCTTGCCCAGAGATTTCCCGGTTTACTTACAGGACCTATTTCGACACTTGAAAGAACCTTCCTACACTGAGGATATCCCATGGGTCAGAGCCCACAGAACTCTGAGGCCAAAACCGCCTGATTCAGCCCCACCAAGGGATATTGTGATCCGCCTAAAGAATTTTCAAGAAAAAGAAATGCTCTTACGGCAATCCCGCAAAAATCAGCCCGTAAGATTCAGGGGCAATGTCCTACAATTCTTTCAGGACTTATCAACCCGCACCTTACAACGCAGGAAGGAATTTTCCCCCCTTACTGCCCTGCTAAGAAATAAAAGAATCCCTTACAGATGGGGCTTTCCAACACACCTTTGGACTATAAGCAACAGCACCAGGGTGGTCTGCAAGACCCCAGAGGACACTCAAACCTTTTGCACAGCGCTTGGACTTGAATCCCCTACAGAAACTCCTACTGAGCCACGGAGCTCGCAAATTTCCAAAGAACGAAGCAACCCAGGTGAATCCTGGCACACAGCTCTTCCCAAGAGAACCAAGTCAAAAGACACCACTGCCAGAAGACTAACCACCACCAGCTCAGCCTCTTCTGACAATTCACCTTCATGAACTCTTTAACCCTAGTTTTGGGACACTGAATAAAGAGACTTATAGTTTGGACTATGTCGCCTTCCTGGGACAAGCAAGTATTTGTCATCATTTATTTGTTTTTCAACTCAGTAAGCCATAATCTCTTGCCACTCATAGAGTATGAGCAAGAGCAGACTTAACAACCCCTCTCCCATATTTACTCTTCCCCCCCTCCCTACCTATCCCTTTCTCCCCCTTCCCATCCCTCTGACCCACCTCCCTCACCTTTTCTCCCATCAGGATTCCTAACCAATTTTACTAAGAATATCTAGAACTTAAAGGGCGTTTTATGGTAATGCCCCCAACCTACTCTCAGTTATGACCTATAATAGGAAGAGAGACTTTTTGTTTTTTGTTATAATGTTACTGTTTTCCATAATTTACAATGTTATAATGTTTATTACGAGACACTGTTTAAGTTATCACTTGTTAAATGAATGTTTTCCTCCTGCAGAAAAATGCTATAAAATACACTCATACCACAAGCTTTATATGACCTTATCCACACAACCAGACAGCACACCTCAGCAAAAATACCATGTCGTTTAAAATTAATAATGATGAAACCCGTAAACTGAACCTTCTTACACAAAACGTTAAGGGACTCAGCTCACCCCACAAAAGATCTAAAGCCCTCTTAGACCTCTCAAAAAGACAGGTCGATATCTTGTTCCTGCAAGAGACTCATTTTAAAAGAAACAAGGAACCCAAATACTTTGGGAAAATGTTCACCACCCACTATCATAGCTCCAATACCTCAAAAAGAAGTGGAGTTAGTATCTTATTGCACAAGTCACTTCCCTTCACACATATTCAAACCTCTAAAGACTCTGAAGGTCGATTCCTCAGGCTGGTGGGCCTGCTTTATGCTAGACCTATCACATTGATAAACATCTATGCCCCAAATGCAAAGCAAGCCCCTTTTTTTAAACAAATATTTAATCGAATTGTAGACATAGCAAAAGGACCAGTCTTTGTCGCGGGAGACTGTAATGTCCCCATTCAACCCACCAAGGACAGCTCCAACCCCACAATAGCGATATCAAAAAAAGTTACTAATGTATTATGGAAAGGCTTGAGAAATCTTAACCTCCATGATACCTGGCGTTTCATCCACCAGGACACCCGAGATTATACTTTCTTCTCCCACCCTAACAAAACGCACAGTCGCATAGACTACATTTTCACCAACCAACCAGCCCTAGCCTTAATCAACAGATGCGTTATTTCCCCAACATCGTGGTCAGACCATTCAGCTGTAAAATTAAACATATCAGGGACAAACACCCCTCTAACATCATACACGTGGAAATTAGATAACTCCCTCCTCAACAATCCAGACACAATTACGAAACTCACTAACACCATTGAAGAGTATTTTCAACTTAACATACCTTCGACAACTAATAAATATACAATCTGGGAGGCGCATAAATGCGTGTTCAGAGGTGAATTAATTAAACTAAAGGCTCATTTCCAAAAACTACACCGACAGCAATATAATGAACTATCAGACACCTTTGCTTGCCTAGACCTGGCCCATAAAATATCTCCTACAGACCCAAATATACTGAACGACCTACAAAATGCCAGACGAGCATTAGACGGCTTTCTGCAAATAGAATACCAGACGCTTCGTGCAAAAACCAACAGCATGTTCTTTTATGAAAGTAACAGGTCAGGCAAGTTATTAGCAAGAGCCCTGAAAAAAAAGAGATTAAAATCATATATTAACGAATTACAAACACTTAATCGCCCCCATACTCTAAAAACCACTAAAGATATTTTACAATCCTTTCACGACTATTATTCCACCTTATATAATATTCAAGAAGAAGTACCCTCTCAAGACCCTTCCCCAGACCTGATTTCTTATATATCCAGTGCGCAACTACCTAATATAACACTGGATCAACTTAAAACCCTCAACAACCCCATTACCCAAACTGAACTCCTCACAGCCATAAAATCACTTAATAATGGGAAAAGCCCAGGACCAGATGGTTTCACTGGAAAGTATTATCACACCTTCTCCTCTCAACTCTCCCCTTACCTTACTCAACTATTCAACGAAGTTACAGACACTAACCCATTCCCACAATCCATGCTAGAGGCGCAAGTAGTAGTGATCCCGAAACCAGGTAAACCCCCTACAACCCCCGCTAACTTCCGCCCAATCTCCCTCCTCAACATAGATATCAAACTTTATGCTAAGATATTGGCCACCCGTATTAACTCAATACTCCCGTCAATTATACATATTAATCAGGCCGGTTTCACTCCTCTTAGGGAAGCTAAAGATAATACGACCAAGATCCTATTATTAATGGAATATGCAGTTAACAACCACATCCCCTCCGTGTTTATTTCCATGGATGCGGAGAAAGCCTTTGATAGGCTCAACTGGCAATTTCTGAAAGAGGCACTCACGCACTTTGGCTTTGACCCAGCTTTCACAGGAAAAATATTCTCCCTTTACAATAACCCCCAAGCCAAAATAAAATTGAACGACACCTTGTCCCAACCATTTTCAATCACAAACGGTACGAGACAGGGATGTCCCCTCTCCCCTATATTATTTATCCTCGCTATGGAGGTTTTAGCCTCACATATCAGACATAACACAGATATACAGGGGTTCACAATTGCTCACCAGGAGTATAAAGCTACCCTGTACGCTGATGATCTTTTTCTCACATTAACAAGACCCCACGACTCACTCCCCCCCCCCCCTTGTTCAAACACTACATACCTACGGCACCTTTTCAAATTTCAAAATAAATATTACCAAATCAGAACTACTCCCACTTGGGTTACAAGCAGAGGAAATCACTGCGATACAAACACTCGTACACTTTCGCATACAACTGCGCTCTATAAAATACCTCGGAGTTCATATTTCCCCCCATATACAAGTAACACTTGACACCAATTATAAAGTCATAACCGATACAATACAAAGCATGTTACGAACCTGGAGCAATAAACCAATCTCATGGTTAGGCAGAATTAATTTGGTCAAAATGATGCTCCTCCCCAAGATATTATATCTCTTTCAAACCCTACCGATCCCAATCCCCAAGTCTGTCATACACAATCTCCAAAAATCCTTCATCTCCTATATATGGCAACATAAAAGACCACGGATAGCTACCGCCACCCTATATCGTCCTAAAGAATTGGGTGGCCTCGGGATCCCAAACCTCACTCAATACAGACTTGCCAGCTTCTATACCAGAATAATACATTGGTGCAGACACTCAGTACACAAAGAATGGGTACTTTTAGAACATTCATTATCTCATACTTCACATCTTAGCAGTAAGTGCTGGTTACCCCCATCCAAACGAAACTTACCTGCATGCCTACCAACAATTACTAGAGAAACTCTAAAACTGTGGGATGTATCCATTAAACAAAATAACCATATCTCAACTATACCCTCCCCGCTAACACCTCTTTGCGAAAATCCAGATTCCCTAATACCATTCCCATCCCAAATAACTCAAACACCCAACATTGCAAACTCACTACCCTGCCTTACAATCATTCAAAATGGAAAAATCAAACCCCTAACTGAACTAACCCCCATCCTGGATAAAATACGCATAGAATGGTTTAGATACCATCAACTAACGGACTTTCTCACCAAACACCCACATAAGCCGCAACTTTTTCGCTCCCAGACTAGCTTCGAGGGCAGCTGCGTCCATGACACCCTTCAAAGGGGCTTTCTATCTTTTGCATATCAATTGCTTATACAACCAAACAGCATGTCCCTCCCCTCATACACGCAAAAATGGGAAGCAGAGATTGGCACTGCTCAATCCCTAAAGGAATGGCAAAACATCTTCTCCTACATGACAAAATCCTCTTCGTCCATTTACGTTCTGGAAATGAACGTTAAGCTACTATACAGATGGTATTACACTCCCCATCGACTACACACTATTTTCCCCACACACTCACCGGAATGCTGGAGAGGCTGCCAAAATATTGGCACCCCTACACACATATGGTGGACATGCCCAATAGCTCAAGTATATTGGGAAGCTATCAGAGTTGAATTCGAAAAGGTCTTGTCTCTAAGCTTCAAGCTTGATATTTGGCTTTTCATCTTTAATAAATTTCCCAAAATAACATGCAAACTACGACTAGCCCTGCTGACTATCATGACAAACTCTGCAAAACGACTAATTCCCAAAAACTGGAAAGGTAGTACACTCCCATCTATCCATGTCTGGAGAGAAGCAACCACCCAATCCCTCCAACTAGAAAAATATCGCTATTCCCGTAACAAACAGATAGCCGACTACCACTCGATATGCTTTTTGTGGGAGGAATACCTTAATCAGAAACCCCCTACATTCGAGACCACTGCCCTTATATCCCCCCCTCAAACTCAAAATTATTAACCACCCCTGAACGACGAACTACCATCCTAATCTGGACAGAAGGTCATTCCAATAGTCCGACAATCAATGACATAATAGTTTCTACTGAGCAGGAGCCGTATATTTATATTATTATTTAGATTTGTATTGTTTACTGTAACTGTTCATTTATTTATGGGTTTTATTTCTCCCTTATCTAGTTCAAATAACTTACTTGTGCAACTTAAACTTGTTTATTTAATGATAAATATATCCACAACTTATTTTTGTTTACAAAACAAAAAAAAAATGTATCATAATCTAAGTATATGGAAACATTATTATCGCAACGTTGCATATGTAACTGTTTCTATTTTGCATTGTATGCAGTGATTATATGTTATTCAATAAAGCTTTTGAAAAAAAAAAAGTGTGAATTTCAACATTAAGCTGTATAAAATGCCCAAATAAAGCAATCGATCTAGCCCATAAAAGTGTCTACCAGTTTTATAGCCCCTATTAAGCCCTTTATTCTGTTTGAGACTAAGAAAATGGCTTACCGGTCCCCCTGAGGGGAAATGACAGCCTTCCAGCATTACACAGTCTTGTTAGAAATATGGCTAGTCATACCTTAAGCAGAAAAGTCTGCCAACTGTTCCCCCCAACTGAAGTTATCTCATCTCAACAGTCCTGTGTGGGAACAGAAACCGATTTTAGTTACTGCTGCTAAAATCATACTCCTCTCACAAACAGAACTCTTCATCTTTTTCTGTTTCAGAGTAAATAGTACATACCAGCACTATTTTAAAATAACAAACTCTTGATAGTAGAATAAAAAAACTACAACTAAACACCACATACTCTTCACCATCTCCGTGGAGATGCTGCCTGTGCAACGGCAAAGAGAATGACTGGGGTGGGCGGAGCCTAGGAGGGACTATATGGACAGCTTTTGCTGTACTCTTTGCCATTTCCTGTTGGGGAAGAGATATTCCACAAGTTATGGATGACGCCGTGGACCGGACACACCAATGTTGGAGAAATATAAGTTTTGTTGCAGGCCTGTTGCAGTCCCATTTTAATTTCAAAACATGGGTTGTTTTTAATGATTGTTGGCTTTATGGCAGTCACTAATTTTATGTCAGCCCCCAATAAAACCGTTCTGTACAGGGTCATTAAAATAAAACTGGCTGCCTCCTTAGCTTATATACATTATTTTTTTAAATAAAGACAGCCATAGAAAGAAGAAAAATGGATAATACGAGTGAATATGGGTGATTACAACTTCATACTCTCTAGCAGAATCCTTTCCAAAAAATAAAAACAAGTTTATTTCCAAAAACTTTTTAAAAAAAAAAAATAATATATATAATAAAGATTACATGCATTACAGCTGCAGATACATTTACACAAAAGAAAAATATCTCATGGATCTAATGTTGACATACAACTTTATATGTTCACAGATCTCAGGCGTCCGAGAGAACGTATCCCCCGGTACGTCAGGCCAGTGTCAATGGTGACACCTATGAGCAAACGCTCTTCTCCCCCGCTGCCATTGAGACTCCTGGAGGGTTGTCATGAGGATGAGTCAGGGACAGATGTGGACGTCCCTGATATCCAAGGTAGATTTTAAGTATAATACTATGTTTGCAGTATTTTAATTTAAAATTACTTTTTTTTGCTACAGGCTCATTCAGGGTGCAGGTTAAAGGGACAGTCTACTCCAGAATTTTTAATTTTTAAAAAGATAGATGATACCTTTATCACCCATTCCCCATTTTTGCATAACCAACACTGTTCTATTTATACACATATTACCTCTGTGATTACCTTGTATCTACGCCTCTGCAGACTTCCCCCTTACCTCAGTGCTTTTGACAGACAGGCAGTTTAGCCTATCAGTGCAGACTCCTAAATAACTCAACGGGAGTGAGCACAATGTTATCAATATGACACACATAAACTAGTACTGTCTAACTTTGAAACACTTTAAAAATGCTCTGAGCTAAGAGGCGGTTTTCAATGGTTTTAGAAATCCGTTTAAATCTACCTAGGTTTAGCTTTGCAAAAATACCACCAAGGGAACAAAGACATTTTGAAGTTAAAAGTACATTGGAAAGTTGATTAAAATGACATGCCCTATCTAAATCATGAGTTAATTTTTGTCTAGACTGTCCCTTTAATGTAATGGATTGAATTTTAAAAAAAAATGTTTGTAGCAGTTTTTCCACACTAATTTTGTGTATAATATAGGCTTTGTCACATATTCCTCATACTAACAATGATTTGTGTTTGTGCTTAATCTCTGACAGACGACCAAGTACCGGTGGAGGATCCTGGCCCAGTATTTTCGCCGGCGCTGCAGTAGAATGTAAGAAAACTTTATATAAGGTTTTAACAATTGTATCTTGATAATGAATTTGTATAACATATATATTTTTTTGGTCTTTTTATAGATATGGATCACGGCACACAGAGCTCTTTCTTGACGATATATTTTACCAGCTGACAGGGGGGCTGGACATTGTATCCCAGGCTGTGTTGTCCCTGCAGGAGGCTATGATCAATGTTAATTCATTTTTATTGATTTATTAAAAAAAAAAAAAGTTATCAAAACATTTTATAATAAATAAGAAAATGTATGCTTTCCTGATAAATGTATTTATTTTTTGACACGATGAGTCCACAGATCATCTTAATTACTAATGGGATATTCACCTCCTCTTCAGCAGGAGGCTGCAAAGAGCACCACAGCAGAGCTGTTAAATAGCTCCTCCCTTCCCTCCCACTCCAGTCATTCGACCGAAGTAAGGAAGAGAAAGGAAAAGCCAAGGTGCAGAGGTGTCTGAAGTTTACAAAACCCCACAACCTGCCTAAAAAACACAGGGTGGGCCGTGGGTTCATCGTGTCAAAAAAATAAATTTATCAGGTAATCTTATTTTTTAATGGGATCAAATACCCAAGTTAGAGTACACCGATGATACGGGAGGGACAAGACAGGGAACTTAAACGGAAGGCACCACTGCTTGAAGAACCTTTCTCCCCAAAAAACGGCCTCAGCCGATGCAAAAGTGTTAAAAATTGATTGAATAAATCTCAAACAAACAAAGAAGAAGACTGACCAAAGTCCTCAGTCACCTGATTTTTAAATATTTTTCTCTATAAGTATAAGGATTCAAACCATGAACCTTTAGGTACTAAACTGATTGCTAAACCACTAAGCTATTAGCTTAATGTAGGAAAAACTTTAAAGCATAGACCACGTCTAAATTGTGCAGAAGTCAATCTTTCGAAAAGAAGGATTAGGACACAAAGAAGGCACAACAATGTTTCGATCAGAAACAACCTTAGGAAAAATTCCCAATTTAGTACATAAAACTACCTCATCTGAATGAAAAAGTTAAGGAGACACATACTGTAATGCTGAGAGTTTTGACACTCTCCGGAAGCAGAAGAAATAGCAACAAAAAAAATAAAACTTTCCTAAGATAACAACTTAATATCTAAGGAATACATAGGCTCAAACAGAACCCTCTGAAGAACTTCGAGAACTAAATTATGACTCCATGGAGGAGTAACTGGTTCGAACACGGGCCTGATTCTGACCAAGGCCTGACAAAATGGTTGTACATCTGGGACATCTGCCAGACGTTAGAGTAACAAAATAGACAAGGCCGAGATTTGACCCTTCAGGGAGCTTGTTGAAAAACCTTTCTCCAAACCCTCTTGGAGAAGAGACAAAAGTTTAGTAATCCTAACTCTACTCCATGAGTAGCCCCTGGATTCCCACCAATAGAGAGATTTACACCAACTGTTATGGTAAATCCGTATAGTAACGGACTTAAGAGCCTGAATCATGGTCTCCATGACCGATTCAGAAAAAAGGGAACTTTGAAGTAGAAGGTCCTTCCCCAACGGAAGTCTCTGAAGTGGTAGATCTGACATGCCCACCAGGACTGCATACCAACGGATATAGTAGGTAAGCAATACCGAAATTCCAATGTACCGCCAGAGCGTCTACAGCTCGAGAAATTCCTTGACTTCAACCCATAACTCGGAAACATAGTATTCCGTCAAAAAAACCATGAGATCCAATTGCAACTGACACCCACCATCGAAATGTGGGATACTGACAGATAGCAATTGTGGAACTCCGCCCGCTCAACGAATTTGGCTACCTCTGTCATGGCCAAGAAAACTTCTGAGTTCCCGACGGATGATGAAAACCATTGAGGTTATATTGCCCTACTGTAACCTGATAACTCAGGCCGAAGCTGAGGCCATGCAAGGAGAGGAAGAAAATTGCTCTCAATTCCAGAAAGCTTATGTATAGAACAGACTCCAACTGGGTCCATGTTCCCTGCTCTTAGAAAGCCTCAAACTACTCCCCAGCTCAAAGGCTGGCATCTGTTGCCAAAGTAGACAATCCCTTGTCTCCTGCTCCGCCAGAAACCGTGGAGACAGCTCCGCATAATCTCCTTTCCCCTACCTGCCGCAGACTGGGGAGGAAGCGAGAGAACGGGATGATGACCATTACCGCTACCATCAGCCCAATTACCTCCATACACTTGGCCCAAGGAGAGGACTGAAGTGCTAGGCAAAAATCGAAAATCCTTGATCTCCTGTGTCCATACTTCATAGACGAGGAGACTACTAAAATTTTGAAATAAGGAACTCCTTGCATGATATTGCTTTATGAAAAGGCACCTGAAACAAAATTTTGTCCAGAGAAGGTGCCATAGCAATGCCCCACAATCGGAGTACTAAAAATCCACTCTTTAGAAGGCTAGCTGACACCAGATATCAGGAGCTTTGCCTGGGTTCAAACCCGCAACCTTCTGCTTTAGGAGCAGTGGAGCAAACCACTCAGCCACGTATCCCCTTGGCTACCCCGCAGGGGTCCCAGAATCATTGCTAAAATTCTGGGAGCTGGGGCAAGATCGAAGAACGAGTCACAAACAGAAGAGTTTGTCTAGAAAGGCAAACTTTAGAAATTTGTAAATTCCAAGTAGATGGGAAAAAAGTGGAATGGTAGATTCCATCGTAAATTCCATTGTGAAGGACATCACTCTGAGAAGTTGTTTAGAATTTTACTGAAGGTTCCCTCCTACTTGGGAACCCCGAACAGATTGGACTAGATCCCAGATCTCGTTCCTGCCTTGGACCAGGAACTATCACTCCCGGGTCAAAGAGGCTCTGTAGACACTGTAAAAACGCATCTCCTTTTGACTGATCTGCAGAGAATTTCATGTTGTCTTTGATTTAACAGCAGGCTTCTTGGATTGCTTACCCTATTCCAAGAAGAGTGAGTTCAGAAATAAAAATCAAATAAAATTCTAAATTATTATTTTATTTTATTTTAAAAAGAGAAAAATAAAAAAATACGTTACCGTTTCTTTAAATTTCTTTTAACCGCTTATATATTTATATGCAGACATTGTGAAATAGCTACACAACTAACATAGGAGAGCTACACCTCTGCTTAATTTGCTGCTGAGGTGCCTACCTGCCCCTCTTAACACCAGAACTCAGCAGTAGAAGTTATTTAACGGAACGCTTCCAAAAGAGTCTGTCCGGTCCTAACATATGTTAAAACTCTGGGGGCTTATATTACAACTCTCTCTTATAACAGAAGTGCTGAAACAGTAAAGCGCAACCCCAATTTGCGTCACACACCTAGCTCCGCCCCTCGTGGGCGGCTTAAAAGTAATCTTTCGGCAGGCCTCCTTTATGTCAAAGAGAAGTCACCGGGAGTATGAGAAAAAGCCCCTCATACTGAATCTAAGTGTTGAAACCATAAAGCGCACCTCAAATTAGTGCTGCATATAACTCCGCCCGTCGTGGGCATCTTGAAATTAATCTCCCGGTCGGCTTTCTATGCTAAAGTGAAGCCACTGGGAGTAGTAAAAAGGCCTGTCATACTGGTCATATTTAAGTGCTGGGACCGTGGAGCGCCACACAAAATGACGCTAAACATAACTCCGCCCATAGTGGGCGTGCTGAACGCAATCTCCCAGTCAGCCTGCTATGCTAAATTGAAGCCATCGGAAGTAGTGAATGGTCCCTCATACTAAGCTTTATCTTAAAAATCCCGTTCCTTCCGAAAACCAGAAGCCTAGGAAAGGGATGTGCCATAAAATTGCTTTCTTATTATTAACCAAAAAAGTGAAGCACCATCACCCTGAGCTTGCACCCGGCATTACTGAGTCTTGCATGCATTACAGTATACACAGAAGCTCCGCCCCGAGGGCGTATCGATAGTCCTCTCCCGATCAACATTGTTATGCGAGAATAATAACATTTACGGAATTGACTTTTACTGCAGCCTGCAATACAATTCTTCACAAGAGGTTTGCTCACCTCTATCAGAGCCATACAGAGATTCACCTGCCTTGTTCCAGACGCCGTATACCATTGACCCACCAGTGTGCTAACCACTGAGAGTGTTAGTCTGCCTGATAGCACCGGTCACAGTACGGTGCATATCCTTTCGGTAAGCCTTTTGATTGTATTCACTCCGACTTAGATCCAACAATATCACGCTATGTGGCGCCCTCTTTTTCATTTCTAATATAAATATATATATATATATATATATATATATATATACATATACACACACACACATATACATATACTGCACATACATACATAATAAAATATGTATGCACAATCTTCCAAAAAATTCTAATTGACTGTCCACTTTGCACCAAATATGTTGCTACTTGCTATATTGGCAATTAATTCCTGCTCCGAAATTTTTCCCCCCCCACTATATATAATAATGTGCTAGAGAAATGTGCTTGTTCATGGACAGTGATGAAGGTATAAATAAAGTTGGGAAAAACCCGAATAGACGCAAGATCGATGACTGTTAGTTAACAACAGTCCGATGCTCATTGCGTCGTACGTTTTTTTTAATAAATCTGGAGATCGTATTGAGATCCACGCCACGATGTTTGGCGAGCGTATTGACGCCCGCGAATGCAACATACTTGACGCTTTGATAAATATCCCCCAATGTCTTAGATTATCTAACCCGAGCAAAGAGCTTTTGAATTTTAGGCCCTTACTGTGTACATTTCCCCTATTGTGCCAAACTACTGAAAGATAGTCTTCTGCACCTTCTCTCCAATTGATTATTAGACATGTGTGATTCGTTTCGGATCGATTCAGAGATTCGGATCGATTCAAATTTCCGAATTAAAATACTGACGAATCTACCGAATAAATCCGAATTTGTTCGGATTTATTCTGTAAATTCGGATGGCCATGGATTACACTAGTATTGTACAGTATATTAGGTTATATCACTCTGCTATGGGTTACACCTAATATACAGTACATAATACTAGTCTAATACACAGCATTTTCCACCTAACACATACCGAAATTCCGAATTTCCGAATCCAGTCGAATTTATTCGAATCCGAAACGAATTCATTCGAATTTTTCCAAAATTCGAATCTATCCGAACCGAAATTCGAAAAAATCTGAATAGATCCGAACCGAAACAAATTTTTCGATTATGCACATATCTAATTGTTATCCTCTGACCCTATTTTGCAGGATGCAGTCACCCAAGAAATGTACATGCTCCAGTAAATGTACACCATTTGGGCTAATCCTGGGTCCCACTCTTGGAGGTCGTGCCATCAAACCTTCTCTGGGTAGGTACTGCTGTGCTGGCTTAGTTGGTTTTCCAGCAGTATAAGAAACGGTTACAGGTGGTGGAGCAAACACTGACTTTTAGCTGCCCCAACATGCTGCAACTCTTCTCTGTGTCCCAGGACATTGGAGAATGTAAGTGTGTTTTCTTACATTACACTTATTTTGTGCCAAACTGTGTTGGGTCATGTTGGTTCTGTCTCTTTTTACTTAGGAATATATCTGTGTCCATGCCTGGGAGACTACTTCAGACACTTGGTTGCCCTTATACAGTTAGCTGGACAACTGTGAGGTTCCAGTCTGCCGTTTAGCACTTTTGGTTGCTATTTGTCTGTGAGTAGCCTTTTGTCTTATTTGTATCCACATTGTGTTGATGGTACTAGGCCATTTGGCGCCTCTGTGTTTTTCTCCTTCCAGATCGCTTGAACTTTCAGGATCCTGACCTTCCTATGACAGAGAGCTGCCTCTACTCCCCTCGAGTGTATATGGACTTTTTTTATGATTATTTTTTATAATTGGTTTGGTGCTATTTTGGTTATTATATTTTATTGTATTTTTTTGTTTTGATTTGTGAAGACGCTCCCTAGAGGAAACTTGTGTAGCCACATTTTATAACTCTATTTTATTGTCTGGTTTATATATCTTTCCCTAATTGTTTTCCACAGAAGACAGAAATAAATAGAATACTAGTTCAAACATGGTTACTTTATGAAAACTAAACTTTTACACTTAAATAATCAATATTTAAACAACTAATATAATGGTAGAAACAAAATTATGCTTGCCTGATAAATACATTTCTTTCATGGTGGTCACGAGCCATTACTCCTGGGATTCAACTCCTGACCACTAGGAGGAGGTAAAGATTCCCAAAGCTCCAAGAGCACTTCCCTCCCACCTCTCTGGTATGAGGTGTAAACTAGAACTGCCACCAGAAAAAAATAATTATATGAAAATGAGTGGGTCTCATGGACTCCCACCACCATGAAAGTAATGAGTTTATTAGGTAAAGCATACATTTTGTACATATGTACTGCCAAGTCTAACTGGTCCAGTAACTCTGCTGTCTCTCCTACTCCTGCCCTTCCTGCTCTGTGGTAGTCATCAATTTAAAGTAAAAAAATCATAGTAAACAGTTGTCCAAGGGTTTCTAAACACATTATGGAGATGTATTTTGAGGGCTATGTACTGTCAGGCTTAGCTAGTCCAGTAACTCTGCTGCCACTCCTGCCCTTTCTGCTCTGTTGTGGTCATAATCAGTTAAAGTAAAAAATAATAGTAAACTGTTACCTGCTGTGTCCAAGGGTTTCTAAGCATTCTCCTGTCCTCCTTTTTAGGATTATGTACTGTCAAGCCTACTAGTCCAGTAACTATGCTGCCTGCCGCTGCCACTCCTGCTCTGTGGTGGTCATCATCTTTTAAATAAAAAACTGTTACCTGGAGAGTCCAATATTTGCTGCCCATAACAAAATTAACATACATTGCATGAGCTGGGAACTCTGGAGACACTATCAGAGGGATTGTCTGCATTAGGTTGTGGTGGATTACCCTAAAATGAGATAGATTTAACACTACCACCTGCATAAAATTGACCTATTTGTGATGGTTTAACAATTAGGATCCCGCCATGATGGCTTAACAAATCAAGTCACTCTGATTATTTAGTGCTTCCCTACCCCTTCCCTTTTTTCCCCCTTTTCTTATAACGCAATAGCTCTCTCATCTGTATAACCTATGTTGGAAGCACAGTGGAATAGATTTTTCTTTACCTACCTACTCTTGGGTTTATTATAACTTTCTAACATAATAAATTATATACATCTCCCTATCACTTTTATCTAACCTCTATAGTTAGGTTCTCCTACGCTCTAATTGTGTTATTATTATCTCATGGCCTGAGAGAGGCCCATGAGCATCAAGGAGAATCTTCCCATGCCATACCATAAGTAAATGTTTAGAAAATTTGGGGTGTTATTTCCTGTTTCTCTCTTATCTATTGGTAAATATAGGAATTTGTGTGTGATGTAACAGAAAGGATAGTATACCTATATGCATGTAACTAATTATATTTGTCTTCTCAGTTTTTGTAATATTGTTTACCTGCGCTGTTTCATATCAAACCTCAATAAAAAAGATTTTAAAAAAACTGTTACCTGCTTAGTCCAAGGGTCTCCAAGAACATCCTAGTCCAGTAACTCTGCTACTGCTGCTCCTGCCCTTCCTGCTCTGTGGTGGTCATCATCAAAATAAAAAATCTTAGTAAACGGTTACTCCCTGTGTCCAAGGGTCTCTAAGCACGTCTTTGTCCTCCTCCCTTGGAGGTGAATTTTGGATGTTTATGTACTGTCAGGCCTACCTTGTCCAGTAACTCTGCTGCCTCCTGCTGCTGCCACTCCTGCTCCTACCCTTCCTGCTTTGTGGTGGTCATCATCAGTTAAAGTAAACAAATCCTAGTAAACTGTTAAACTGCTTGGGACCTGAAAAGGTTTGGATTTCGGAATATTTGAATCTGTAAAATGGGAGAGTTTGGAGAAGGGATGGGACCAAGTGTAAACAACAATACCTTATGTCATTTAGGCAATAGTTACATGTCATAATACAGATTATACATGTAACCTAAATGTAGTTTTATATTATTTTTAATACTTTTGTATACATAGCACCCTCAGAACGATAGTACAGTACTGTAATCTTAAAGGTAATATTTAATATAAATTATTTGCATTTTAGAACACAAAAACCAAACCAAAGACAAATGCAGAGAAGATTGTGATTTATATATGGGAACCAATTCGCCACTAGATTTTTCACTTATGTATATTGGACTATCAAAGAACCTTTATTCTAAATACAGAACTAGTTAACGTCTTTGGTGATATCTGAAATTGGCTTCAAAACTGGAACTGTTTAATTGATTTGTATATTGAACAAATAAAAGGGTGTCCCAGTCTATGTAAAATAGTGCAGTTGACTGCAAAAATGAAGTCTAGTCCTTGGTTAATAAATGTTTGTCAGTTCTGGATCATATATCCAGCCATCACAGAAGGTACACAAGCATGCCCACCATAAACTTACCCCTAACTGTGCAGATGCTGGCACTGAATATAGGGAATGTGTTATATGTGCAATGCTACTCAAACAAAGAATTGTTCCCTAAATGCATGATGGTGTGTACCACTATGGATACAGTTAAAGTCATATTACATGACAATAAACAGTCATAAATGAGGGGATGTCGGAAGAAAATTTTACCATTTTTATTTGCCACAGTAACTTAGCAGTCAGTATTTATAGAGTGGTGGTCTAAGTAGATACAGTATCAGCTTCATAAGAGTTGTAATGACTTGCACTTTATAGCACAACAATGCATAGTTTCTTATAGATTTTGTGTTGATACACAAGTGATGGGTAAAAGAAGTCATACACCACGTACTGTAATCTTTCACATATTTGAAGTTTTAATTGATGAAGGATACCAGGAAAGAACATTTTGTTTCAGATTTCTCACAACTCCATTACAGACACTAATCTTTTTTTACCACGTAAAACCAAGTTTTCGTTTTGATTTATGGATATCACCATCATCATAAATCTGTTTAATTTGATGGGTGGTGTCATTCTGGTATGCAGGCAACTGAACCCCACTGGTGTCCTGCACTAGATAACTTGGACGAATTCCACCCCTTTCATTATAAACAGGGCCACGCCCACCACCAATACCACTTTGTGCAGCTTTTTTAAGTGGATATGGATTTCTTCCAGCTTTAGTAACAGAATCAATCACTTGTTCTGCATACTTTTGGAAATCTTCTTCTTCCTTAGCTATACATTTTTCATTTTGTTTGGCATACTTTAGCTCCGCTTGTTTTTCCAGTTGAGACATTGTGGACTTCTCAGCCTAATAAGAAAGAGGTAGAAATGGTAAGACTTAAAAATAAGCTAATAAAAACCTCTTATCATAAAACAGGGAACTTAGAAGTGTGGTACTGAATCAGACATACTGTTCAACCCATAATCCTTAAAGGGATTCTAAACTAAAAAAAAAAGAAGTAATGATTCAGATAGAGCATGCGATTTTAAGCACCTTTCTAATTTACTCCTATTGTCAAGTTTTCTTTGTTCTCTTGCTATCTTTATTTAAAAAGCAGGAATTTATAGATTAGGTTTAGAACCTGGGTTATGCTTACTTATTGGTTTGCTAAATGTAGTTACCAATAAGCAAGCGCTATCCAGGGTGCTGAACCTAAAATGGGCTGGCTACTATGCTTTACATTCCTGCTTTTTAAATAAAGATAGCAAGAGAACGAAGAAAATGTGATAATAGGCGTGAATTAGAAGGTTGCTTAAAATTGCATGCTCTATCGACATCACAAAAGAAAAAATTAGGGTTTAGTATCCCTTTAATGTGAGCACACTCTAACTACTAAATAGCTCTGCACATGTGCAGTGTCTGTCTCCATGACATGGGAAGTTGGCAGCAAGCAACTTTTAATTTTAAAACAAGCCAAGGCATAATTCATTTATATAGCCCAACTGAGAGTATTTTTTTTTTTTAAATAAATTTTTATTGAGGTTAAGAAAGTGCAATAACAAGCATATTGTAATACGAAAATCACATACATAAACAGAAAAGAAACATAGGACTCATTTTGTACAATCAAATCTGTTGTTTTGCAGTTATGTAGATATTACTAAAGATAAACCTCATATTTTCTGATTTATAGAAAGGATGATTGCTCCTCCATTGTTAAGAGGGGCCACTCATGAGCCCATGTAGGTTGAAAGACTCAGAGAGGCACTCTAATGTTCAACATGGTCACTCTTGGACCTGAATAAGTAAAAAAAAAAAAAAAAATATAGCAGGCTAAGCAGCTTATAAAAGACTTACATAGCAAAATGGTGAGGAGTCTAAGATAATCGGTCACTATATCTTCCTTATGACAAACCTAAACTGGAGTTACAGGTCTATAGGGGCCATTCAAAACTGACATTGAGTGGGTATTAAAGTTGTCATTAGAAAGGAGTTAATACGCTATGCTACTTAACAGGCAGGCTCCCACTATATTATATCCATGATACCAGCAGCAGGCTATATATACACGTTAATGCCATACTAAGACCCCATTAAGCATAGGGTTAAATCTATAAGAGGTGCTTAACCATGATTAGGATGCAGAGACTACTGCAGGAATAAAGATACTGTGGTAGCTAGCTATTTTCTCCAGTACCTATGTTCATATTTGAATCAGTTCTGTGATAACAGCAGCGCTTCATACATTCAATAAACTGAACATGATGCTATAAGGAAACCTCGTGTATACTATACTATTCACACTACAGATGTACATTAAGTGGATATATTTGTAGCGGCTATTTAAAGCTGGTAAAATGCAAGCGCCAGGTATGGCTGAAGCATGGAGGTGAAAAATAAAAATAATACTTAAACAAGGTTGGGATCCAAGGATCTATAGCGATAAGAAAGCAACTCTAGCTGGTTACATTACTTAATATGTAGGATCTTATTGTGCTAAATCTAGAATAATAACCATAAGCAATATATGTAGGGAAGTAAACCTAAAAGGGCTAAAAGACCATATTAATATTTGACTGCTGTAAGGGCGCTACTGATTGAGGTTTCAAAAGATCTCCCAGGCCACCACACCGCCCTGGCCGCAGGCAGCGCAGAAGGATGCCAGATCATCCCAATCCCCTTACTATGATGTTAGAATTTGGGAGCCCACAGTTGACAACCTCTTAAAACACAAAATATAAACAACTAAGGGTAAAGATAACTAGTGAGGTATATGAAGTCCCCTTTAACACTAACACAGTTATTGCAACAATTCAGGGACATATAATATGTAGACTCTTTACAGAATAATTATAGGTGTTACTGTATACCCAAATCTTGTTAAAAAACGAATTGGATTGTATATATCCATAATCAACCACCAATAGACATGTACAAAAGCAAGAAACAAAATAAACATAAACCACACTTTAACTTATTATGATATATTGAACTGGTATGGAACTTTTAAAGGGACATGTTGGGCAAGATGGAGCTATATTGCAGCATAGAAACATTTAGTATAAGAGGTCAGAGCTCCCAATCCAAAGTAAGCCTAAGACAGTCACTAGCGTCCATCTTGTCTCAGGCTGGATGGCTGAACCTCTATGTCCTTTATTAATTGTTAGCCGATACCCAACCTTGTGTGGTTAGGGGCAATGACCAGCTGGTTAAGCAAGTTTGGTGCGACAATGGAGCAGACATACTGTGCAGGATTACCGTCATATTTGGGCTCTCTAGGGGTAAGGAAAGTATCTAGCTGCGAAATAAGGATAGATTTCCCTAGCTCCAGCAGGTCAAACCTGTTAAACACAAAAATCGAGGTTTCTGAATCCCCTTGGCTTCCACAGTCCTGGTATATATCTGGTTCCTTTTTGGTGATGAGCCATGTCTCCCTTGTGTTGGACGGACCAGCCGTCTCAGTCTCAATCTCAGTAGGGCCTTGTGTAGGGCGTTGTGACGCAGTAATCTCACCGGTCTTAATACAGTAAGCAGGGGAACCTCCAATCTTTACTGGTGGCTCTGGGTAAGGGGAGTACTCCTCTAATCCAAGGCTTTGTTCAGAGGGCTCCAGGGAGGGTGCGGCACACTGAGCCATAGCAGCTGAAATTAGTGAGCGAAGGTCTTCCTGCAGCTGCTCATAGCTCCGTGTAATCGCGGTGCGTATAGTGTGCTCCCAGGCATCCACGGCTGCGAGAGCCTCCATACCCAGTTCAGAAATGTCCTCCAATATTCACTGCAAGTGATAATTGTGACACAAGTCTCTGTCAAAGTAGCCCCCAAAGTTAGCTCCCACTCCGATTAACTAAGTCTTAATTAACTAAGCCTAGACCTGCCAACCTCGGAGAACCGGGGGGGGGGGGGGGTGGTAGTTATTTTGCTTAAACTGATAGGCACAAGAGTGAAAGTTGCTAATCCTATTACAGGATCTCGTAACCCCGGAGTTCAGGGGGGGTTATTATATGGCAGCCCCAGACCTACGCTCCATATCCTCCATAGGGTCCCCTTCTGTTACTTGACTCAGTGCGTGGATGCAGTAGTTTGCAAAGATGGCTTCCAGGGCTGTGAAGAAGTCTGTTGCACAGCTGACCCAAAGAGCGTAGGCAAAAACACTGTCAGAACCTCCACTTTGAAGGTATATCAATTCTCAGAGATATATATCTGCTCCAAAGCAATAAATATTATATCTTTGCTATAGTTAGATTGTGAAAATAGGTTCAGAAACAGAGAGCTTCATGAAGACATGTCTTGCCGCTTTGAGTACAGGCTCCGCCCCCGAGAGTATTTTTTTTAATCATGTATAGTTTCGCTTATTTTTAAGTAACATGCCGATTTTCCGACCCCTAACCAAATCCTAACGCATAAGGTGCATACTTTCATAAGACTGTTCGCTTACAAACTCCTGCTAGCTCCCTTTCATGTAATGGGTCTCATGTGTGGGGGGTTCCTCTGATGTTGCTACTACTGTGAAGAATGTGCCTTGCGAGAAAAAAAAATAATTATTCAAGGCGTGCTGCAGTTTGTGTAATAGGTATTTGCATGCGCAGCGGGTACCCTGATGGTGCCACTACCGTGAACACTGTGCCTGGAAAAAATAAAATCCTTCACGGCACTGAATTTGCATGATTGGAAACCTGTTATGCTAGGGTTGTATAAAAATATATTTTTATAATTTAATGGTGATGGACTGCAGCCTAATGAATGGTAGAGATATGACATTTTTGTTAATATGTTGCCAAACCTTAGCGTTTGCATATGCTCAAGATTATGTTCATATAAAATCAAAGAAAAACATAAACTTGTACACTTTAATGATACATTGTTACACAAAAGGAAGAGGTGTTTTATGTCATTTTACCTTAATGTAACTCTTCCATGTCCCTAAAAGAGTTCCTGGGTATATTTTCCATTTTTCTGTCATATAGAATGTAAATATATGCACTTGTCACATTTATATTTTGAGACATGGCTAATGTATAGTTTTGGGTACTGGTCTGACAAGACCAAATCAGACAGATGCTGTGGGAGCAATATTAATTTGTTTTGCTTTCTTTATATGACCACCTTGATCTGCCTCTGGACCTACAACCGAATACTTGTGTATGACCCTACTTACTTTGGCCTGATTACGGGTAACTGCTGCAGTTTAACTTCTTGCTGCCTAAATTCTTGTGTATGATCTGCATGTTCTACTGCATTGTGTTTACTGAACACTGTCATGGTTTTTAACCCTTTGCTGCCTGATTTCCTGTTTATGAAGCTGCTTGTTCTACAAAACTGTGTTTTTGGAAACTACTACAGTTCAATCTCTTTCTGAGAATACCTGTGTACTACCATGCTTTGCTTGCTGAATTATACTTTTAGTAATTTGCAACAGTTTCTGCACCTCTTGTTCCAGCTACCTTGTTTTCCCTTTTATTAAATTGTGTTTATTTAAACAGATTGCTTAAACCTTGCAGTATTTCTTATTTCGGTTACCATGTTTTCCATTTATTGGACTGAGCTTATACAACTAGGGTGCGCCAGCCTTGCATTAGCTCTTGTTTGAATAACTCTGTTTGCCCCTTACTGGATTGTGCTCATATAGGGGTAGATTACAAGTGGGTCCCGATAACCAATATCACAACCGTTCCAACTTGTGTATTACAAGTTGAAAGTAAATGCGTTCGCTCAAGTGGAAACTAAATTTGCGCAAGTGAATACCTAGCGTAAAAGTGTAAGGGTTAAAAAAAAATGTGTACCAAACACAACATAAAACATTAAAATAAAGTGTTTACATTCTTATATACACTATCTCATAAAAATAATTCATATAATTATTATTATTTTTTTAATAAGGGTTAAAAGTAATATAGTATATGGCAAGGTGTTTGAATGGAAAGGGATATATATATATATATATATATATATATATGTGTGTGTGTGTGTCTAAATATGTATATTTTACATTCCATTGTTCTTCACATAGAACAAAATGTTCTTAGTTTTTTAAATATATGTTTCTATATATACAGTCGTATGCAAAAGTTTAGGCACCCCTGACAATTTCCATGATTTTCATTTATAAATAATTGGGTGTTTGGATCAGCAATTTCATTTTGATCTATCAACTAAGTTATGGACACAGTAATATTTCAGTAATGAAATGAGGTTTATTGGATTAACAGAAAATGTGCAATATGCATCAAAACAAAATTAGACAGGTGCATAAATTTGGGCAACCCTAACAGAAATATTGCAATAATATTTAGTAGAGCCTCCTTTAGCAGAAATAGCAGCCTCTAGACAATTTCTATAGCCTATAATGAGTGTCTGGATTCTGGATGAAGGTATTTTGGACCATTCCTCCTTGCAAAACATCTCCAGTTCAGTTAGGTGTGATGGTTCCCGAGCATGGACAGCCCGCTTCAAATCACCCCACAGATTTTCATTGATATTCAGGTCTGTGGACTGGGATTGCCATTCCAGAACATTGTACTTGTTCTGCTGCATAAATGCCAGAGTAGATTTTGAGCAGTGTTTTGGGTTGTTGTCTTGTTGAAATATCCAGCTCCGGCGTAACTTCAACTTTGTGACTAATTCCTCAACTTTATTCTCAAGTATCTGCTAATATTGAGTGGAATCCATGTGACCCTCAACTTTAACAAGATTCCCAGTACCGGCACTGGACACACAGCCCCACAGCATGATGGAACATCCACCAAATTTTACTAGCAAGTATTTGTCTTGGAACGCTGTGTTCTTTTGCCACCATGCATAACGCCCCTTGTTATGACCAAATAACTCAATCTTTGTTTCATCAGTCCACAGCACCTTCTTCCAAAATGAAGCTGGCTTGTCCAAATGTGCGTTTGCATACCTCAAGCGACTCTGTTTGTGGCGTGTGTGCAGAAAAGGCTTCTTCCACATCACTCTCCCATACACTGAATTGTTGAACGATGCACAGTGACAACATCTGCAGCAAGATGATGTTGTAGGTCTTTGGAGGTGGTCTGTGGGCTGTTTTTGACCGTTATCACCATCATTTGCCTTTGCCTCTCCGATATTTTACTTCTGGCCTTAACAAGGGCTATGACTGTGGTCTTCCATTTCCTTACTATGTTCCTCACAGTGGACACAGACAGCTTAAATCTCTGTGATAGCTTTTTGTAGCCTTCCCCGAAACTATAATGTTGAACAATTTTTGTTTTCAGGTCATTAGAGAGTTGTTTTGAGGCCCCCATGTTGCCACTCTTCAGAGGAGAATCAAAGAGAACAACAACTTGCAATTGGCCTCCTAAATACCTTTTCTCATGATTGGATGCACCTGTCTATGAAGTTCAAGGCTTGATGGGCTCACCAAACCAATTGTGTGTTCCAATTAATCAGTGCTAGGTAGTTACAGGTATTCAAATTAACAAAATGACAAGGGTGCCCAAATTTATGCACCTGTCTAATTTCATTTTAATGCATATTGCATATATATATATTTCTGTTAATCCAATAAACCTAATTTCACTACTGAAATATCACTGTGTCCTTCAGTTATTTGATAGATCAAAATTAAATTGCTAATCCAAACACCCAATTATTTATAAATGAAAATCATGGAAATTGTCATGGGTGCCTAAACTTTTGCATACGACTGTATCTATACCTGTATATATTTATATAGATATAAATATATATTTTATTAAAAAATTATGAAGCTAACCCACCCGCGTTAAAAGTTTACTTCCTGTAATGCTCGTGGGATATTCAACTATCAGACCTAACTCGGCCAGTAGTAGTCTTATCCCGGCGTCGAGCAGGAATGAAAGGGAATATCCCAGAGCAGAGAAAGTTAAAGTTCGCAAAAGAGGTAAGCAGTACTTACAACAGGCAGGGAATCAGCGGCTAGGTGGTTAAAGGGAAAACCACTTGAAGGACTGATGAGCAAAAGGATAGCCTTTGACGGCAACAGATAGAGAAAATAGAAGTCCAAGGGTAAATCACTAGAATGGTCAGGCAGGCAGAGTTCGGCAACAGTAAGGCAGTCCAAAGGTTCAAGGGATAAACAGGCGGAGTTGGTCAGGCAGGCAATATTCAGCAATAGAATAGAGATCCAGTACTTAAGAGGTAAGCAAGCAGAGTAGTTAGACAGGCAGAGTTCTTTAACAGTGAGGCAATCTGGTACTTTAGGGGTTAAGCAAGCAGAGTAGTCAGGCAGGCAGAGTTCATACACTGTGAGGCAATCAGTACTTGAGGGGTTAAGCAAGCAGAGTAGTCAGACAGGCAGAGTTCTTAAACAGTGAGACAATCCAGTACTTTAGGGATTAAGCAAGCAGAGTAGTCGGGCAGGCAGAGTTCATAACGATAATGCAATCCGGTAAACAACAATCTATCACACCCAGGAGCACACAAGGTAACACCTATAGTTTGGCAGTGATGGATTGCAAAGGAGCTACTTACATAGAGGCACAGGGGGACCCGACCGGCTTCAGAGAGGAGCGTACGGCGATGACGTCAGCGCTGCACACAACAGGAGCCGACACAGCCCCTGACAACGAGCAAGGTAGTAAACGCCGCATCCCCAGCAACAGCTAGAGCGGCGTGGCGTGACACTTCCAGCGGTGTTTAAGCGCAAGCAAAAAAATTATTTAGTGCGCCACTTGTAATCTGACCCATAGCTGATTGCTGCTTCACCTGCATCATAATACTTTAGCCTTCTAGTATACAAACTCTGGCTGATTTGTGTTTCTTTGCTTGCTGTATCCACTGCTATAGATACTGGTCACCTTTTATAATATTACCAAGATTATATAAAAGCTTTGTAGAAAAGTAATTTATGTTTGTTCTTGTTATTTTGGTGTTTTGTGAATATCCTTTTGGCTGAAAGCAATTAGAAGAGAATGAAAGGTAGACATTCTTTCCTTTTAAGGACTGTCTGGTTAACAGTAGTTGATAACCTGGATAAGTGTTACTTGCGGTAACAGATTTATAAAGCTCATCATTGTGTATGGGGACATGCCGTTTACAAATTGAATACGGATTAGTTTAAGATAATTTCTTAGATTTACTATAGAGTAACTTATTTGCAGTCTATGGCTTATCCTTTGGTTTGACCAAGTCAAAATCAGAATTCAGGACTTTATTATGATTCTTTTTCTACCAAAGAAAACAGTCGCACCACCAACTCATGAATAAGGACATGAGTCAGAAATGTTTTTTTAATTCTGGGTTAATAACTAATCTTTCTAAGGAGTTGATGGTGCAGCTATCTTTGCTAGATATTTGCTGGCGTGGAGGTGCTTAACCTCATTAGCTTGCACACAATACTGAACTTTCCCTATGTGTTAGAGCTTTGGACTTTGGTATTGTGATTCTTTTCCTGAGACAATACTCTGGTAAAAGCATTTCCAGTTGAAGAAGCAGCTTTCTTCACCTTCTTTGTTTGGATGATCATGGCTTTCAAAGTAATTTCTTTTGCCTTGGTTTATAAGAGACTTCTACAACTATGTTTCTAATATGGTTGAAACCATGAAATAAACAAGTCTTGGTGGGTACCATTTATTATGTCTTCCACCTGGCTGGTGTAGAGCAGGTGCTCAAAGGGATAGCAACAGTTGCCAGTCTTACAAACTGAGGTGGAATCATCTCAGGCCTAAATTAGCCTCCTTAGAATTCCTATTTTCATAAATGTTCAAATAAACAGAGATCAACCTCAAGGAGGTCTCACCTATTTACATCACAGGTAGCCAGAATTGGAAAGCAGATTATTTATCTAGGAGATTGGTCTATTCACATGAATATCTTTCTGAAAATATCCTGAAATATGGGAGGTGACGGTCTACAAATATATTGTTACCTTGCAGGTTTTTATTTGTGTCATAATAATGCATTTACAAATTTAAACAATCATTTTCTTTCATGTTATTGACAAGAGTCCATGAGCTAGTGACGTATGGAATACAATCCTACCAGGAGGGGCAAAGTTTCCCAAACCTCAAAATGCCTATAAATACACCCCTCACCACACCCACAATTCAGTTTTACAAACTTTGCCTCCTATGGAGGTGGCTCACAGTCCACAAGCTATGAAGAAGTATCTCGGATAGTTGCTTGGGCGGAATCCAGCTCCTGTCTAATTTCTGTGGTGCATTTCCCAGGTATAGACATTGGGAGGCGGATTATCTCAACCGTCAGACTTTACATCCAGGGGGGTGGTCCCTCCATCCAGATGTTTTTTCTCAGATTGTTCAGATATGGGGTCTTCTAGAGATAGATGGGATGGCCTCTCATCTAAACATGAGACTTCCCAGATGCCTGTCCAGGTCCAGGGATTTTCAGGCGGAAGCAATGGGTCCACTGACACTTCTTTGGTGTTTTCAACCTGCTTTTATTTTCCCGCCTCTAGTTCTTCTTCCAAGAGTGATCTCCAAAATCATCATGGAACAATAGTTTGTGTTGCTGGTGGCTCCAGCATGGCCTCACAGGTTTTGGTATGCAGGTCTTGTTCGGATGTCCAGTTGCCAACTTTGGCCACTTCCGTTAAGGCCAGACCTACTGTTTCAAGGTCCGTTTTTCCATGAGGTTCTCAAATCATTAAATTTGAAGGTATGGAAATTGATCGCTTAGTGTTAAGTCATGGAGGTTTCTCTGACTCAGCGATTAATACTATGTTACAAGCTTGTAAATCTGTCTCTAGAAAGATTTATTATCGAGTTTGGAAGACTTACATTTCTTGGTGTTCTTCTTATGAATTTTCTTGGCATTCTTTTAGAATTGTAAGAATTGGATGGTTTGGATAAGGGTTTGTCTGCAAGTTCCTTGAAGGGACAAATCTTTGTTCTTTCTGTTTTATTTCACAGAAAGATTGCTAAACTTCCTGATATTCACTGTTTTGTACAGGCTTTAGTTCATATTAAGCCTGTCATTAATCAATCTCTCCTCCTTGGAGTCTTAATTTTGTTTTGAGGCCTTTACAGGTTCCTCCATTTTGAGCCTAGGCATTCTTTGGACATTAAACTACTTTCTTGGAAAGTGTTGTTCCTTTTGGCCATCTCTTCTGCTAGAAGAGTTTCTGAGCTATCTGCTCTTTCTTGTGAATCTCCTTTTCTGATTTTTTCATCAGGATAAGGCGGTTTTGCAGACTTCATTTATATTTTTTCCTGAAGTTGTGAATTCTAACAACATTAGTAGAGAAATTGTTGTCCCTTTCTTGTGTCCTAATCCTAAGAATTCTTTGTAAAGATCCTTACATTCTTTGGATGTGGTGAGAGCTTTGAAATATTATTTTGAAGCTACTAAAGATTTCAGGAAGACTTCTAGTCTATTTGTTATATTTTCTGGTCCTAGGAAGGTCAGAAGGCTTTTGCTATTTCCTTAGCTTCTTGGTTAAAGCTTTTGATTCTTCAAGCTTATTGGAGTCGGGTCAGGCCCCATTTCAGAGAATTACAGCTCATTCTACTAGATCAGTCTCCACTTTGTGGGCTTTTAAGAATGAAGCTTCAGTTGATCAAATTTGCAAGTGGCAACTTGGTCTTCTTTACATTCATTTACTAAATTCTACCGTTTTGTTGTATTTGCTTCTTCAGAAGCAGTTTTTGGTAGAAAAGTTCTTCAGGCAGCTGTTTCAGTTTGATTCATCTGCTGATGTTTTAAGTTTTTCTTGTCATTTGAAAAATAAACTTATATTTTGGGTTGTGGATTATTTTTTCAGCGGAAAATGGCTGTTTATTTTTATCCCTCCCTCTCTAGTGACTCTTGCGTGGAGTTCCACATCTTGGGTATTGATATCCCATACGTCACTAGCTCATGGACTCTTGCCAATTACATGAAAGAAAACATAATTTATGTAAGAATTAACAAGATTTATTTCTTTCATATTGGCAAGAGTCCACGAGGCCCACCCTTTTTATGGTGGTTATGATTTTTTGTATAAAGCACAATTATTTCCAAATTCCTTTATTGATGCTTTTTACTCCTTTCTTTCTCACCCCACTACTTGGCTATTAATTAAACTGAATTGTGGGTGTGGTAAGGGGTGTATTTGGAAAATTTGCCCCTCCTGGTAGGATTGTATATCCCATACGTCACTAGCTCATGGACTCTTGCCAATATGAAAGAAATTAATTTATCTTGTAAATTCTTACATAAATTATGTTTTTTTTCTTGGAAGTTTAGAATGGCAATATTGGTATGATCGTTATGCTTTTACACTAAATTCAGAAGACAAAATGAGATAAAACAGTAACAACAATCCTTTCTCAGGCCTGTTCACATAGTTGCTTTTTTATATTTTGCATTTCTGGTAAGACAGAATTACTGATTACTTCAACACTTTCCCAGTCTACGGCCTCACTGTTTATTCATTTTAAAGTAAGATAGGCCTGATATCGGTTTATCCAGATTTTTATGGTTTCATTCCGTTTGCCAATGGGAAAAATTGTCACCATGTTATTCTTTCAGTCTCTGAAAAGTATTCATCTTGTTTTCAAACTTTTCAATCCATATTGGAACCTTAATTCTGTGATTATTGTTCATTCTACTTGAATCCTCACAATGGTAAGGAGGCACTTGTTCATATACTAAAAGTAGTCATAACACTTATTTAATATTTAGATATGTCAGGAAGAACTGCCTACTAGCTTGGTTACAGAAAAGTAAAGAAAGTTTCCAACAGGTTGTGGCCATCTGGAAATGATCTGTGAGTCTGATGGTCAATTATTTACAATTTACAATTTCTATTTGCAAGGAACGTCTTGCAAACTGCTCTAACTAAGACTTTTTTTTGGGCTGCCTTCATATGAGTTTCTAATAGTGTGAGTTAAAAGATAATTTTACATTCATAGAAGTGGCCAATGAAGGCCTTATACTGTATATTACACTTTACTTGTGTGTCTTTGACCTGATTTTGGTGTCTCTGGGTTTTGTCTAGATGCCAATGTGGTTTATCTCTCCAAATAGGTTCTTGGCTAACTAACAGCAAAATTACAAGTTTTGTGGTACGGCTATACCGCTGAAAAATTGGCCATTTCTTTCATGTAATTAGCAAGAGTCCATGAGCTAGTGACGTATGGGATATACATTCCTACCAGGAGGGGCAAAGTTTCCCAAACCTCAAAAAGCCTATAAATACACCCCTCACCATACCCACAAATCAGTTTTACAAACTTTGCCTCCTGTGGAGGTGGTGAAGTAAGTTTGTGCTAGATTCTACGTTGATATGCGCTCTGCAACAGGTTGGAGCCCGGTTTTCCTCTCAGCGTGCAGTGAATGTCAGAGGGATGTGAAGAGAGTATTGCCTATTTGAATTCAATGATCTCCTTCTACGGGGTCTATTTCATAGGTTCTCTGTTATCGGTCGTAGAGATTCATCTCTTACCTCCCTTTTCAGATCGACGATATACTCTTATATTACCATTACCTCTACTGATTCTCGTTTCAGTACTGGTTTGGCTTTCTACTACATGTAGATGAGTGTCCTGGGGTAAGTAAGTCTTATTTTCTGAGACACTCTAAGCTATGGTTGGGCACTTTTTTATAAAGTTCTAAATATATGTGTTTAAACATTTATTTGCCTTGATTCAGGATGTTCAACGTTCCTTATTTCAGACAGTCAGTTTCATATTTGGGATAATGCATATGAATAAATCATTTTTCTTACCTTAAAATTTGACTTTTTTTCCTGTGGGCTGTTAGGCTCGCGGGGGCTGAAAATGCTTCATTTTATTGCGTCATTCTTGGCGCAAAAATTTTCTTGTCATTTCCGGCGTCATACGTGTCGCCGGAAGTTCCATCATTTTTTTGACGTTTTTTTGGGCCAAAAAATGTCGGCGTTACCGGATGTGGCACCATTTTTGGCGCCAAATAATGTGGGCGGCTTTTTTGGCGATAAAAAATTTGAGCGTCATTGTTGTCTCCACAATATTTAAGTCTCATTATTTATTGCGTCTGGTTGCTAGAAGCTTGTTCATTGTCATTTTTTTCCCATTCCTGAAACTGTCATTTAAGGAATTTGTTCATTTTTTCTTTATATGTTGTTTTTTCTATTACATATTGCAAGATGTCTCAGATTGACCCTGAATCAGAAGCCACTTCTGGATAAACGCTTAACTGAGTTTCAGTTCTACCAAAGCTAAGTTCATTTATTTTAAATGTTATAAATGTTTATCTTTAGCTATGGTTTGTAATAAGTTATTATGATATACTTTTACATGCAGAATCCATTAGTATTTATGCTTTATATATTTCCATTCTTACATCTTATGTACAAGAAATATTTAGAAGAAATATTTTTCTGATTCTATTTTAAAGGCTTTGTCTGACTTCATGCCTTCTAATAAAATTTTTAGGTCTTTTTCACTTCTTTTTTAATTATTGAAGTTTCAAATGACCAACAACATACTGATTTATCCTTCTCTGATGATGTTTTTTCTCTTTCAGAAATTTTCTTCATCAGATATTGACACTAACAAATCTACTTTTTTATTATTTTTCTATTATTAAAGTACATTTGTTCTTTGTTGAAAAGGTGTTGATTATTTTGGATATTAAGGTAACTAGTTCTTTAAGACTAGCTGACACTATTTCTGCCTATTTATTTATTCTGTGTTTTCAGAGGTTTTCTTTCCAATTCCCCATTCTAGGGAATGGAATAGGCTGAGAATTTTCTTTTATTCCTTCTTCGAAGGTTTTAAACTATATTCTTTGCCAGCAGTTAAATTCAATTTGGAGGGTTCTCCAATTTATTGGGTCTCTCTCTACTTCTACTAATTATGCTATTGTTTCTATAGCAAAATAGTATTTATTTTCCTTTAGATAGTTGTATCTTATTTATGGAAAATTATTTAGTTTCAGGTACTTTTCTTGGTCCTGTGATTTATTTGGATATTGCAATTGCTTCATTTTTTCTGTTTACTTTAAGATCAAGTATCAGATTATGATTTATTTTTGCATTGTTAAGGGACAACATTTACTAGACTAGGTGCTGTTGCATTTGTCTTGTTGTTTTGCATTTATTGATTATGCAAGTCCACTGTATTGACTGGTCCTTTAAACTGGACTATCATGCTAATAATTTCATTTGTGTCTTCATTTTATTGAATATTTTCGCAAATGAGGGTTAATCTATGTCTTTAGCTATTTTAGCTAGAAGAATTTTGTGATTTAAAAAAAAAATAAAAAATCCATATTTCTTTTGTTCTAAGATAATCAATTATTTGTTTTATAATTGGATTCAATTCTTAACTGTTACTCTGGGCTTCAAGATTGAGTTCTAAGACTAAAACTTTAAGCTTATACTAGTTTGGTTGTTCTTATTAAGGAATGAATTCCTGAGTTCTTTCCCAAGTAACATGTTTATAATTGGGGTTCGAAATCAGCTCCCTAATATTGCGATGTACGTGCCGTATTCCAGCTTGGCTGGTAAGGGGCAGGTTAAGACTTCTTCGAAATTTATTTGGTTCTATTTTGTCCAAATTTCTTTGATTTTATTCCAGTAAGGCTAACACTTTCTTTAAGTGTGTTTCTGTACTATATATTTTGGGTACTGTTGAAGCATGGCTGGGCACCCATGGGGTTCAAGCGCTGCTCAGACCTGGAATCTTCTGGGGTATTTCTTCCAGTTCCTTTTTTAGGAACCGGGTTTGGAGTTTTATTCAAACTATTTTGCCTTTTTATGGTCATTGATAGCATTATTTGTTTTCATTAGATACAATAAATGCATATTTTCATTTTTCTGTTTTCATTCAGATTATTTTCTGAGGATGCGGAATCTCATATGATTCACTTGCTCTTCAGGACATAGTTAGAGGATCTTTTTTTCGAAAGCTCTTGATTCCTCACACAAGGGTCACCTTTTTTAGGTTTCCAGATAGTTTGTGTCACTGTCTTTGTCTCTATCAGACAAGGGATAATTCTATTGGGTTCCGTCTGTCGGTACCTTTAGTCTCTATTATTTCCTTCAGTTGCTATATATGCACAGAAGTTTTAGGTCTTATGGCCACAGCATTGGATTCAATTCCCTTTGCTCATTTTCACTAGAAAGAACCTTTCCAGTCTTTTATGAGTGTTGTTTCTTCTAGAACATGGTTGGAGGATCAATTTACCAAAAAGTTGGTTGATTCCTCAGACAAGGGTAACCTTTTTAGGTTTCCTGATAGATTCAGTGTCCTTGACTCTGTCTCTGACCAATGACAGAAATTGGTTTCAGCTTGTCGAAACCTTCAGTCTCAATCTTTCCCTTCGGTAGCCTTATGCATGGAAATTCTAGGTCTTATGACTGCTGCATTGGACGCGGTCCCCTTTGCTCGTTTTCACATGCGACCTCTTCAGCTCTGTATGCTGAACCAGTGGTGCAGGGATTATACAAAGATATCTCAATTAATATCTTTAAAACCGATTGTACGACACTCTCTGACGTGGTGGACAGACCACCATCGTTTAGTTCAGGGGGCTTCTTTTTGTTCTTCCAACCTGGACTGTGATTTCAACAGATGCAAGTCTGACAGGTTGGGGAGCTGTTTGGGGGTCTCTGACAGCACAAGGGGTTTGGGAATCTCAGGAGGTGAGATTACCAATCAATATTTTGGAACTCCGTGCAATTTTCAGAGCTCTTCAGTCATGGCCTCTTCTAAAGAGAGAGTCGTTCATTTGTTTTCAGATGGACAATGTCACAACTGTGGCATATGTCAATCATCAAGGAGGGACTCACAGTCCTCTGGCTATGAAAGAAGTATCTCGAATTCTGGTATGGGCGGAATCCAGCTCCTGTCTAATTTCTGCGGTTCATATCCCAGGTATAGACAATTGGGAAGCGGATTATCTCAGTCGCCAAACATTACATCCGGGCGAATGGTCTCTTCACCCAGAGGTATTTCTTCAGATTGTTCAAATGTGGGGACTTCCAGAAATAGATCTGATGGCTTCTCATCTAAACAAGAAGCTTCCCAGGTATCTGTCCAGATCCAGGGATCCTCAGGCGGAGGCAGTGGATGCATTGTCACTTCCTTGGAAGTATCATCCTGCCTATATCTTTCCGCCTCTAGTTCTTCTTCCAAGAGTAATTTCCAAGATTCTAAAGGAGTGCTCGTTTGTTCTGCTGGTGGCTCCAGCATGGCCTCACAGGTTTTGGTATGCGGATCTTGTCCGGATGGCCACTTGCCAACCGTGGACTCTTCCGTTAAGACCAGACCTTCTATCACAAGGTCCTTTTTTCCATCAGGATCTCAAATCCTTAAATTTGAAGGTATGGAGATTGAACGCTTGATTCTCAGTCATAGAGGTTTCTCTGACTCTCTGATTAATACTATGTTACAGGCTCGTAAATCTGTATCTAGGAAGATATATTATCGAGTCTGGAAGATTTACATTTCTTGGTGTTTTTTTCATCATTTTTCTTGGCATTCTTTTAGAATTCCTAGAATTTTACAGTTTCTTCAGGATGGTTTGGATAAAGGTTTGTCTGCAAGTTCCTTGAAAGGACAAATCTCTGCTCTTTCTGTTCTTTTTCACAGAAAGATTGCTAGTCTTCCTGATATTCATTGTTTTGTACAAGCTTTGGTTCGTATAAAACCTGTTATTAAATCAATTTCTCCTCCTTGGAGTTTGAATTTGGTTCTGGGGGCTCTTCAAGCTCCTCCGTTTGAACCTATGCATTCGCTGGACATTAAATGACTTTCTTGGAAAGTTTTGTTTCTTTTGGCCATCTCTTCTGCTAGAAGAGTTTCTGATTTATCTGCTCTTTCTTGTGAGTCTCCTTTTCTGATTTTTCATCAGGATAAGGCGGTGTTGCGAACTTCTTTTAATTTTTACCTAAGGTTGTGAATTCTAACAACATTAGTAGAGAAATTGTGGTTCCTTCATTGTATCCTAATCCTAAGAATTCTAAGGAAAGATTGTTGCATTCTTTGGATGTAGTTAGAGCTTTGAAATATTATGTTGAAGCTACTAAGAATTTCCGAAAGACTTCTAGTCTATTTGTTATCTTTTCCGGTTCTAGGAAAGGTCAGAAGGCCTCTGCCATTTCTTTGGCGTCTTGGTTAAAGTCTTTGATTCATCATGCTTATGTCGAGTCGGGTAAAACTCAGCCTCAAAGGATTACAGCTCATTCTACTAGGTCAGTTTCTACTTCCTGGGTGTTTAGAAATGAAGCATCGGTTGATCAGATTTGCAAAGCAGCAACTTGGTCTTCTTTGCATACTTTTACTAAATTCTACCATTTTGATGTGTTTTCTTCTTCTGAAGCAGTTTTTGGTAGAAAAGTACTTCAGGCAGCTGTTTCAGTTTGATTCTTCTGCTTATAATTTCAGTTTTTTTCATTATAAGATTTAAACTTTATTTTGGGTATGGATTATTTTCAGCGGAATTGGCTGTCTTTATTTTCTCCCTCCCTCTCTAGTGACTCTTGCGTGGAAGATCCACATCTTGGGTATTCATTATCCCATACGTCACTAGCTCATGGACTCTTGCTAATTACATGAAAGAAAACATAATTTATGTAAGAACTTACCTGATAAATTAATTTCTTTAATATTAGCAAGAGTCCATGAGGCCCACCCTTTTTTGTGGTGGTTATGATTTTTTTGTATAAAGCACAATTATTCCAATTCCTTATTTTTTATGCTTTCGCACTTTTGTCTTATCACCCCACTTCTTGGCTATGCGTTAAACTGATTTGTGGGTATGCTGAGGGGTGTATTTATAGGCATTTTGAGGTTTGGGAAACTTTGCCCCCCCTGGTAGGAATGTATATCCCATACATCACTAGCTCATGGACTCTTGCTAATATGAAAGAAATGAATTTATCAGGTAAGTTCTTACATAAATTATGTTTTCGCACGGAATATACAGGTCTCCAATAGGAATGCAAGGTACCCCAAATATAAAATGGGTACCTTGCATTCAAGCTTCAGTGTGCGGCATCGACTGCATGAAGAGGATCCTCCACGCTAAATGGCTCCGCAGGCGCCGGTCCTGTTCCGCGGCCACCTCCGCTCCGCCATCGCCCTGGATGAAGATGTTGCTGTCTGGAAGAAGACCTTCACCGCCGAACTTCAGGAATTGTGAGTACCTATTTTGGAGTTAGACTTAGGCTTTTTTATATATATTTTTTTTTTAGATTAGGTATTTTTATTTGTTTTAATGGGCTGCAAAAGCGCTGATTGCCCTTTTAAGACCAATGGCCATACAAATGACCCTTAAGGGGCAATGGGTAGCTTAATTTTTTTTTTTAGTGTAAAGTTTTTTTTATTTTGGGGGGTTTGGTGTTAATTTTTATTTTTGAGGTAAAAGCTGTTTAACTTAAGGTAATGCCCTACAAAAGGCCATTTTAAGGGCTATTGGTATCTTAGTGTTAGATTAGTGGGTGTTTTTATTTTGGGTGGGCTTTTTTATTTTAAATTTATTTATTTTAATTTAATCTAAGTTGGGGGTTTTTTAAGTAATGTTAGGATTTTTTATTTTAATTTTAACTTAGTATTTTTTTATTTTATGTAATTGTGGTTAATTTAGGGGGTGTCAGGGTAGGGGGCTTAGTGATTAAATTAGTTATTTGTGTTGTGGTGGGGGATAGCGGTTTAGAGGTTAATAGGTTTATTTAATTAGTAGCGATGTGGGGGGCCGGCGGTTTAGGGGTTAATAGGTTTATTTTATTAGTAGCGATGTGGGGGCAGCAGTTTAGGGGTTAATAGTTTTTTTTAGGTGTCAGCGATGCGAGGGCGGCAGTTTAGGGGTTAATATTTTTATTTAGTAAATAAGATAGAAATCCAGCACTCAGACCCAAGGTGTGTGCAAGCTAGCACAGGATCACTGCAAAGATCCAAACAGTATCCAAAATCTTCAAAGAATGCAGCAGCACCACTTCTCATATAAAAAGTTCCTTTATTAAACACATAGTAGGAGCAGGTAAAAATAGAACGACGTTTCGGGTGGTTATCCCTTAGTCATGTTCACATAGTGTTTGTTAGACTTAATCACCTTTAAATAGCCATCAGTCAGGTGAGACCACACCTTTCCACTTAATTACTTAGGTATACATTTTTCTTAACCTCTATTGCCATCTAGTGGTCTAACCTATATCAAACATACAATTTTATTTTACAAAAAATATTTTTGTTGAAGAGCAGATATCAAAATGTCAAAATATAAAATTAAATGCCAGAAAAGGAATTATATAAAGATAAAAATCTTTTACTTTACAGGAATACACTTAAATCAAGTTCCCTATTCATACCATTGGGAATTAAGCAATCTAATTTATTAATCCAAAATGCCTCACGTTTTTTGAGAAGCAATTCTCTATTGCCACCACGTCTAGGGCTCTGTATGTGATCTATTATTTGGAATCTTAATTGTGCAATAGAGTGACCTTTACTTAGAAAATGGTGGGCAACTGGGGCCTTTAAATCTCCTGTCCTGATATTGGATTTATGTTGGATTATTCTGTCTCTCACCCTCTGAGTCGTCTCTCCAATGTAAATAAGCCCACACGGACATTTGATTAAATATATAACAAAATTGGCATTACAATTATAATAGCCCTTTATTTTAAATTTCTGTCCCGTAAGGGGGTGGATGAATAAATCAGATTTTATCATGTTATTACAACTGGAGCAATTAAGACAAGGGAAACAGCCATTCCTCTCTGAAGTAATGTACCCCAATCTGGATTTCTTACTGGAGCCCACGTCAGCCTTAACAATTTTATCTTTTAAACTAGGAAGTCTAGTGTAGGCTGGCATAGGTGGTTGGCGGAATGCTAGTACCTCAGGGTTACACTCACTTAAAACATGCCAGTGCTTCTTAATGATCCTTTGTATTTCTGAACTGCAAGAATTATATTCAGACACAAATACCATCCTGTCAGGGTCCTTTCTCTTATAGGTATTTCCAGTATTAACCCTTTCATCAGGTAGCTGTATCACCTTATCAATAGTCTCCTGAATCAAATCAGGGGGATAACCACGCTGCACAAATCTAATGCCCATCTCCTGTAATCTCTGCAAAGCCAAGGCCTTGTCTTTCACTATCCGCTTTACTCTCAGCATTTGACTGTAAGGTAAAGATTTCACCAAAGCAGGTGCATGGGCACTAGAGAAGTGTAGGAGGCTGTTCCTATCAGTATCCTTTCTAAATATATCTGTTTTTAGAAGGGAACCATCTTTATAGATTTTAGTATCAAGGAAGTTGATAGACTCTTCACTCCAAGACATTGTAAATGTAATACATCCTGATGCCCTGTTCAATTCACTCACAAATTGTAGTAGGGTTAAGAAAAATGTATACCTAAGTAATTAAGTGGAAAGGTGTGGTCTCACCTGACTGATGGCTATTTAAAGGTGATTAAGTCTAACAAACACTATGTGAACATGACTAAGGGATAACCACCCGAAACGTCGTTCTATTTTTACCTGCTCCTACTATGTGTTTAATAAAGGAACTTTTTATATGAGAAGTGGTGCTGCTGCATTCTTTGAAGATTTTGGATACTGTTTGGATCTTTGCAGTGATCCTGTGCTAGCTTGCACACACCTTGGGTCTGAGTGCTGGATTTCTATCTTATTTTCTGGATTACTACTGCTATTATCCTTGCACCTACCCTGTCATGGAGGACACATTGGATTCTCAAGGAGCAAAGGTTTTTGCATACACAGATGTTGAAGCTGCCAGAATCACTACCCTGGTAAGGGGCTCTCGTGACTTTCTGAGGACACCACAGACAGAAGTCAATATGAATAACTATGAGAGACTTGCTAAAAGAAATATGTCTTATCAATTGCATGCATCTACTTTGGCAGAATACTACAGAATTAAACGCATCCCTAGAGGGTTGAGGATGAGTACAAGACCAACACTTCTATCAAGCAATAAAGATTATTGCACTAAATTTGAACAAATTTTGAACAAATGTTCGCTGGACTTAATCGTACTCACGGTTGAGTATTTACAGATGGCCATTGATGCCCAGACAGACGAAATTAAGGAGGTGATAGCAAGCCTCAAACAGTCCGCATGAGATCTTGACATCGACAAATCTATAAAGGAAATAAATATGAAGATTATAGAGCTGAAAAAAGAGCTTGAAAATAAGAAGCGGATCAAATTCAACCGTGATGAGAACGATAACCTTACCGGAGCGGTTTACAGGTGGACCCGGGACCCGACCGGAAGTTCAAGAAACGTCACTTCCGGTGCGGCTCGTCGACGAGAACGGAGGTCACAGAAGACGGCTAGCGGCTCTGACAGCACCATGGAATCCACTTCAGGGGATTCAGATGTCGGAGGAGACGGGGCGGTAGGAGGCATCACCGCAAAACCAATCCACAGCAAGGTGTCACAGGTACCGCCAAGGAAGACACGCCGGGCGAACAAACACTAGTGTTGAACATCTCTAAGGTAGAACTCTCAAATGCCCAATACAAGGTGTTGGAGAAGGGACTTTCTTTTTGCAAACAAGATCGTTGTAATTGGTTTAAATTAGATCAGGACCTTTACAAATTTAATAGAAATCTTAAGCTAAAATCCTTTTTTTCCAATGCTAATGATGGGTTTAAAAGTCAATTGAAAAATGTTTCTACCCCTGACGATTTAGCTATTAAGAGTCTTGGACTGAAAAATAAGTATTGATGTATTCATGAAATTAGTTAAATCTGATTTGGATAACCTAAAGAAAAAATACTGTAAGAAGAAATTACGTTTTTTGCCTAATATGTCTAAAGAAGATGGTCAAGCCTTACAAGCAATTTGCAATAATAAAGAATTGATTTGCAAACAAGCTGATAAGGGCGGAGCCACAGTTATTTTGGATAGGGGGTACTATATTGGTGAAATTAAAGCTCAATTAGCTAACACAGATGTATATATGCCATTAACCTCAGACCCCTCATCTAAAATTGCAGCAGACATAAAAAGATGCATACAGAGAGCATTCCAGAATGGAATTATTGATAATGAAACTAAAAATTATCTTATTAAAGAGGAATACACTATACCAGTGCTTTACACTCTCCCAAAGGTTCATAAAAATCTGGGGACCCCCCTGGACGTCCCATAGTGGCGGGTTCTGACTCTATCTTTACAAATATATCCATATACCTTGATAGACTGTTGAGACCATTTGTAGCTCAGGCTATATCTTTTATTAAAGACTAATGATTTTTTATCTAAGATTGAAGGTCTGCCAGGGAATATGGATAAATGTATTTTGTATAGCTTGGACATTGTTAGCCTCTACACGTCTATACCACACAGTAGTGGGTTAGATTCTATTAAATATGCTATTGGTAAAAGTAATAGGTTCACTGCTATGCAACAGCAATTTATTATAGAGTTAATGGAAATTATTCTGCACTGTAATTATTTCCTTTTTGAGGATTCTTATTTCTTACAAAAACAAGGAACTGCTATGGGGTCCAACGTCGCCCCTACCTATGCCAATATTTTTATGAGTATTTTCGAGGAGAAATTTGTATATGAAAATGAGCTCTTCATTCTATGTGGCGCCACCTGGTGGCGTTACATAGATGACATATTTGGCATTTGGTGAGGTGACGTTGGATCCCTACAACAATTTGTGAGTGAATTGAACAGGGCATCAGGATGTATTAAATTTACAATGTCTTGGAGTGAAGAGTCTATCAACTTCCTTGATACTAAAATCTATAAAGATGGTTCCCTTCTAAAAACAGATATATTTAGAAAGGATACTGATAGGAACAGCCTCCTACACTTCTCTAGTGCCCATGCACCTGCTTTGGTGAAATCTTTACCTTACAGTCAAATGCTGAGAGTAAAGCGGATAGTGAAAGACAAGGCCTTGGCTTTGCAGAGATTACAGGAGATGGGCATTAGATTTGTGCAGCGTGGTTATCCCCCTGATTTGATTCAGGAGACTATTGATAAGGTGATAGAGCTACCTGATGAAAGGGTTAATACTGGAAATACCTATAAGAGAAAGGACCCTGACAGGATGGTATTTGTGTCTGAATATAATTCTTGCAGTTCAGAAATACAAAGGATCATTAAGAAGCACTGGCATGTTTTAAGTGAGTGTAACCCTGAGGTACTAGCATTCCGCCAACCACCTATGCCAGCCTACACTAGACTTCCTAGTTTAAAAGATAAAATTGTTAAGGCTGACGTGGGCTCCAGTAAGAAATCCAGATTGGGGTACATTACTTCAGAGAGGAATGGCTGTTTCCCTTGTCTTAATTGCTCCAGTTGTAATAACATGATAAAATCTGATTTATTCATCCACCCCCTTACGGGACAGAAATTTAAAATAAAGGGCTATTATAATTGTAATGCCAATTTTGTTATATATTTAATCAAATGTCCGTGTGGCTTATTTACATTGGAGAGACGACTCAGAGGGTGAGAGACAGAATAATCCAACATAAATCCAATATCAGGACAGGAGATTTAAAGGCCCCAGTTGCCCACCATTTTCTAAGTAAAGGTCACTCTATTGCACAATTAAGATTCCAAATAATAGATCACATACAGAGCCCTAGACGTGGTGGCAATAGAGAATTGCTTCTCAAAAAACGTGAGGCATTTTGGATTAATAAATTAGATTGCTTAATTCCCAATGGTATGAATAGGGAACTTGATTTAAGTGTATTACTGTAAAGTAAAAGATTTTTATCTTTATATAATTCCTTTTCTGGCATTTAATTTTATATTTTGACATTTTGATATCTGCTCTTCAACAAATGTGATTGTTCTCTTTTTTAAAAAAAATATTTTTTGTAAAATAAAATTGTATGTTTGATATAGGTTAGACCACTAGATGGCAATAGAGGTTAAGAAAAATGTATACCTAAGTAATTAAGTGGAAAGGTGTGGTCTCACCTGACTGATGGCTATTTAAAGGTGATTAAGTCTAACAAACACTATGTGAACATGACTAAGGGATAACCACCCGAAACGTCGTTCTATTTTTACCTGCTCCTACTATGTGTTTTTATTTAGTGTCGGCGATGTTGGGGCGGCGGATTAGGGGTACTTAGACTTTGTTTTTTAAACTTATGTCTATAAAAGAAAAATGTATATTGATGTTGACAGAAAGCTTTGAAAATGTTCTTTTTTTGCATCTGTTTAGTAAATTTGTTGCGTAAACGTCACTTATGTATTTGGCCTTGTGCATATCGCTATATGTATTTTATTAAAGGAGAAGCATGTTACGTAACACCTTCCGTGTGGATAATAAATTGTACCACAAAGAAAAAACAATTCTTACCATTTGCTGAATTTGCATGGTTTGCGTAATCTTCTTCTCTTCTTCTGCTCTTCTCATTTTCTCTTTTTCATGGGTAATAAACAGGTTGTCTGCTTCTTTTATGGCATAAAGCTCTTGCTTAGCTTTGAACTTCTGCTCTCTCTCTTCCTGCTCTTTTTTGTGCCTCTATTGAAATAAATATTTGCATTATATCTTCAGTTAACAAAATAGGACTTACAATAACTGCTAAATCAGAATAACTTGCACTCATGCTCCTTCCTTTACTTTATTCTAAAAACAAAGTTATAAAAGTTACATCTTATTGAAAGCTCCAGAGAAGCAGATTTCTTTTTAATACTTGCTGGAATTGCAGGTCAATAAAAGCATTATGGTATAAGAAGTTTCAAACATTTACAACTTGTAGAAATCAATCTACAGCCCCAATTCCAAAATAATTGGGACAGTATGGAAAATGCAAAAAACAAAAAGCCATTTGAAAATTGCATAAAATGTTTTATAATTGCTTAACTCTATAATTTTGCTAGCACAATTCCCAGGCTTTCGCAGAGGTTACCAGGGAAACACCCCATGAAAAGATCATTGTATTTCCTCTGCTTTGACCATTTAGAACCTGATGTAAATGAATGATCTACTTATCTAAGCAATAACCATGTAGCAGGGTAACAAGAGCGTCAACCTTAATTATGATGTACATTTGCAAGAAAAAGTGTGTGATTTCTGCATCAGTTATTCACAAAATGTGCTCTGATCTTCATCTACGTCACAATTATAGACAAACACAAACAGCTGTTTTATTATAGATCTTCAGTAACCATTCAAAGTGCAGGCTGGAAAAACTAGGTGAACCCTTAAATTTAAGTTAATTTGTAGATCCTCCTTTAGCAGCAATAATCTCCACCAAACATTTCCTGTTGCTGCTTATACTTGCACAACATTGAGCAGGAATTTTGGCCTATTCTTTCCTACAAATCTATTTCAGTTCATCAATATTTCCGGGTTGTCTTGATTGCACAGTCCTCTTCAGGTTATGCCACAGCACCAACATCAACTTGGTTAAAGGGATATGAAACCCAATTTTTTTTCTTTCATAATTCATATAGAGCATGATATTTTAAGCAACTTTCTAATTTACTTCTATTATCATTTTTTCATTCTCTTGGTATCTTTATTTAAAAAGCAGTAATGTAAGCTTAGGAGCATTTTTGGTTCACCAGCCTGGGTAGCACTATCTTAGCCACCAATAAGCAATCGCTACCCAGGTGCTGAATCTAAAATGGGCCGGCTCCTAAGCTTACATTCCTGCTTTTTAAATAAAGATACCAAGAGAAGAAAGAAATATTGATAATAGGAGTAAATTAGAAATTTGCTTAAAAGGAAATGAAACCCATATTTTTTTCTTTCATGATTTAGAAAGAACATGCAATTTTAAACAACTTTCTAATATACTTCTATTATCTAATTTGCTTCATTCTCTTGATATCCTTTGCGGAAAATAATATCTAGATAGGCTCAGTAGCTGCTGATTGGTGACTGCCCATAGATTCCTCATGTGATTGGATCACCAGTGAGTATTGCTATTTCTTCAACAAAGGATATCTAAAGAATAAAGCAAATTAGAAAGTATAAGTAAACTGGAATGTTTTTTTAAAACTAAATCTTCTACCTGAATCATGAAAGAATTTTTTTGGGTTTAATGTTCCTTTATAATTGCATGCTCTAGCTGAATCAAGAAATGTCTTTCTTTCTGGGAATAGAGAGTCCACAACGTCATTCCAATTACTAGTGGGATATTCAACTCCTGGCCAGCAGAGAAGGCAAAGAGCACCCCAGCAAAGCAGTTAAAGGGACAGTCAAGTCCAAATTTTTTTTTCATGATTTAAATAGGGCATGCAATTTTAAACAACTTCCCAATTTACTTTTATCACCAATTTTGCTTTGTTCTCTTGGTATTCTTAGTTGAAAGCTAAACCTAGGAGGTTCATATGCTAATTTCTTAGACCTTGAAGACTGCCTCTAATCTGAATACATTTTGACCACTAGAGGGCATTAGTTCACATGTTTCATATAGATAACATTGAGCTCATGCACGTAAAGTGACCTAGGAGTGAGCTCTGATTGGCTAAACTGCATGTCTATCAAAAGAACTGAAATAAGGGGGCAGTCAGCAGAAGCTTAGATACAAGATAATTACAGAGGTAAAACGTGTATTATTACAACTGTGTTGGTTATGCAAAACTGGGGAATGGGTAATAAAGGGATTATCTTTCTTTTTAAACAACAAAAATTCTGGTGTTGACTGTCCCTTTAAGTGTAACTTCCCATACCCATAATCCCCAGTCATTCGGCCGAAGGAAAATAGAAAAAGAAGAAACACAAGGGTGTAAAGGTGCCTGCGGTTTACAAAAAAAAACCCTGCAGAATTATAATAAAAAAGAGGGTGGGGTTGTGCACTCTCCATGCCCGGTAAGAGAGAAATTTATCAGGTAAGCATAAATTTTGTTTTCTTTCCTATGGCATGGAGAGTCCACAATGTCATTCCAATTACTAGTGGGACTGGGAACCAAAACCCAAGCTAGAGGACACGGAATGAACAGGGAGGATGAACAAGGCAGAAGGACCTAAACAGAAGGCACCACCGCTTGAAGAACATTTCTCCCAAAAGAGGCCTCAGCTGAGGCAAAAGTACCAAATTTGTAGAGTTTGGAAAAAGAGAGGACCATGTTGCTGCCTTACAAATCTGTTCCACAGTAGCTTCATTTCTGAAAGCCCAAGAAGAAGAGACAGCCCTAGTGGAATGAGCTGTAATTCTCTCAGGAGGCTACTGTCCAGCAGTCGCATAAGCAAAATTAATCATACTTCTCAACCAAATGGAAAGATTAGCAGAAGTGGCCTTCTGACCCTTACGCTTTCAAGAGAAAACAACAAACAGGGCAGAAGATTGCCGAAAATCTTTAGTAGCTTATAGGTAAAATTTTAGAACTTGCACAACATCCAAGTTATGCAAAATACATTCTTTATGAGAAGAAGGATTATGACAAAAAGAAGGAACAACAATTTCCTGATTAATGTTTCGATCCGACACCACCTTAGGGAGAAACCCCAATTTAGTATGAAGGACCACCTTATCTGCATGAAAAATAAGGTAAGGGGAAATCACACTGCAGAGCTGAAAGCTCAAAAACTCTGCAAGCGGAAGAAATTGCAAGGAGAAACAAAACCTTTTTATATCAACAACATGCATCGGCTCAAACGGAGCCTGCTGCAAAACTTTAAGAACTAGGTTAAGGCTCCAAGGAGGAGCAACAGGTTTAAACACAGGCCTGATTCTGACCAGGGCCTGAACAAAAGCTTCAACATCTGGTAAATCTGCCAGACGTTTGTGCAAAAGGATAGACAGCGCAGAAATCTTACCTTTCAGAGTACTGTATGACAAACCTTTCTCCAGGCCATCCTGAAGAAAAGATAAAATTCGGGGAATCTTCACCCGACTCCAGGAAAAACCTTTAGCTTCACACCAAAAAAGGTATTTACGCCATATCTTATGGTAAATCCTACGAGTAACAGGTTTACGAGCCTGAAGCATAGCATCAATGACTGCTTCCGAAAAACCACGTCTAGACAGGACTAGGCGTTAATTCTCCAAGCAGTCAGCTTCAGAGAATCTAGATTTGGATGGAGGAATGGACCCTGATTTAGAAGGTCCTTCCTCAGAGGTAACCTCCAAGGTGGAAAAGATTACATCTTTACCAGATCCGCAAACCAGATCCTGCAAGGCCAGACAGGAGCTATTAGAATCACAGAAGCTTTCTCCTGCTTGATACGAGCAATGACTCGTGGAAGGAGAGAAAACGGATAAAACAGGTATGCTAGCCCGAAATCCCAAGGAACCGCCAGAGCATCTATCAGGGCGGCCTGAGGATCTTTTGACCTTGAACCGTACTTTGGAAGCTTACCGTTTTGACGAGACGCCATCAGATCCATCTCCGGAACCCCACACCTGAGGATTATCCTGGAGAACACTTCCGGATGGACAGCCCACTTGCCGGGATGAAAAGTCTATCTGCTCAGAAAATCTGCCTCCCAATTGTCCACTCCTGGAATGTGGATGGCAGATAGGAGACAATGGTGAGCTTCCGCCCACTGCAGAATGTGAGTCACCTCCTTCATGGCCAAGGACGAAAAAGAGAAAGTCTGGCCCCCACCTGATCAAAAATCGGGTGGACCCTTTATGCTGATTTAGAGTCAGCGGAAGGCTTCTTGTTTTGTTTTCCCTTATTTCAAGGCTGGCTGGATTTCCAAGTGGACCTGGATTAGTCTGGCTTGGAAGAAGAGGAGGAGGACTTCTGTCCTTTAAAGCTACGAAAGGAACAAAAATTAGAAGTCTGTCGACCCTTAGGTCTATTCTTCTTGTCCTGAGGTAGGAAAGATCCCTTTTCCTCCCATAATTTCTGAAATGATTTCCGCCAGACCAGGACCAAAGAGAGTTTTACCCTAATAAGGTAAAGCCAAAAGCTTGGCCTTTGAAGATACATCAGCCGACCAAAATTTTAACCACAGAGCTCTGCAAGCTAGAACAGTGAAGCTAGACATCTTTGCTCCCAGTCTAATTACCTGCATGTTGGCATCACAGATAAAGGTATTGGCCAGTTTAAGAGCTTTGACCCTATCTTAGATCTCCTCTACTGTAGTCTCTTCTGATATCAGATCAGACAGGGCATTGCACCAATAAGATGCTGCTCCAGCAACCATGGCATTACTTGCCGCAGGTTGCCACTGTAATCCTTGATGGGTGTACATCTTTTTTAATGAAGCCTCTAGCTTCTTATCCATCAGATCCTTAAAAAAAAAACTATCCTCTTTAGGAATGGTAGTTCTTTTAACCAGAGTAGAGATAGCTCCCTCTATTTTAGGCACAGTGTGCCATGAGTCCCGAATGGAGTCAGCAAAAGAGAACATCTTTTTAAAAACAGCGGAAGGGGAAAAAAGAACCCCTAGCTTATCCTATTCCTGAGCTATAATTTTAGGCATCTTGTCTGGAACAGGAAAAACATCCTCAGACGTTGAGGAATCATAAACTCTATTAAGTTTAGAGGACTTCTTGGGGTTGACAGCAACCGAAGGTTCAGAGTCGTCCAAAGTAGTTAGAACCTCCTTCATAAGCAACCGGAGATGCTCAAGCTTAAATCGCAAATTAATTTAATCATATTCAGAAATGTTTTCCCCCTAGTGTCAGAGTCTGAGATCTCATCTTCAGAAGCTACTAAGGTATCCTCCTCAACAGACATTTGAGAAAGGTTGACCAGCGCAGATTTAGAGGGGTCAGAAACCTTACTAGCAGACAAATGTTTAGATTTCCTCTTACACTAACCCAAAATAGGGAAAGCAGACAAAGCCGCAGATACTGCAGAAGTTATCTGTGCAGCAAAATCCCCTGGTAAATAGACACCCCCAGGAGATTGAGAGGAACTAGAAGGCAAAGAATTAGAAACAATTGAAGCTTGGGAAGTTTGAGGAGAAAGCTGAGGCATGTCATGCACAGCAGTATCCTAAGAGACACTTGGCTGAGAAGGGAGTAACTTGTCTTTGAATTTTAAATCTTAGCTAAGCATGAGGAACAAAATTGCATAGGCAAAACAATTTGCGCCTCTAAACATAATAAACATTTATCATTAGAGATAGACTGATCCTGTTCTGAGCCCATAGTAGGTCTGCACGATTAACCGCATATTCGGCTTTAATCCGCGATTAATCGCCTCGGTTTAAAAACCGTGAGAGTACGTGATTTTCTGGGAAAAAAAATTCTTTAATCTTAATGAAAACGTAGGCGGAGAGGGAAGATGAGAGGCGGACCAGAGTGCGGCCGTGGGCGGACCTGAGAATGCCCGCGAAACGGCCATTTTTGCAGAGAATTCTGAGTTTGTGGCAGCAACTAGCTTTCATCCTGCAGTCAGCTGGTATTGTGTGCGTGGTACATAAAATTCAAGATGAGTTCTGAAGAGCTGTCCGTGTCCAACAATAACAACGATGATGATGAAAATGATGTTGATGTTGCTACAGAATTGTTGGTGCCAAAGAAAAATTCAACATCAGTTGTATGAGAGTATTTTGGATTCAGAAAAGAGGATGTGAAACAGAACCAAGTAATCAGCAAAACTTGTGGAACGAGTGTTGCAGCAAAACGAAGTAACACATTAAACCTGTTCCAGCACCTTAAACAGCGGGCATAAGGAAATCTTTGAACGATGTATGTAAAAAAAAAAAAAAAACTGGTAGAGAAAAGACAACACAAACAAGCTGTGAATCTAAAGTTGAGCAGCAGCAACCAATTATAAAGGCATTTGCAAATACAGCACCATATGGGAGGATGACCTCAAAAAGGCATAGAGAAATAACCAACGCTATTGCATATTATATATGCAAAGACATGGTGTCTGCATACACACGCCTAGATTTAGAGTTCTGCGTTAGGGTTCAAAAGCAGCGTTAAGGGGTCCTAACGCTGCTTTTTAACGCCCGCTGGTATTTAGAGTCAGACAGGAAAGGGTCTACTTTCTTTCCGTGACTCGAGGCTACCGCAGATCCCCTTACGTCAATTGTGTATCCTATCTTTTCTATGGGATTTGCCTAACGCTGGTATTACGAGTCTTGGAAGAAGTGAGTGGTAGAGCCTCTACCGACAAGACTCCAACCGCAAAAAAAAGTCTGTAGTTAAGAGTTTTATGGGCTAATGCAGGAACATAAAGCTCTTAACTACTGTGCTATAAAGTACACTAACACCCATAAACTACATATGAACCCCTACACCGAGGTCCCCCCACATCGCAAACCCTATAATAATTTTTTTAACCCCTAATCTGCCGCTCCGGACACCGCCGCCACCTACATTATCCCTATGAACCCCTAATCTGCTGCCCTTAACATCAACGACACCTATATCATATTTATTACCCCCTAATCTGCCCCCCCCCCCGTCGCCGCCACCTACCTACACTTATTAACCCCTAATCTGCCGATCGGACCTCGCCACCACTATAATAAATGTATTAACCCCTAAACCGCCACACTCCCGCCTCGCAAACACTATAATAAGTTGTATTAACCCCTAATCTGCCCTCCCTAACATCGCCGCCACCTACCTACAATTATTAACCCCTAATCTCCCGCCCCCAACGTGGCCGCTACTATAATAAAGTTATTAACCCCTAAACCTAAGTCTAACACTAACCCTAACACCCCCCTAACTTAAATATAATTCAAATAAAACAAACTAAATTTACTATAATTAAACAAATTATTCCTATTTAAAACTAAATACTTACCTATAAAAAAAACCCTAATATAGCTACAATATAACTAATAGTTACATTGTAGCTATTTTAGGATTTATATTTATTTTACAGGCAACTTTGTATTTATTTTAACTAGGTACAATAGCTATTACATAGTTATTAACTATTTAATAGCTACCTAGTTAAAATAATTACAAAATTACCTGTAAAATAAATCCTAAGTTACAAATACACCTAACACTACACTATCAATAAATTAATTAAATAAATTGCCTACAATTAGCTAAACTAAAATACAATTAAATAAACTAAACTATAATACAAAAAAAAACAAACACTAAATTACAGAAATTAAAAAAAATTACAAGAAGTTTAAACTAATTACACCTAATCCAAGCCCCCTAATAAAATAAAAAAGCCCCCCAAAATAATAAAATGCCCTACCCTATTCTAAATTACAAAGTAATCAGCTCATTTACCAGCCCTTAAAAGGGCTTTATGCGGGGCATTGCTCTTATACCTGTAAATAAAAATACAATACAATACAATACACCCCCCCAACATTACAACCCACCACCCACATACCCCTACTCTAAAACCCACCCAAACCCCCCTTAAAAAACCTAACACTAACCCCCTGAAGATCTCCCTACCTTGAGTCGTCTTCACTCAGCCGAGCCGAATTCTTCATCCAAGCGGGGCAGAAGAGGTCCTCCATCCGATTGAAGTCTTCATCCAAGCGGGGCAGAAGAGGTCTTCCATCCGATTGAAGTGTTCATCCAAGCGGCATCTTCTATCTTCATCCATCCGGAGCGGAGCGGCAGCATCCTGAAGACCTCCGACGCGGAACATCCATCCTGGCCGACGACTGAACGACGAATGACGGTTCCAATCAGCCAATAGAATGCGAGGTCAATCCGATTGGCTGACTGGATCAGCCAATCGGATTGAACTTCAATCTGATTGGCTGATTGAATCAGCCAATCAGAATTTTCCTACCTTAATTCCAGTTGGCTAATAGAATCCTATCAGCCAATCGGAATTCAAGGGACGCCATCTTGGATGATGTCATTTAAAGGAACCGTCATTAGTCGTTCAGTCGTCGGTCAGGATGGATGTTCCGTGTCGGAGGTCTTCAGGATGCTGCCGCTCCACTCCGGATGGATGAAGATAGAAGATGCCGCTTGGATGAAGACTTCAATCGGATGGAGGACCTCTTCTGCCCCGCTTGGATGAAGACTTCAATCGAATGGAGGACCTCTTCTGCCCCGCTTGGATGAAGACTTCAATCGGATGGAGGACCTCTTCTGTCCCGCTTGGATGAAGAATTCGGCTCGGCTGAGTGAAGACGACTCATGGTAGGGAGATCTTCAGGGGGTTAGTGTTAGGTTTTTTTAAGAGGGTTTGGGTGGGTTTTAGAGTAGGGGTATGTGGGTGGTGGGTTGTAATGTTGGGGGGTGTATTGTATTTTTATTTACAGGTAAAAGAGCTGATTACTTTGGGGCAATGCCCCACAAAAAGCCCTTTTAAGGGTTGGTAAAAGAGCCGATTACTTTATAATTTAGGATAGGGTAGGGCATTTTATTATTTTGGGGGGCTTTTTTATTTTATTAGGGGGCTTAGATTAGGTGTAATTAGTTTAAACTAGCAGACAAATGTTTTTTTTCCTGTAATTTAGTGGGGGTTTTTTTTTGTATTATAGTTTAGTTTATTTAATTGTATTTTAGTTTAGCTAATTGGAGGTAATTTATTTAATTAATTTATTGATAGTGTAGTGTTAGGTGTATTTGTAACCTAGGTTAGGATTTATTTTACAGGTAATTTTGTAATTATTTTAACTAGGTAGCTATTAAATAGTTATTAACTATATAGTAGCTATTGTACCTAGTTAAAATAAATACAAAGTTGCCTGTAAAACAAATATAAATCCTAAAATAGCTACAATGTAACTATTAGTTATATTGTAGCTATATTAGGGTTTATTTTATAGGCAAGTATTTAGTTTTAAATAGGAATAATTTATTTAATTATAGTAAATTTATTTCGTTTTATTTAAATGATATTTAACTTAGGGGGGTGTTAGGGTTAGGGGTTAATAACTATTATAGTAACGGCGACGTTGGGGGCAGGAGATTAGAGGTTAATAATTGTAGGTAGGTGGCGGCGATGTTAGGGAGGGCAGATTAGGGGTTAATACAATTTATTATAGTGTTTGCGAGGCGGGAGTGCAGCGGTTTAGGGGTTAATACATTTATTATAGTGGCGGCGAGGTCCGGTCGGCAGATTAGGGGTTAATAAGTGTAGGTAGGTGGCGGTGACGTTGGGGGGGGGGGATTAGGGGGTAATAAATATAATATAGGTGTCGGCGATGTTAGGGATAGCAGATTAGGGGTTCATAGCTATAATGTAGGTCGCGGCGGTGTCCGGAGCAGAAGATTAGGGATTAATAATATAATGCAGGTGTCAGCGATAGCGGGGGCGGCAGATAAGGGGTTAATAAGTGTAAGATTAGGGGTTTTTAGACTCGGGGTTCATGTTAGGGTGTTAAGTGTAGACTTAGAGAGTGTTTCCCCATAGGAAACAATGGGGCAGCGTTAGGAGCTGAACGCTGCTTTTTTTGCAGGTGTTAGGTTTTTTTTCAGCCAGCTCAGCCCCATTGTATCCTATGGGGATATCGTGCACGAGCACGTTTTTCCAGCTTACCGCTACCGTAGGCAACGCTGGTATTGAGGGTTGAAGTGGAGCTAAATTATGCTCAACGCTCCATTTTCTGAGGCTAACGCAGCCATTCAGACAACTTGTAATACCAGCGTTAGCTTAAGGGTGCGCTGGAAAAAAAAGGAGCGTTAGCACCACGGGTCTTTACCGACAAAACTCTAAATCTAGGCGACAGTTAGTAAAAAGGCTTCAAAAGAATGATACACACACTCGACAAGAGATACCAAATGCCATCTCGCAATTACTTCTCAGTAGTTGCAATCCCAGAAAGGTATGCAAAATGCAAAGCTATAGTTGAATCTGAGATAAATGACTGTCCAATAAAACATGACAATGTTGTGTGAACTTGTATGTCATAAGACCTAACAACTGGCTAGTGGCTACTATTTAATCACATCACAGGCATCAAATTTATTGTAACTATTTTTTGTTTTGTATTTGTATGCTCAAATAGTGTATTGGACATTGATAAACATGTACATTAAGATTCTGTAGTGTTAAATAAATTGTTTAATGCTAAATGAAGGTGTTATAGTCATTTTTAATAAAATCGCGATTAAATTGCAATTGCGTTTTTTTTTTTTTGTTTTTTTTTTTTAAAAATCGCAATTTTTTTTTGTGGTCATATCGCCCAGCCCTAGTCCATAGCTACCGTAATTAGTCCCCACTAAATCCTATTAGAATGAGAATACAATTATGAACAAAATTATATTAATTTGATCCAAAAAATAAATATGGGAAGATTTTTAACACAGTGATGCAATTTTTTTTATAAACCTCTAAGACCCAAACTCAGATAAGCATTTGTCTGAGGCTACTACCGTGACCGGAGTCAATATCCCACTAGTAAGAGAGCGAGACTCTTTTTCCTCTACCGAGCAGAGATCCTTTCCTCTCAGTGAATGATCCGATCAAGTCTGTAAAGTCAACACTTTTAAACTCACAACGCTCCGCTCTAACACAGCGGAAATGCGGAGGTCACGTGAGCGGCCGAAAAATAACAGCGCCACAATTAATAAGCATGCGTTTGAGAAAAACGGCCCAAATAAAGTAACCTGCACAACAAATTAATTTCATCAGACTTCAACGTTAAAGTAAATATGAGCAAAACTAAATAAAAAATCCCTTGCCAAATAAACTAAGGGGAAATGTCAGCAAGCTTTATTAACCCTTAAGTCTCTCAAACTGTCTAATTTATAAAGTGCCTGTAGTCTGCCAAATGTATTGACCCTGTTGCCAATAAAGTTGCCCCTGAATGTACCTTTAACCATATAAGGATAAACTGAGTCCCAAAGATATCCACTTGAGGGTTAACTTCAAAAGTTCTGTCCTTCAGTACCTAGAAGGCAAAAGCTGTGGACCTGTGGATCCAGCTGCAGGGCAAATAACAGCTACTAAGGTGTGAACGGTACTCCACACCCTGTCAGGGACCTGTAGTAAAAGAAAGAACAGAGTAACCAACCTTGGCTTTCTGCAAAGGGGTAGCAAAAGTGTTAGAAGTAAACCAAAGACAACCTCGTCGCCTTCTAACTGCTAAAAGCCACCACTACTCTTACTAAAGAGATTGACATGGATACAGCTAGACCCCAATCCTTGCTTGCAGGGAAAAGTACTCATAAAAAGGATTAAATATCTTCAGACACCGTCTTTGCTCATCCTCCATTGACAGAGGCAATGAGAATGACTGAGGATTATGGGTAAGGGAAGTTGCACTTAACAGCTTTGCTGGGGTGCTCTTTGCTGCTGGCCAGGATTTGAATATCCCACTAGTAATTGGAATGACGTTGTGGACTCTCCATGCCATAGGAAAGAAATTGGGTTTCATATCCCTTAAAGGGCAGGACTCTGCTGTTCCAAAACTCAAATCTTCTTTTTCAACCATTCTTTAATTGATTTACCTGTGTGATTTGGTTAATTGTCTTGTTGCATTACCAAACCTCTCTTAAGCTTGAGGTTTATGGACTGCATTGTAATTGTCTTGTCACAAAATCTTGAATTATTTGTTCCCTTGATGATTGTAAGGCATTCGGGACCTGAAGCAGCAAAGCAACCCCAACCCTTCCACCACACTTCCCAATTGGGATGCAGTGCCCTTTTTCCTCTCATTTTTTGTCTCATCTGTCAACAGCACATTTTCCCCAAAGCTTTATGGAACATCATGGTTGCCTTGGGAAAAACAAGATGTGCTGCAATGTTTTTTTACACAGCAGTGATTTCCTTCATGGTGTCCTTCCATGAACTATCTTATAGTAGACACAGGAAACTCAGTTTGTAGGGTTTTCTGGAGGTCTTTTGCTGTTACCCTTAGGTTCTTTCTCAACTCTTTCAGGTTTGCTCATTGTGCCCTTGGAGTGATCTTTGCAGGACATCCACTCCTAGGGAGAGTAGCAACAGTCCTACATTTTCCCCATTTGTAGACATTTTGTCTTATTGTAGATTGATGAGCACCCAGGTCTTTAGCAATCCTTTTCTAACCTTTTCCAGGTTTGTGCATCTCCATAATGCCTCTTCTAAGGTCCTGTTAAAGTTGCTGGGATCAAGGTATATGGTTCACACTAACTAATCTTTCTTGAAAAGAACATATTTGTCAGTAACCAGGCATTGTGCGCTTTTATTTAAAGGGCAGGGCAGAAATCCAGGTAATTCCAAAGGGTTGACAAACTTTTTAATGCAACTGTATGTACTGCAGCCTCACTAGCTGAAGTACAAAAAGCACCAATTTTAAACATTACAGGAGTAGCATTTTTTTTCTATGCTTTGTTAATTATTTTATATAGGATTTGAATATAACACATTTATTTCAAATTAAGTATCTATGCTCACCATAGCTAGCCTGTGCTCTGTGATTGCCTTTATGTCTGCCTTCAATTTAGCTTCTTTTTCTTCGCTTTCTTTTTTGTTCTTTGATTCTAATTCAGTAACTGCATTGCGGATACGCTCATCTTCATCATCCTGTTGCTCTTTTAGTTTTGCTGCCAGATGCTCAGTGATTTGATCTCTACGCTCTACAGTAAGTCTGCACAACAAAATCAAGTTATTAAAGCACAACAAAATGTGTTGTATAACCTTAAGCTAACAAAACGCTGGGAATTCAAAAATGTTTGGGATATGTATAAGACTTATAACTAAATAAGATTACACTACACAAGGAAATAGAGGACTAGATAGGCCTTCTAATTTGTACCTCAAATTCTATGGTAATAAACAGACAGATACATAATTACAAGTGACTGAATACTATAAATCAGAAGAATGTGATCTAGAGAGGTTTTAGTGACTACAAATGTATTTAAATCATAAAGTTGTCAGCAAAGTTGTAAAAATGGTGGCTTTGCAATTCTGTAAACAAAATTGTGGAACCTAGCTCCTTAGAAAGCTCATACATTCACCCAGAATAGTACAACTGAACAGTTTGATTTCTTTCTTAAGTTGGTGAGAGTCCACAATTCTTTACTGAAGGAAATTCCTTACCTGGCAACCACGAAGAGGCAAAGACACCCTACACCAAGAGGTTCAATATCCCTCTACTTTCCTGACCCCCACAGTATTTATTTGCCTCACTTAGGAGAAGGTGAATATAGAGATACTCAGGATTTGATTTAAGAATTGCAGGATAGTATTTCTGTGGTGTGCTAGATAAGAGGCGCTGGTTCTTTGTTGTTCCCTGTGAACTTCTTTTCTTTAACTTTCTCCCTCAGTTGTCCTCTGAGGGAGAAAGGTAAAGAAAAGAAGTTCACATGGAACAACAAAGAACCAGCGCCTCTATCTAGCACACCACATTCATTTACACAGTGCTTGGGAGAGACTGTGAGACGGCTGCAGTTCTAAACTGTTAAGTAAAGTATTCACCCATATTGTACACCTATTGTATATTAAGGATAGTATTTCTATTTCCCCTCCTAAGGTGAAATCTGGGAGAGAGGGATGTAGGAGAGTAATGGTTGTGCAATTTAAATCTCTTGCAGGAGTGGTGGTCACAAACCTGATTAGGGGTTGCTGGGACCGTTTCTTTTTCACCTCTTGCTATCTGGCCAAGCTGATGTACTCCCTCAGTATATCCTCTACTGCAGGGTTCTTAAAACCAAGGGTCAGGTGAGTGGTGTGTGTGTTTACAAGCATAAAAATAGTCGCAAAGGTAGGTGGTATCATTGCACTGGGCCTTGTGAAAGAAATCTTTGAAGAACCCTGCTCTACTGTATGTACAGTACTGGATGGACGATCTACTGCATCTTCAGGCTGAAATCAGGGTAAGAGCAGAGAAGTGGGCAGCTACAGGGTAAGAACCTGCATCCTCTCACAGCCCTCAGGCTATTAGTAGGCACACTAAGTAGTGTACATCATAGCTGACATCACTCAAGCCTATCTCAGACTTAGGCATACAACCACAGATGTCAGATAAGTATCCTGTAATGTTCACTCATAGGAATGTTAGGCTAACTTTAAATTAATTATATATTTTGTGAGGTGCACTGTTATTTGCACTGTTGCTCTCTTAAAAGCATTGTCCCTTAAGGTGTCCCACAATTGATTTAAACCTTTTACAGGTTGCGGTTATTTTAGCTGCAGAGAGGGAAAGGATCATCTGCAGGTCTCTAGGACTAAGGGGGGAGCACTGCCTAGTACTGGGGTATATCACAGTGCACGCAGCATAAAGTAGTTCTGAACACAGTACGGAGTAAATTTCCTCTTTCAAATACTTGATTGTGCAATCTCCCACAGTGTAGTCTGGCAGCAGCCATCTTCCGATACAGTCACACCGAGAGTATGGGGCGGAGGTGTTGTTGTGGGAGATTTACCCGTTTACTGGTTCACAATAATTTTTGGTAAATGTACAAAAAACAATATGACCACTGTTATATAATGCTATCTGATGTTACTGTACTGGGCTCCTTAAAGGGTTACTGATATCTTTATAGAAAGCCTGTTATTTCTACTTTATTTTGCCTAACATATTTATAGAATAGTCGTAGGTCTAAAAATGTTATTACAAGGGATATTGTGCTTCTTCATTTCATTGATGGGTTAGACCCTTTAGGGGGTAGATCCACAGATTTTGTTTTTCCAATAAATAAATGTATGCTTTGCAAATTGGTCACTATTTGTCCTCCAGCTCAGCTTTGCAGTACTCAATTGTCTACAACTACTATTGTTTCCCCAGTTTATCCCCTGCCAGTGTATACTACTCAGAGTGGCGTTACTGTTTTTCCCCCCAGATTTTCAAAATCACTTAAAGTCCTCTATTTCTAAAGTTATGACAATTATGCCGCCTTCAAGTAAGCATAAATCTGTTTCTTCAAGTTTCTCTACTAGAGGTGATGCACCTATGACTTCTGCGGCTGCCAAGCCAGTTAAGATAATGGACTCTCACAAGTCTTCTTCTCTTTCTGAGGGTGAATGGTCTTCTGAGGAATTATCCTCAAGTTTGGATCAGGAATCTGAGGAGTAGTCCTTTAATTGTAAGCTAGAGCATTTACGTTCTTTTGTTTTGAAAACTTTAGGGGTTCAGGACCCTAAGCCTGCTGAGGATAATGTTTTAAAGCAATTGGATATTATCTTCAAATCCAAATCTAAGTCGGTTGATGTTTTACAATTCCTGTTCTGATCTCTGAATTAGTTACAAGGAATGGGACAAACCTGTGGTTCCATTTATTTCTTCTAAATTTAAAAGACTATTTCCTATTCCAGAGTCTCATTTGGAACTTTGGTAAACCATTCCTAAGGTGGACAGAGGAATCTCTACCTTAACTAGAAGAATCATGATCCATTTGGAGGACAGCACTTCTTTCAGAGAACCTATCAATAGTAGGCTAAAAGGTTCCCTCCAGGAAGGTCTTGCTGCAGGGGGGGTCTGCTGTTCCAACCAGCTATGGGTATAACTTGTGTTGCAGGTGCAGCAACTCTTTGGTGTGATTGGCAGCTTTTGAAAGGAAGGTTCTTAGGGCTGTAGATCCTGGTAAATAGGTGCCTGCCTTTCCTTTTTTTCATTTTGGTCTAACAAATTGTTTTGTGGACTCCACAGCTTAAGAAAGAAAAACAAATGTATGCTTACCTGATAAATGTATTTTTTCTAGACACGTTGAGTCCACAGAATCAATTACTGTTGGGAATATCACTCTTGGCCAGCAGGGGGTGGCAAAGAGCACCACAGCAAATCTGTTAAGTATCACTTCCCTTCCCACAATCCCCAGTCATTCAACCGAAGGAAAAAGGAGAGAAAGGAAATAACACAAATTGCAGAGGTGCCTGAGGTTTAGGCAAAAAACTGTCTAAAAAAAAGGAGTTGGCCGTGGACTGTTAGGAATCAATACCCATGCTAGAGGATACAGATGATTAAGGAGAGACAAGACAGGTAACCTAAACAGAAGACACCACCGCTTGAAGCACCTTTCTCCCAAAAGAAGCCTCAGCCGAGGCAAAAGTATCAAATTTAGAAAACGTATGCAAGGAAGACCAAGTCGCAGCCTTCCAAATCTGTTCTACAGATGCCTCATTCTTGAAGGCCCAAGAAGAAGAAACAGCCGTAGTGGAATGAGCTGCGATTCTCTCAGGGGGCTGCTGTCCAGCAGTCTCATATGCCAAACGAATAATACTTCTCAACCAAAGAGAAAGAGAAGTGGCAGTAGCTTTCTGACCTTTGCGTTTCCCAGGAAAACACACAAACAATGCTGAAGACTGGCGAAAATTCTTAGTCGCCTGCAAATAAAATTTAATAGCCAGCACAACATCAAGGTTGTGTAACAAACGTTCCTTATCAGAAGAAGGATTAGGACAAAGAGAAGGAACAACAATTTCCTGATATTTCTGTCCGAAACAACCTTAGGAAGAAAACCAAACTTGGTACAAAGAACTGCCTTATCCGCATGAAATATGAAATAAGGAGAATCACACTACAAAGCTAAGAGTTCAGAAACCCTCCGAGCAGAAGAGATCAGTAAGAAACAAAACCTTCCAAGATAATAACTTAATACCTATGGAATGCATCGTCTCAAACGAAGCCTGTTGCAAAACTTTAAGAACAAGGTTAAGGCTCCAAGGTGGAGCAACAGATTAAAACACAGGCCTGATTCTGACCAAGGCCTGACAAAAGGATTGCACATCTGGCACGTCTGTCAGACGGCTTGTGCAGCAAAATAGATAATGCAGAGATCTGACCCTTCAAGGTACTGACAGACAAACCCTTCTCCAGGCCTTCCTGGAGAAAAGACAAAATTCTTGGGATCCTGACCCTACTCCAAGAATATCCCTTAGACTCACACCAATAAAGATATTTACGCCATATCTTATGGTAAATCTTTCTAGTGACAGGCTTACAAGCCTGAATCATGGTCTCAATGACCGACTCGGAAAAAAAACAAAATGTATGCTTACATGATAAATGTATTTGTTTCTTGACATGGTGAGTCCACAGATCATCATTAATTACTGTTGGGAATATCACTCCTGGCCAGCAGGAGGAGGCAAAGAGCACCACAGCAGAGCTGTTAAAGGGATACTAGCCCCACATTTTTTTCTTTCATGATTCAGATAGAGCATGCAATTTTAAGCAACTTTCCAATTTACTCCTATTATCAATTTTTCTTTGTTCTCATGTTATCTTGATTTGAAAAAGCAGTAATAAAAGGTTAGGAGCCGGCTCATTTTTTAGTTCAGCACCTTGGTAGAGCTGCTGATTGGTTTGCTACATTAGCCACAAATCAGCAAGTGCTACCCATGTGCTGAACAAAAAATGGTCTGGCTCTAAAGCTTACAGTACTGCTTTTTCAAATCAAGATAGCATGAGAACAAAGAAAAATTGATAATAGGAGTAAATTAGAAAGGTGCTTAAAATCTCATGCTCTATCTGAATCATGAAAGAAAAAAAATGGGTTTAGTATCCCTTTAAGTATAACTTCCCTTCCCACAAACCCCAGTCATTCGACCAAAGGAAAAGGAGAGAAAGGAAATAATACAAGGTGCAGAGGTGCCTGAGGTTTATAGAACAAAGAAACTGTCTGAAAAACAGGGCGGGCCGTGGACTCACCTTGTCAAGAAATAAATAAATTTATCAGGTAAGCATAAATTTTGTTTTCTTTCTAATGACACGGTGAGTCCACGGATCATCATTAATTACTGTTGGGAATCAATACCCAAGCTAGGACACAGATGATAAGGGAGGGACAAGACAGGAAACCTAAACAGAAGGCACTGCTTAAATAACCTTTCTCCCATAAGAAGCCTATACCACAGCAAAAGAATCAAACCTATAAAATCTGGAAAAAGGATGTAAAAAGGACCAAGTTGCAGCCTTGCAAATCTGAGCCACAGAAGACTCAATTTTGAAGACCCAGGAAGAAACAGCCCTCGTAGAATGAGCTGTGATTCTCTCAGGAGGTTGCTGTCCAGCCGTCTCATAGGCCAAACGAAGCATACTCCTCAACCAAAAGGAAGGAGAAGTAGCCGTAGTTTTCTGACCCTTGCGCTTCCCATGGGAACAAACAAACGAAAATCTGTAGTCGCCTGTGGATAGGAATTCAATGCACGCACAAAATCAAGGTAGTGCAACAACTCTCCATATGAAAAGAAGGGACAACGATCTCCTGAATAATATCCTGTTTGAAAAAACCGTAGGCAGAAAAACTACCTAGTATGCAGAACCCCTTATCAAAGAGAAATAAGATAAGGAAAATCATACTGCAGAGCCGAGAGTTCTGAAACTCTCCTAGCAGAAGAAATAACAAGACACAAAACGCATAGGCTCAAACGGATCCCGCTGTAAAACCTTAAGAATAAGGTTAAAACTCCAGGGAGGAGTAAAGTTCTAAACAAAGGTCTGATCTCAACCAAGGCCCGACAAAAAGATTGCACATCTGGCGCATCCGCCAAACGCTAATGCAACAAAATAGATAACGTAGAAATTACTTTTCAGAGTACTAGCTGACAAACCTTTCTCCAGAACCTCCTGGAGAAAAGACGAAACCTAGGAATCCTGAATTACTCCAAGAGTAGCCACCGGATTCACACTAATACAGATATTTACGCCATATCTTATGGAAATCTTTCTTGACACTGGCTAACAAGCCTGTATCAAGTTCTCAATGACCGACTCCAAAAACCCACACTTAGAAAAAACTAACACCTAGATTACGAGTTTTGCGTTAGAGCAGTGATTTTCAACCTTTTTTTTTACATTAAAAAAATCCTGTGGCACACAATCATCCCAAAATTTTACAAAATCACACATTGTAGTCTAATACAGTATATATATAAAATAAAAACAATTTAGTCAATTCAATTAAGCTTTATTAGCATGACAGTAACTTCAACTGTATTGCCAAGGCTGGAGGAACAATAATAACAATCAAAAGTTCCACGTATTGAGGCTGTTAGGGGGGGGGGGGGGTACCAGTGATGAAAATAAATTATTAGGTGATATGCAGTAGTTCCATGCAAGTAAAATTTCCACTTGTTAGGGCAGTAAGCAGTGCACAAGTATTGAACCCAAAAGCAGAAACTACTGGGACCCAAGTGATCCTACTGCTAAGCCTTGGGGGCACCAGTATAAGAGTTTCACAATCAGTGTAGGATAAGCACCAATTCACGGCGGCACACCTGACAATCTCTCACGGCACACTAGTGTGCCCACGGCACAGTGGTTGAAAATCACTGCGTTAGAGGCTGTGCGGTGCTAACGAGCAGTTTTCCCTCATCGCTCACTTACGTGCAGCAAAGGTATTGCGAGTTTTCAGAAACCCGTCGTTAACAGACAAGAAGTGAGCTTTGAGCACAATTTTGCTCATTACCGCACTGCAATACCAGCGCTGTTTAAGTCAGCGGTGAGCTGGTGTAACGTGCTTGTGCACGATTTCCCCATAGGAATCAACGGGGAGAGCCGGCTGAAAAAAACGTCTAACACCTGCAAAAAAGCAGCGTAAAACTCCTTAACACAGCCCCATTGATTCCTATGGGGAAATAAAATCTACATTATTGGCTGTTCCAATCAGCCAATAGAATGCGAGCTCAATCCTATTGGGTGATTGGATCAGCCAATAGAAGTGAACTTCAATCCTATTGGGTGATTGCATCAGCCAATAGGATTTTTTCTACCTAAATTCCTATTGGCTGATAGAATTCTATCAGCCAATCGGAATCTAAGGGACGCCATCTTGGATGACGTCACTTAAAGGTACCTTCATTCGTTGCTAGTCCGTCGGCAGAAGAGGATGCTCCGCGTCGGATGTCTTGAAGATGGACCCGCTCCGCCCGGATGGATGAAGATAGAAGATGCCATCTGGAGGACCACTTCGCCCGGTTTGGATGAAGACTTCTCCCGGCTTTGTTGAGGACTTCGGCCCGGCTTGGATGAAGACGTCTCCCGGTAAGTCGATCTTTAGGGGGTTAGTGTTAGGTTTTTTTAAGGGTGTATTGGGTGGGTTTTATTTTTAGGTTAGGGACTTTGGGCGGCAAAAGAGCTAACTGCCCATTTAAGGGCAATGCCCATCCAAATGCCCTTTTCAGGGCAATGGGGAGCTTAGTTTTTTTTTAGATAGTATTTTATTTGGGGGGTTGGTTGTGTGGGTGGTGGGTTTTACTGTTGGGGGGGTTGTTTGTATATTTTTTTACAGGTAAAAGAGCTGAATACTTTGGGGCAATGCCCCGCAAAAGGCCCTTTTAAGGGCTATTGGTAGTTTAGTTTAGGCTAGGGGTTTTTTTTTAATTTTGGGGGGGCTTTTTTATTTTAATAGGGCTACTAGATTAGGTGTAATTAGTTTAAATATCTGTAATTTGTATATTATTTTTTGTAATTTAGTGTTTGTTTTTTTGTACTTTAGCTAATTTAATTTAGCTAATTGTATGTAATTTATTTAATTTAGTAAATTTATTTAATTATAGTGTAGTGTTAGGTATTATTGTAACTTAGGTTAGGTTTTATTTTACAGGTACTTTTGTATTTATTTTAGCTAGGTAGTTATTAAATAGTTAATAACTATTTAGTAACTATTCTACCTAGTTAAAATAAATACAAACTTGCCTGCAAAATAAAAATAAACCCTAAGCTAGCTACAATGTAACTATTAGTTATATTGTAGCTAGCTTAGGGTTTATTTTATAGGTATTTAGTTTTAAATAGGAATTATTTAGTTAATGATAGGAATATTTATTTAGATTTATTCAAATTATATTTAAGTTAGGGGGTGTTAGGTTTAGGGTTAGACTTAGGTTTAGGGGTTATTAACTTTAATGTAGTAGCGGCGACATTGGGGGCGTCAGATTAGGGGTTAATAATATAATGTAGGTGTCGGCGACATTGGGCAAGGCAGATTAGGGGTTAATAGATATAATGTAGGTGTCAGCGATGTTGGGGGCAGCAGATTAGGGGTTCATAAATATAATGTAGGTGGCGGTGGTGTCCGGAGCGGCAGATTAGGGGTTAAAATTTTTATTATAGTGTTTGCGATGCGGGAGGGCCTCGGTTTAGGGGTTAATAGGTAGTTTATGGGTGTTAGTGTACTTTTTAGCACTTTAGTTATGAGTTTTATGCTACAGCGTTGTACAATAAAACTCTTAACTACTGACTTTTAAATGCGTTAGGGATCTGGACATGGTAGGCTGTACCACTCACTTTTTTGGCCTGCCAGGACAGACTCATAATATCAGCGCTATGGAAGTCCCATAGAAAAAAGACTTTACAAAGTTTACGTAAGTCGTTTTGCGGTAAGGCCAAAGAAGTGTGTGGTGACCCTAAACCTTCAAGACTCGTAATACCAGCGGGCTTAAAAAAGCAGCATTAGGACCTATTAACGCTGCTTTTTTACCCTAACGCACAACTCGTAATCTAGCCGTAAAAGTTCAATCTCCAAAACAGTCAGCTTCAGAAGAGCGAGATTTGGATGAAGGAAAAGGACCCTGAAGTAGAAGGTCCCTCAGAAGTAGACTGCCAGGTGGAAGAGATGACATTTCCACTAGCTCTGCTTACCAGATCCTGTGAGGCCATGCCGGTGCATGAGAATCACTGACGCCTGCTCCTACTTGATCCAAGCAATGACTCTTGGAAGGAGACCGAACGGAGGAAACAGGTATGCTAGACTGAAATTCTAAGGGACCGCCAGAGCATCTATCAGGACGGTCTGAGGATCCATTTTTCTCGGGAGCTTGACATTCTGCTGAGAAACCATGAGATCCAGCACCGGGCTGCCCCCAATTGAAAGTTAGATAGGAAAACACCTCCAGAAGAGTTCCCACTCTCCGAGATGAAAGTCTGTTTGCCTGAGACGTCATCAGATCCAACCACTAGATTGTTACCTAGAAATCTCTGGATGGAGAACCTACTCTCCAAAATGGAAGTCTGACTGTTTAGACAACCACAACCCAATAGTCAACTCCTTTAAAGAAGGAAGACATATAGAAAGAAATTGAGGATCTCTGCCTACTGAAAGATACTCGTCACCTCATACATGATCAAGGAACACAGAGTCCCCCACCCAGGAGGCCGATGTAATTCAATTAAAGTTACATTGTAGCAAACCCTGAGGGGAATGAAATTTGAGGCTTACAGTTGAAAAAAGCAAAGGCAAAACCTCTATGCTATCTTGAATAGCTTCTTAACTGGAACAAAGAATCAGGCTAGAAAACAGTTGAGATCCAACCCTCAATGAAGGTCGTTCACAATCAAAAATGATTATGGGGAGAGTATTCCTTCCAAAAACTATCCCATGTGATAGGATGGTGAAATCCCCATTTCATTGGGTAAGCCAGTAGCCGCAAAGGCCTCCAATGTGTCAGGGTATCTGAGTATCATTAAATAATATATATATATATATATATATTTTTTTTTTTTTTTTCTTTGAGGCCTAATGAGATTCGTAGAACAAATTTTTAGCTGAAGAAATGACTAAGTGTCACATATGTGTTAAATTGTCCCTGTTTTGAAACCACAAATTCTAGACGTTACGTCTAGAGGGAGATTAGCTCAGCAAAAACCCATGTTTTGCATTGTAACTCTTAGGTTCATTTTTAAAATACAGCCTGTATAATTTTAAATACTGTATAGAAAACAGAATTTATGCTTACCTGATAAATTACTTTCTCCAACGGTGTGTCCGGTCCACGGCGTCATCCTTACTTGTGGGATATTCTCTTCCCCAACAGGAAATGGCAAAGAGCCCAGCAAAGCTGGTCACATGATCCCTCCTAGGCTCCGCCTACCCCAGTCATTCGACCGACGTACAGGAGGAAATATGCATAGGAGAAACCATATGATACCGTGGTGACTGTAGTTAGAGAAAATAATTCATCAGACCTGATTAAAAAAACCAGGGCGGGCCGTGGACCGGACACACCGTTGGAGAAAGTAATTTATCAGGTAAGCATAAATTCTGTTTTCTCCAACATAGGTGTGTCCAGTCCACGGCGTCATCCTTACTTGTGGGAACCAATACCAAAGCTTTAGGACACGGATGAAGGGAGGGAGCAAATCAGGTCACCTAAATGGAAGGCACCACGGCTTGCAAAACCTTTCTCCCAAAAATAGCCTCCGAAGAAGCAAAAGTATCAAATTTGTAAAATTTGGCAAAAGTGTGCAGTGAAGACCAAGTCACTGCCTTACATATCTGGTCAACAGAAGCCTCGTTCTTGAAGGCCCATGTGGAAGCCACAGCCCTAGTGGAGTGAGCTGTGATTCTTTCAGGAGGCTGCCGTCCGGCAGTCTCATAAGCCAATCGGATAATGCTTTTAAGCCAAAAAGAAAGAGAGGTAGAAGTTGCTTTTTGACCTCTCCTTTTACCAGAATAAACAACAAACAAAGAAGATGTTTGTCTGAAATCTTTAGTAGCCTCTAAATAGAATTTTAGAGCACGGACTACGTCCAAATTGTGTAACAAACGTTCCTTCTTTGAAACTGGGTTCGGACACAAAGAAGGTACAACTATCTCCTGGTTAATATTTTTGTTGGAAACAACTTTCGGAAGAAAACCAGGCTTAGTACGCAAAACCACCTTATCTGCATGGAACACCAGATAGGGCGGAGAACACTGCAGAGCAGATAACTCTGAAACTCTTCTAGCAGAAGAAATTGCAACCAAAAACAAAACTTTCCAAGATAATAACTTAATATCTACGGAATGTAAGGGTTCAAACGGAACCCCTTGAAGTACTGAAAGAACTAGATTTAGACTCCAGGGAGGAGTCAAAGGTCTGTAAACAGGCTTGATTCTAACCAGAGCCTGAACAAACGCTTGAACGTCTGGCACAGCTGCCAGCCTTTTGTGAAGTAAAACAGATAAAGCAGAGATCTGTCCCTTCAGAGAACTTGCAGATAATCCTTTCTCCAAACCTTCTTGTAGAAAGGATAGAATCTTAGAAATTTTTATCTTGTTCTATGGGAATCCTTTAGATTCACACCAACAGATATATTTTTTCCATATTTTATGGTAAATTTTTCTAGTTACAGGCTTTCTAGCCTGAATCAGAGTATCTATTACAGAATCTGAAAACCCACGCTTTGATAAAATCAAGCGTTCAATCTCCAAGCCGTCAGTTGGAGGGAAACCAGATTCGGATGTTCGAATGGACCTTGAACAAGAAGGTCCTGTCTCAAAGGTAGCTTCCATGATGGAGCCGATGACATATTCACCAGGTCTGCATACCAAGTCCTGCGTGGCCACGCAGGAGCTATCAAGATCACCGAAGCCCTCTCCTGATTGATCCTGGCTACCAGCCTGGGAATGAGAGGAAACGGTGGGAATACATAAGCTAGGTTGAAGGTCCAAGGCGCTACTAGTGCATCTACTAGAGTCGCCTTGGGATCCCTGGATCTGGACCCGTAGCAAGGAACCTTGAAGTTCTGACGAGAGGCCATCAGATCCATGTCTGGAATGCCCCATAATTGAGTTATTTGGGCAAAGATTTCCGGATGGAGTTCCCACTCCCCCGGATGGAATGTCTGACGACTCAGAAAATCCGCTTCCCAATTTTCCACTCCTGGGATGTGGATTGCAGACAAGTGGCAGGAGTGATCCTCCGCCCATTGAATTATCTTGGTCACTTCCTCCATCGCCAGGGAACTCCTTGTTCCCCCCTGATGGTTGATATATGCAACAGTTGTCATGTTGTCTGATTGAAACCTTATGAATTTGGCCTTTGCTAGTTGAGGCCAAGCTTTGAGAGCATTGAATATCGCTCTCAGTTCCAGAATGTTTATCGGGAGAAGAGATTCTTCCCGAGACCATAGACCCTGAGCTTTCAGGGGTTCCCAGACCGCGCCCCAGCCCACCAGACTGGCGTCGGTCGTGACAATGACCCACTCTGGTCTGCGGAAGCTCATTCCCTGTGACAGGTTGTCCAGGATCAGCCACCAACGGAGTGAATCTCTGGTCCTTTGATCTACTTGAATCATCGGAGACAAGTCTGTATAATCCCCATTCCACTGTCTGAGCATGCACAGTTGTAATGGTCTTAGATGAATTCGTGCAAAAGGAACTATGTCCATTGCTGCAACCATCAATCCTATTACTTCCATGCACTGCGCTATGGAAGGACGAAGAACAGAATGAAGTACTTGACAAGAGCTTAGAATTTTTGATTTTCTGACCTCTGTCAGAAAAATCCTCATTTCTAAGGAATCTATTATTGTTCCCAAGAAGGGAACTCTTGTTGACGGGGACAGAGAACTTTTTTCCTTGTTCACTTTCCATCCGTGAGATCTGAGAAAGGCTAGGACGATGTCCGTATGAGCCTTTGCTTTTGACAGAGACGACGCTTGAATCAGGATGTCGTCCAAGTAAGGTACTACTGCAATGCCCCTTGGCCTTAGAACCGCTAGAAGGGACCCTAGTACCTTTGTGAAAATTCTCGGAGCAGTGGCTAATCCGAATGGAAGTGCCACAAACTGGTAATGCTTGTCCAGAAAAGCGAACCTTAGGAACTGATGATGTTCCTTGTGGATAGGAATATGTAGGTACGCATCCTTTAAATCCACCGTGGTCATAAATTGACCTTCCTGGATGGTGGGAAGGATCGTTCGAATGGTTTCCATTTTGAACGATGGAACCCTGAGAAATTTGTTTAGGATCTTGAGATCTAAAATTGGTCTGAATGTTCCCTCTTTTTTGGGAACTATGAACAGGTTGGAGTAAAACCCCACCCCTTGTTCTCCTATTGGAACTGGATGAATTACTCCCATCTTTAACAGGTCTTCTACACAATGTAAGAATGCCTGTCTTTTTATTTGGTTTGAAGATAATTGAGACTTGTGGAACCTTCCCCTTGGGGGTAGTTCCTTGAATTCTAGAAGATAACCTTGAGAAACTATTTCTAGTGCCCAAGGATCCTTTCTAATTGCAAAGCGGCATCTAAAATAAAAGAGTTAGCCAATTTAAGTGCATGAACTCTGTCCATAACCTCCTCATACGAAGATTCTTTATTGAGCGACTTTTCTAGTTCTTCGAACCAGAAACACGCTGCCGTAGTGACAGGAACAATGCATGAAATTGGTTGTAGAAGGTAACCTTGCTGAACAAACATCTTTTTAAGCAAACCCTCTAATTTTTTATCCATAGGATCTTTGAAAGCACAACTATCTTCTATAGGAATAGTAGTGCGTTTGTTTAGAGTAGAAACCGCCCCCTCGACCTTAGGGACTGTCTGCCATAAGTCCTTTCTGGGGTCGACTATAGGAAATAATTTTTTAAATATAGGGGGAGGAACAAAAGGTATGCCGGGCCTTTCCCACTCCTTATTTACTATGTCCGCCACCCGCTTGGGTATAGGAAAAGCATCGGGGGGCACCGGAACCTCTAGGAACTTGTCCATCTTACATAATTTCTCTGGAATGACCAAATTGTCACAATCATCCAGAGTAGATAATACCTCCTTAAGCAGTGCGCGGAGATGTTCTAATTTAAATTTAAATGTTACAACATCAGGTTCAGCTTGTTGAGAAATTTTTCCTGAATCTGAAATTTCTCCCTCAGACAAAACCTCCCTCCTGGCCCCTTCAGATTGGTGTGAGGGTATGTCAGAACAGTTATCATCAGCGTCCTCTTGCTCTTCAGTGTTTAAAACAGAGCAATCGCGGTTTCTCTGATAAGTAGGCATTTTGGATAAAATGTTTGCAATAGAATTATCCATTACAGCCGTTAATTGTTGCATGGTAATAAGTATTGGCGCACTAGATGTACTAGGGGCCTCTTGTGTGGGCAAAACTGGTGTAGACACAGAAGGGGATGATGCAGTATCATGCTTACTCCCCTCATTTGAGGAATCATCTTGGGCAATATCATTATCTGTGGCATCATTGTCCCTACTTTGTTTGGACACTATGGCACAATCATCACATAAATTTAAATGGGGAGAAACCTTGGCTTTCATACATATAGAACATCGCTTATCTGATGGTTCAGACATGTTAAACAGGCTTAAACTTGTCAACAAAGCACAAAAAACGTTTTAAAATAAAACCGTTACTGTCACTTTAAATTTTAAACTGAACACACTTTATTACTGAATATGTGAAAAAGTATGAAGGAAATGTTCAAAATTCACCAAAATTTCACCACAGTGTCTTAAAGCCTTGAAAGTATTGCACACCAAATTTGAAAGCTTTAACCCAACCAAGCCCAGAGGGGAATACGATACCAAATGACGCCTTCTATAAGCTTTTTCAGTGGTTCTTAGCTCCTCACACATGCATCTGCATGCCTTGCTCTCCAAAAACAACTGCGCATTAGTGGCGCGAAAATGAGGCTCTGCCTATGACTAGAAAAGGCCCCCATCTGAAAAAGGTGTCCAATACAGTGCCTGCCGTTTTTTTAAAACAATCCCCAAGATTATAATAACTATTAAGAGTTATAATCTGCAAAATATGTTTAGCAAAGTAATCGTTTTAGCCCAGAAAAATGTCTACCAGTTTTTTAAGCCCTTATGAAGCCCTTTATTCTTTTACTTAATCTAAGAAAATGGCTTACCGGTCCCCATAGGGAAAATGACAGCCTTCCAGCATTACAAAGTCTTGTTAGAAATGTGCTAAAATCATCTTCCTCTTACAAACAGAAATCTTCATCTCTTTTCTGTTTCAGAGTAAATAGTACATACCAGCACTATTTTAAAATAACAAACACTTGATTGAAGGAAATAAACTACATTTAAACACCAAAAAACTTAACCATCTCCGTGGAGATGTTGCCTGTGCAACGGCAAAGAGAATGACTGGGGTAGGCGGAGCCTAGGAGGGATCATGTGACCAGCTTTGCTGGGCTCTTTGCCATTTCCTGTTGGGGAAGAGAATATCCCACAAGTAAGGATGACGCCGTGGACCGGACACACCTATGTTGGAGAAATGTGTATTTGTGGACCTAAGAAGCAGTGACTAGATGTATAAATGTTGTTTCAAAATGGTAACTTTTTTTTTATCTTACAGACAGCAAGATGTCCCATGGATGTTAGCCATGAACACGGATCTGTGTATTCAAAAATTGTTGGGATTGTGAAATATGCTGTGTTTGTATGAATATATGCCAGGATGTTTGAATGCTGTGATTCTGGGGAGAGCAAATAATTGACAGTGTAATTGTTTATCAATATGATCAAAAGAAACATACTGGTGTTTCATATTAAAATAATCAGGATGAATAGTATGACATGGTCCAATACACTTGGAACATGTGACTTGTTGATACTAAAAATATGGTATATTGAATAAAAATATAAAGGAACTGTATTTACTGTTAGCAGTGTTAGGAATAGAAACTACATTTCTGGTATGACAGCCAAATGAATGATCTATTAGAAAATATGCAAACTCAAGTAGCTAATCAAATGTTTCGACTCGAAGGGCCAATCCATGCTCAGCTCCGTAAGGGCGAATCACAAGACAAGCTTCCGTTGTGCGTTTCCAATTTCACGATGATTAGATTAAAAAGGGGTGGGACTATATTGCAAGATATAATCCGAAGCAAGAGAGAAAAAGGGTCTCTGGCTGCAAAATTTTGGACTTAACAAATTGCTGCGATCCAGTCTCTTATAAAGCAACCTGGGCCTATATTTTTATCCATCTTGCAAAAATTACCTCTTTCAATTTATGAGGCAAAAATTAGATTTACTGGAGAAACTCTGGAAGTTGAAACATTAATTGTTTAATTGGGTGATGTATGACTGTTATTTATCTTTAATATTTTAGACAAAGGTATTCTAAGACTATAGTCAAATTGCAGTTGGTAATTTTAAAAGGGTACTTTGTATTTTAGCTTGCATTCATAATCCTGTGTGGTTTAAAACTAATCTTTTGTTTGCCAAGTCATTTATAAGTGTAGCCATATAAATATATTTTACAATTTACCTTATTGCTGCTAAATAATTTATTTCAGCTTAGATAAATTGGCATATAATCTGTCTGTTTACATTAAGAATACATATAACTTCTGGTGTTTTAATTAGAGTTGTATAGAATCATTTGTGGGTTAAATAACTTAATTATACCAGTCTGAATGTTAGTGGCTCATATCTTGGTATCTCATTGTGGTATTTTAATGCAATTCAATTGTGAATAAGGTAATTTTTATGATCTTTGCATAGCATATTATAACAGTTTAAACGTGTATAGTTTGATTCATATCTGTTTTTCTATAAATATAATTCAATGTGTCTATAAATTTTAACTAATATAAAGAACTTAGGAATTTACATTAATTTTATTGTTTTGTATATGCATTTTTATTGGGGGTTTGTTTTTAAAGAATAATTATTAAATATATTGTATTATAACCTGGCCATATACTGACAAATGGAACTGAGCAAAAGAAAATATGACCATGGAAACCCCATCAAACCAATTCCATACATCGGAGCACTAGTGGTTGAATCGCAGACCATAAGTCCAGGCAATCTGAAAGAACCTTGGCTCTTCTGATCTCCGACAGAAAGATCTCATTAATAGGAAGGCTAAAGTGGATTCAGCTAGGTCCAAAGATAACGCCTGGAACCTAAGGACGTCCAGATAGGGAGTCACTGCCATACCCCGGGACCAAAAAACTGCCTTCTTGAGCTGTAGCGAAGCCAACTGAAAGCGTAAAAATTGCAAATTCCTTCCTTATCGGAATCAAAATCAGGAAAGAATAAAATTCAGGCCCATCTCTAAAATAGTCTCTAAGTTTCCCAAACACTATGTATGTATTGGGTACTTGAAAAGTGCGCTAATCCCCGTAGGGTCTCAAGGCGTTGCTCATTTTGAGTGGACCTCACCAGGGATCAAACCTGCAACCCTTGGGTTGCTACAGAGCACAGCCACAGTGCCTTATCATGCTGAGCTATCTGTCCAGCTGACTTACAAAATGTCTCATATTTATCTGGCATGCAGATAAAAATTGGAAAGGAGGAACTGCTTCAGGACGGAAGGAAATGACTACTAAGTAGTAACCCTGGAGAACTATGTCCTCTGCCTATCAGGGACCTCTCAATCCACCCTTGAAGGCCATAGTAGAAAATACTAGAAAAACCAGAACGTTCCCTGGCAGACCAGGACCAAACCAGACTTTACCCTTGTACATGGACACCAGAACTTGGACACAGAGTAAAATTCCACTGTCCAAAGGGTCATTTGTAGAGCATTGGTGTCACAGTCGTTCCTGTAATTGAACCTTGAACTCCTGGTTCTCAGCCTGATTTCTCAATGGACACAGAGAAGCTAGATATCATAGCTCCTGTAGCTTAAGAGCTTTTCTTCTCAAAATGGATCAGACAAGGCATCGCACCAATAAAACGCTGCCCTTGAAGCAATGAAAGTCTTTGGTCAGCAAGGCGCTAACCACTAAGTTCTCCATAGATCCTGAAAAGAACAGCTATACTCTCTAATAATCCAAGTTCTCTAAGCCAAAGTAGAACATCCTACTATTTAAAGGGACAGTCTAGGCGAAAATAAACTTTCATGATTCGGATCGAGCATGTAATTTTAAACAATTTTCCAATTTACTTTTATCACCAATTTTGCTTTGTTCTCTTGGTATTCTTAGTTGAAAGCTTAACCTAGGAGGTTCATATGCTAATTTCTTAGATCTTGAAGGCCACCTCTTTTCAGAATGCATTTTAACAGTTTTTCACCACTAGAGGGTGTTAGTTCACGTATTTCATAAAGATAACACTGTGCTCGTGCACTTGAAGTTATCTGGGAGCAGGCACTGATTGGCTAGACTGCAAGTCTGTCAAAAGAACTGAAGGGGCAGTTTGCAGAGGCTTAGATACAAGATAATCACAGAGGTTAAAAGTATATTAATATAACTGTGTTGGTTATGCAAAACTGGGGAATGGGTAATCAAGGGATTATCTATCTTTTAAAACAATAAAAATTTTGGTCTAGACTGTCCCTTTAAGGCACCGTGTGGACTGACATTTAACAGAAACATCTTTTGAAGACTGGAAAAGTAGGACAAGGAAACCTTGACTACTCCTATTCCTCCTAGCACTGTCTGGAACTGAAAAACACTCCACAGGGGAATCCCAGAATCATAAAATGCAATAGATTTTTTAAGAATAACAACGGCACAACATGTCGACATCGCATCAAGGTAGCTAAACCTCCTTTTAACATCACGAAGGTGTTCAAACTTAATCTGAAGTGTACAACTTCAACCTCAGATTGAAGGAATTCTACTGCCCAGGTCTGAGATTTCACCCTTAGAAACTACCGAATCCTCCTCGCCAGCTAGGAGAGGGACCACTGTGTAGCCAAAAGTGGAACAGAAACCCTCAAATTCTGAAATGATAAATGTCCTCTTCACTTTCCTTGAGAAAAGTGAAAAACAGACCAACAGGCAAAGTCGCAGATATCGAAGCTGAAAACTCTAATTAAACATACTCCTCCTGGAGATTTAGAAGAACCGCAGAGTATCGCATGCGACGCCAAAAAGGCTTGGGACATAAAGGGAGAGAGCTGTGGCATTGCCAAAAACAGTTTCACCCTGGGAGACATAAGGCTCAGATAAAGGTGTACCATCAATAGTTTAACTGACAATATGGTACAAAAAACTGCATTTTAAACAGTCACACCTACTTCTTAAAAGATAAATTCCAAAAAGAATAACTGATTTCTATAAGGAAATTATCTTAACATTTTTTATATTTTATATTATTTATAATATACTGAAATACTTTATTAAGAAATAAAATGGCACATTTTAAATAAAAAATATATATTAAAATGGAACAAATTATAGTGTAAGAATGTTCTACCTTCCATTATTATAAGGAAAATAGGTTCCTGCACTTTCTTAAAGGACTAGTCAACACATTAGATTTGCATAATCAACAAATGCAAGATAACAAGACAATGAAATAGAACTTAGTCTGAACTTCAAATGAGTAGTAGATTTTTTTATAACAAATTTCAAAGTTATGTATATTTCCACTCCCCTTGTACCATGTGATAGCAATCAGTCAATCACAAATGCATATACGTATAGTCTGTGAATTCTTGCACATGCTCAGTAGGATCTGGTGACTTAAAAATTGTAAATATAAAAGACTGTGCACATTTTTTTTTAATGGAAGTAAATTGGAAAGTTGTTTAAAATTACATGCTGTATATGAATCATGAAAATTTAATTTAACCTGAGTGTCCCTTTAATAAACTGAAATGAATCAACATAACCGCATACTGCAAACACCTCCCAATGCCGTTTAAGGCATAGAGAAGCAACACCCCCCATGTCTAAATCACAGTAGAAAATGACATGAACAACTACTGTATGCTTAATTTCACAATGCAGACTGAACACTAACAACTCCGCTCCTCTCCCATGCCGGGAATGAGGCGGAGTTAAGTTACTCAGCCACCTCTAGGAAAAATAAATGGTGACGCTCCAATATATCAAAAAGGAGGAGTGGCCACAATTCGGCACGGAAAGGAAGCTTTACACAGTTCACTAACTCTCTTCCGCCATAGAGACACAAACTGAAAATAACAGATTTTTTAAAACAGTCAACCTCACTGTCGACTAACTCTCTCTGTTAATCATGCAGCTTCCACACCCAGCCGAGTTAAAAACATTTCTAAAAGTGGAGCAGGAGAAATTCCAGAGGAAAAACACTGCATGCTCAGTCTTCTTGTTAATGACACAGCACCCCCCTAGAAATGGCGCCATACATGCTCTCCTAACAATCTCTGACATAGTCAATTCAGAATAAAAGGAGCTGCCAGAATACAGATCTTGTATAAACATATTAATATAATAAAGGTTATCCCTGAGCCCCATAGGCAGCTAACCTTTTCCTCTGTTATGAAGAATGTTAACCCTAAGTCTCCAATCACATGCATAAGTGCCTGCCACTGCCACCAGCATCCATAAGGATATGTCCCATTTAAAAGCATATGGTCTTAACCCCTTCAGTGCCAGCCTTCCGGAACCCTCAGAAGAACGAAAGGCACTTACCTGCATTCTAGTCGTCCGGCAGTCAGATGACTCACAAAGTTTGAGAGGATGCCGCTCCTCACAGAGACCTGTGTAAAAATAAAGACAGAGTAAGCTTACTCAGGCTTTCTATACCAGGGCAGCAACATGTTAGGAAAACGCAGCAAAGCCCACTTTACAAGTTCCTAGCTGCTTTAAAGCCACCACAGCCCTGCTAAAGAGACTAACGCGGAACACAGCTACACCAAAATTGTGATGGAAGGCCAGAGCAATCTTGCCCAGACTTCAAAATAAAATAAATCTTGATAGAAGAATCTTAATCAGGACACCTCATTAATTTACCTCTTCCTTGTACTAGAGGCAAAGATAATGACTGGGGTTTGTGGGAAGGGAAATGATACTTAACAGCTCTGCTGTGGTGCTCTTTGCTTCCTCCTGCTGGCCAGGAGTGATATTCCCAACAGTAATTAATGATGATATGTGGACTCACCATGTCATTAGAAAGAAACCACGCTTAGCTAAAATCAAGCGTTAAATCTCCAAGCAGTCAGCCTCAGAGAAACGAGATTTGGATGAAGAAAGGGCCCCTGAAGTAGAAGGTCCTTCCTCTGAGGAAGTCTCCATGGAGGTAGAGACGACATTTCTACTAGATCTGCATACCAGATCCTGCGAGGCCACGCAGGAGCTATTAGAATCACCACCGCTCTCTACTGCTTGATCCGAGCAATGACTTGTGGAAGGAGAGCAAACTGAGGAAACAGATATGCCAACCTGAAGTTCCAAGGAACTGCCAGAGCATCTATCAGAAAAGCCTGAGGATCTCTCGACCTTGAACCGTACTTTGGGAGCTTGGCATTCTGACGAGACGTCATCAGATCCAATTCTGGTAACCCCCATTTGTTCATTAACCTGCAGAACATTTCCAGATGAGGTTCCCACTCCCCAAGATGGAAAGTCTGTCTGCTCAGGAAATCCGCTTCCCAAATGTCCACTCCTGGGTTGTGAATGGCAAATAGACAGCAATTGTGAGCCTCCGCCCACTGAATGATTTGCGCCACCTCCTTCATGGCTAAGGAACTCAGAGTTCCCATCTGGTGGTTGATGTAAGCCACTGAGGTTATGTTGTCCGACTGGAACCTGATAAACCGAGCTAAAGCCAGTTGAGGCCAAGCCATCAAAGATCGCTCTCAACTCCAATATGTTTATGGGGAGAGCAGATTCCTCCTGAGACCAAAGTCCCTGCACCTTCAACGAGTTCCAGACTGCTCCCCAACCCATCAGGCTCGCATCCGTGGTCACAATTACCCACGAGGGTCTCTGAAAGCATGTCCCCTGGGACAGATGTTCTTGAGACAGCCACCACGGCAGAGAGTCTTTTGTTGATTGATCCATAACTATCTTCTGAGACAGGTCTGCATTATCCCTGTTCCATTGACCAAGCATGCATAGCTGTAGGGCTCTCAAATGGAATCAAACAAAGGGAACTATGTCCATGGAAGCCACCATCAAACCAATTACCTCCATACATTGGGCCACTGATGGTTGTACAGCTGACTGTAGAGATAGGCAAGAGGAAAGAATCCTGGCTCTTCTGACCTCCGTCTGAAATATTTTCATTGATAGGGAATCTATAATGGTTCCTAAGAAGACCACTCTTGTAGCCGGAACAAGAGAACTTTTTTCCAAATTCACCTTCCATCCGTGGGAACGAAGAAAAGACAAGGATTTCTGTATGAGATTTTGCTAGTTGAAAAGATGGCGCCTGAACCAGAATTTCTTCGAGATAAGGTGCCACAGCAATTCCCCGGGACCGAATTACTGTCAACAGAGCTCTTAGGACCTTTGAGAAAATTCTAGGATCTATGGCGATGCCAAATGGAAGCGCTACAAATTGAAAGTGTTTGTCCAGATAGGCAAATCTCAGAAATTTGTGATGATCCCTGTGAATGGGAACATGCAGGTACGCATGCTTCAGGTCTATGGACGTCATGAATTGACCTTCTTGAACCAGAGGAAGAATGGAAAGGATAGTCTTCATCTTGAAGGATGGCACTCTGAGAAATTTGTTGAGGAACTTTAGATCCAGAATAGGCCTTTAAGTTCCCTCTTTTTTGGGCACCTCGAACAGGTTGGAGTAGAACCAGAGACCCTGTTCCCAAGAGGGAAAGATCCTGTACACATTTCAAGAATGCCTCTCTTTTTATCTGGTCTACAGAAAATCTTGAGAGGTGGAACCTGCCCCTGGGAGGAAAGGTCTTGAACTCTAACTTGTAACCTTGGGATACTATGTCCATGGCCCACGGGTCTGGGACATCTCATTCCTAAGCTTGAGAGAACTGAGAGAGTCTGCCCCCCACTTGATCCGGTCCCGGATTGGGGGCAGACCCTTCATGCTGACTTAGATTTAGCTGCAGGTTTCTTAGATTGTTTCCCCTTGTTCCAAGACTGACTGGGCTTCCAAGAAGGCTTGGACTAATCCTGCTTGGTAGAGGAGGGGGAAAACTTACCTCTGAAGTTACGAAAGGAATGAAAATTACTCTGATGTCATTTCGATTTGTTCTTCTTGACTTGAGGCAGAAAGGATCCTTTACCACCCGTGATATCGGAAATAATTTCTGCCAACCCTGGCCCAAACAAGGTCTTTCCCTTATAAGGAATCGCCAAAAGCTTACATTTGGAAGATACATCTGCTGACCAAGATTTAAGCTGAAACTGCTAAGCCAGATATTGTGGCTCCCAACTTAATGACCTGCAAAGAGGTGTCAGTGATAAAGGAATTGGCTAACTTGAGAGCCTTTATCCTATCCTGTATCTCCTCCAACGGAGTCTCAGCTTGGAGGGACTCTGACAAAGTGTCAAACCAATAGGCTGCCGCACTTGTTACTGTAGCAATACCACCGGTTGCCATTATAAGCCCTGATGAATATACATCTTCTTTAAGAAAGCCTCCAGCTTCTTATCCATAGTGTCCTTGAAAGAGCAACTAACCTTAATAGGAATAGTAGTCCTCTTTGCCAGTGTAGAAATCGCCCCTTCCACCTTGGGGACCGTCTGCCATGACTCCTTGATGGAATCAGCCACCGGGAACATCTTCCTAAAGACTGGAGAGGAAGAAAAGGGAACTCGTGGTCTCTCCCATTCCAGGCAATAATCTCCGTAGCATGGTCTGGCACTGGAAACACCTCCGCTGGGGAGGGAACATCAAAGTATCTATTTAATTTGCTAGATTTCTTAGGGTTGACAACGACAGGAGTATCGAAGTCGTCCAAAGTAGCCAAAACCTCCTTTAATGAAACACAAAGGTGTTCAAGCTTAAATCTGAAGGAAACCACTTCCGCATCAGAAGAAGGAATTACACTATCCAAGTCTGAGATTTCACCCTCAGAGGCTACCGAAGTATCCTCCTCTTCCAACTGGGAAAGAGCAACTTGGCTAGCCTGTACAGGATCTGATACCTTACTATCTGATTCTCTCCTTTTCCTCTTACGTCTCCCCTGCAGCATGGGGATGGTAGCGAGGAACCGCAGGGCACTGCATGTGACGGTAATACGGTTTGGGACACTTGAGGAAGAAAGACTGTGGCATTGCCTGAACAGTATCAAGCTGAGAGAATAGTGGCTCATAAACAAACAGTCTGTCTTTGTACATTAGAGTTCTTTCAATACAAGAACTACAAAAACGCAAAGGGGTTCAACTTGGGAATTCAAGCAAAGTTTGCACTCTATAGCAGGCATAGACTCTAGGTCTGTCTTGCAAATAAATATCACAACTTAAAAAAAAAATGTAAAAAAATTGTTACTGTCCATTTAATTGATAACTCATAACATTAACGGTAAAAATCGGAATAAGAGATCCGCTAGTCCAGAGATACCCTTAAGGGCAAATTTTACAGACCCCAACAAAAAAATGTTATAAATTCAGAAAACATCTCTCTGGCACCCTCTATACCTCAGCGCTAAGCTGAGGTGCCTACCTGTTCCTCTCTGTCACGGAACGTTGTAGAAGAAAAACGGAGAAGCTGACTCTCAAGAATAAAATAGTCCTATATAAGGTGCAGCCTATCAACTGCTGTAGTGCCAGGGATTCTTAAGAAATAAAATGGCACTTACCTGTACCCTTGACTGTCCGACAAGAGGATAGCTCACCTGGCATAAGAGGAAGCCACTCCTCACAGAGACCTGTGGATAAAAGAAGGAACAGAGTGAGCCTACTCTGGCATTCTGTTTGAGGGCAGCAATTTTGTCAGGAAAACGCAGTGAGGCCCACCCCACAAGTTCCTAACTGCTTGAAAGCTACCACAGCTCTACTGAAGGGACTAACGTGGAGTACAGCTAGACTCAGCTTGTCAGGGAAGATCAGTGCAAACCTGCTCAGGCTTCCAAAATAATAAAATCTTGATAGAAGAAACACCTAAACTTCACCTCCTCCTTGCACTGAAGACAAAGAGAATGACTGGGGATTGTGGGAAAGGAAGTGATACTTAACAGCTTTGCTGTGGTGCTCTTTGCCTCCTCCTGCTGGCCAGGAATGACATTCCCAACAGTAATTGATGATTCCGTGGACTCACTGTGTCTTAAGAAAGAAACAATAATGTATTCTTATCTGATAAATTCCTTTCTTTCTTGGTGGTCATAGTCCACAAACCTGCCAATTTTTGTTTTTCCTAGTTGGTGGCAGTTTCAGCTTTTCACTTCTTTATCCAACTGTCTTTCTCACTTCTTCCTCCTATTCTTGGCTATACAATATACTGGGATGGTCAGGGAAGTAGGAGGGATATTAAAGCACTTGGCCACCAGGAGGAGTAAAAAACACCTTACACCAAGTGATGAATTCCCAACAGTAAAGAATCGTGAACTCTCCCCACCAAGAAAGAAAGGAATTTATCAGGTAAGAATAAATTAAGCTTTTAAAATATTGGATCTGTTTTTCTTGTGTATAGTGCAACAACTTTTTTTTAAAAATCATATATCACAGCATATTAGTGAAAAAATAACCTAGAAACACTTTTTTAAATCCACATAGCTGAGGTTTCTGTAAGTCACATGTACAAAAGGTTATAGGTCATCTTAACCCATTAGTTGCAACACATTATGTAACAAGTGATTAAGATAATTTCTATCATATTTCTTTACAAAAAATGTATGTTTAGCTCAGAGTTTATGTTTTCACTTTAACAATAGAAAGCAGGGAAATTCCTGGTTCCAGCACTCGCTGACATAACTTTAAAACGTTAACTCCCCTCTCCCCAAACATTTTAACCTTCTGTTACTAAATTAAGAGCTCTAGGGGTAACATTGAAAGGTTTTAACCTATTTATTTCTTCTTCTCTTGCTTTTCGGATACCGCCCAACTTTTTCTTTGCAAGAATGAAATTTCGAATTTTGTCGTCTTCAGCTTCCTGATGTTGCTTTTCAAGCTCTGTAAGAAAATTCTTATCTCCTACATGTGCCTTTTTAGATAAGAATCAAAAAGAAAGAGAAAACAAATAATGACAAAATAGAAAACAACAATTTGAAATTTTTGCTAAGGATCAACAACTAAACCAATGAACCCTACATTCATCTCAAGTCTTGCCAACATTTACATAAAAAAGCAGATTTTGTTTGTGAACACAAGGCCGAATTTGAGACAGGGCTTGTATTTGAGATGATGATTTCGGCACACAAGGCCGAATCTGAGATTGGGCTTGTACTTGAGATGATGCTTTGGGCACACAAGGCCGAATCTGAGATTGGGCTTGTACTTGAGATGATGCTTTGGGCAAACAAGGCCGAATCTGAGATTGGGCTTGTACTTGAGATGATGCTTTGGGCACACAAGGCCGAATCTGAGACAAGGCTTGTACTTGACACAATGCTTTGTGCATAAGGGGCACAATGTGACACTGAGTTTGTACTTGGTATGGTGTTTTGGGAACAAGGGGCAGAATGTGAGACTGGGCTTGCACTTGTGATGATGTAAAAAATATGTGATGGAGGATGAAGAGTATCAGGGAATAGGTGAGTGACATTATGTAATATATATATATATATATATATATATATATATATACTTACATACATATATGATGTAGAGAAATAATTAAAGGGACAGTATACACCATTTTTTATTAAACTGCATGTAATAGACACTACTATCAAGTAGTTACTTAGAACCTTCCCGTTTAGCTCTGTTTAAAAGGTTACTGGAACACCCAATGCAATTGGGAAATATCAGACACTCCCCTCTCCCCCTTTTTTGCATATGAAAAGACCCTTTACACAAACAGAAGCAAGCTGGAGTAGGTCTACGTCTGTATTGTCCTAAAACTTTGGGGCTTGGTTTGGAGTCTGAAAATCAGAGCAATGTTATTTAAAAATAAGCAAAACTATCTATTTTAAAAACAAATTGAATGTGAAAATCAGGCTAATGTAAGTTGCATTAAATTCTGAAATCAAAATTTAACCCAAACCAGTTGCCAGTTGAATACACATAGGTTAGCTGAAAAACACAATCAAAGAGAAGACAGTTGTCTCAAATGAAATGAGGTCACTTCAAAAACTTTTGATCACTACCTAAATAAGTTGGTAATAAAATTACCAACATAACGACCTCCTGCAATAAGAAGGACGAAAGTCTGCTGACTATCAGAAATCTCAGGAGGGTAAATTATTTAACACAGGCAAATGATGGGACAAAAAAGTCCTTCCAAGTCCCAATCCACAGATTCCCAGACTGGATGGCAGTTTAGATCTTAATATAGAAGTAGACATTTACAGGCATGTGAAAGCAGATTGGGATTTTAAATAACCTATATTACAAATTTTCAAATATTTAATTTGTACCTCAGATTGTATAAATAATATATATTTATGGATCTGGGGGGATGTGTCTAATGCTTATATAATATATTAAATATGAAGTGAAGTAAATATGTATTGAATTTAAAATGTTTGACTGTATTTCAAAATAAATAAAGACAAATTGTATTATTCCAGAAATCTAATAAACCTCTGAGATGACAGCTGTCCTATGAATATTTGTCATAGACATGAGTCCATGCACTCAAAAATTATTAAGACATATGAAATGATGTAATATATACATATGTTAAAAAATAAATAATAATAATGCTCCTATATCTATCTGTCAGGATTTAATCACCACAGAATGCTACTTACAGATTATATATATGATATAATCCAATAGGAAGTATATATATATATATATATATGTATATATATATATATATATATATATATATATATATATATATATATATATATATATATATATATATATATATATATATATATATAACAAAGAAGGAATGAATCCAGGCGTCTCCAAGTCCGTTAAAACATTGACGTTTATTCAAAAATTTTAAAAAGGTAGGTGCTGAAAGCAGAGCTCCATAGGGTAAAAAGAGTTAAAACTAGGTCTTACATGTTTCAGCCTTCACGGCCGTAATCATAGACTTACTCCCTTGGTATATGGGAGGTGTTTTTATAGGGCTTACATCCGCCCATTAAAATCAACACTCCTTAACCCATTGATTACCAGCAGTTATTAGTTATACAATGAATACAAAAAATACATATTAATGCTATTAAAGTTGTTAAATTAATATGGCTAAACACATCATTTCATTTCATTTATTACATTGTTACATTTCTTCAGATAAGGACCATAGAGAAAGGAAAAAGACTTTTCTAATATATATATATATATATATATATATATATATATATATATATAAAAAAAAGATTTAATATTATGACCAGGTCTAATATTTAAATGTATAAGAATACATACTAGATTTAATAAATATGCCCATATCTAGTCTTAAAATATACATATGCAGTTAAACTAAAAAGCCCATATATGTTGACCAGATAGTTTATGAATACTAGGCTAAATAAGTATATTAAGTATACGTTTTAAAAATATATAAGGGAATGTATTTTCCCTGTAGCTGAAAAATGGAACTACACTCCAGTCGCCTGTTGCCCCCTCCGGTGTCCAATATGAGAATTGCAGCCAAAGGTATTCAATTGGGAAATTGAATAGCCAGTGGATTAGCCAATGAAAGCTAAGGGCGTAATCACAGATTTTTCCATTGGGTGATTTAGAATTGAAGTTGGAGTCGGTCACAGACAAAAAGACTATGCAAAGAAGGGGAAAAAACACACTTTGGTTGGGGGCCTGGTTTGGAATAACTCTCTGTGTTTGTGATACCCTGTTTGCAAAAGTACCTTCACGTATGACTTTGGAAAACTCTGATTGAAAAAGCTGAACTCTCATATTGGTTACTGATAACGTATTAGCGGTTGTTTTATATTTTTAAATCAAAGGTATTCTATAGCTCTAGTTAAATTGTAGCTGTGGTTTGTAAGTGAAATTTGTAGTTATGGGTAGGTGTTCCATAGGTCTATGTAGTCTATAAATAATCATATCTAGCATCAAGCAATTTACTGTTCAGAGGAAAGATTTTGTATTCCATATTGATAAATTCATTTTTATTTACTGTGAACTCTCTTAAGAATTGCACATAAATTGGCTAGTGTGTTGAATTGATAATTGTATAACAATCTCTGGCCTAGATTTAGAGTTGGGCGGTAGCCGTGAAAACCAGCGTTAGAGGCTCCTAACGCTGGTTTTGGGCTACCGCCGGTATTTGGAGTCAGTCATTAAAGGGTCTAACGCTCACTTTCCAGCCGTGACTTTTCCATACCGCAGATCCCCTTAGTCAATTGCGTATCCTATCTTTTCAATGGGATCTTTCTAACGCTGGTATTTAGAGTCGTGGCTGAAGTGAGCGTTAGAAATCTAACGACAAAACTCCAGCCGCAGAAAAAAGTCAGTAGTTAAGAGCTTTCTGGGCTAACGCCGGTTTATAAAGCTCTTAACTACTGTGCTCTAAAGTACACTAACACCCATAAACTACCTATGTACCCCTAAACCGAGGTCCCCCCACATCGCCGCCACTATATTTAAATTTTTTAACCCCTAATCTTCCGCTCCGTACACTGCCGCCAACTACGTTATCCCTATGTACCCCTAATCTGCTGCCCCTAACACCGCCGACCCCTATATTATATTTATTAACCCCTAATCTGCCGCCCCCGCTATTGCTGACCCCTGCATATTATTATTAACCCCTAATCTGCCGCTCCGTACACCACCGCCACCTACATTATAGCTATGTACCCCTAATCTGCTGCCCCTAACACCGCCGACCCCTATATTATATTTATTAACCCCTAATCTGCCCCCCTCAACGTCGCCTCCACCTGCCTACACTTATTAACCCCTAATCTGCCGAGCCGACCGCACCGCTACTATAATAAAGTTATTAACCCCTAATCCGCCTCACTCCCGCCTCAATAACCCTATAATAAAAATAGTATTAACCCCTAATCTGCCCTCCCTAACATCGCCGACACCTAACTTCAATTATTAACCCCTAATCTGCCGACCGAATCTCGACGCTACTGTAATAAATGGATTAACCCCTAAAGCTAAGTCTAACCCTAACACTAACACCCCCCTAAATTAAATATAATTTAAATCTAACGAAATAAATTAACTCTTATTAAATAAATTATTCCTATTTAAAGCTAAATACTTACCTGTAAAATAAACCCTAATATAGCTACAATATAAATTATAATTATATTGTAGCTATTTTAGGATTTATATTTATTTTACAGGTAACTTTGTATTTATTTTAACCAGGTACAATAGCTATTAAATAGTTAAGAACTATTTAATAGCTAAAATAGTTAAAATAATTACAAAATTACCTGTAAAATAAATCCTAACCTAAGTTACAATTAAACCTAACACTACACTATCAATAAATAAATTAAATAAAATACCTCCAATTACCTACAAGTAAACCTAACACTACACTATCAATACATTAATTAAATACAATACCTACAAATAACTACAATTAAATAAACTAACTAAAGTACAAAAAATAAAAAAGAACTAAGTTACAAAAAATAAAAAAATATTTACAAATATTACAACAATTTTAAGATAGAAGATGCCGCTTGGATCAAGATGGTTGCCGGTCTGGATCGCCTCTTCTTCCCGGATAGGATGAAGACTTTGGAGCCTCTTCTGGACCTCTTCAGCCGCAGGATTATGGATCGCCAGCCCCCGCTTGGGTTGGATGAAGATTTCGGAGCCAGGACCGATCGGTGATACCCGGCGAGGTGAAGATAAGGTAGGAAGATCTTCAGGGGCTTAGTGTTAGGTTTATTTAAGGGGGGTTTGAGTTAGATTAGGGGTATGTGGGTGGTGGGTTGTAATGTTGGGGGGGGTATTGTATGTTTTTTTTTACAGGCAAAAGAGCTGAATTCTTTGGGGCCTGCTCCACAAAAGGTCCTTTTAAGGGCTGGTAAGGTAAAAGAGCTTTGAACTTTTTTAATTTAGAATAGGGTAGGGCATTTTTTTATTTTGGGGGGCTTTGTTATTTTATTAGGGGGCTTAGAGTAGGTGTAATTAGTTTAAAATTGTTGTAATATTTTTCTGATGTTTGTAAATATTTTTTTATTTTTTGTAACTTTGTTCTTTTTTATTTTTTGTACTTTAGTTAGTTTATTTCATTGTAGTTATTTGTAGATATTGTATTTAATTAATTTATTGATAGTGTAGTGTTAGGTTTAATTGTAGGTAATTGTAGGTATTTTATTTAATTAATTTATTGATAGTGTAGTGTTAGGTTTAATTGTAACTTAGGTTAGGATTTATTTTACAGGTAATTTTGTAATTATTTTAACTATTTTAGCTATTAAATAGTTCTTAACTATTTAATAGTTACCTGTAAAATAAATATAAATCCTAAAATAGCTATAATATAATTATAATTTATATTGTAGCTATATTAGGGTTTATTTTACAGGTAAGTATTTAGCTTTAAATAGGAATAATTTATTTAATAAGAGTTAATTTATTTTGTTTAAATTATATTTAACTTAGGGGGGTGTTAGTGTTAGGGTTAGACTTAGCTTTAGGGGTTAATCCATTTATTACAGTAGCGGCGAGATTCGGTCGGGAGATTAGGGGTTAATAATTGAAGTTAGGTGTCGGTGATGTTAGGGAGGGCAGATTAGCGGTTAATACTATTTATTATAGGGTTATTGAGGCGGGAGTGAGGCGGATTAGGGGTTAATAACTTTATTATAGTAGCGGTGCGGTCCGCTCGGCAGATTAGGGGTTAATAAGTGTAGGCAGGTGGAGGCGACGTTGAGGGGGGCAGATTAGGGGTTAATAAATATAATATAGGGGTCGGCGGTGTTAGGGGCAGCAGATTAAGGGTACATAGCTATAATGTAGGTGGCGGTGGTGTACGGAGCGGCAGATTAGGGGTTAATAATAATATGCAGGGGTCAGCGATAGCGGGGGCGACAGAATAGGGGTTAATAAGTTTAAGGTTAGTGGTGTTTAGACTCGGGGTACATGTTAGAGTGTTAGGTGCAGACGTAGGAAGTGTTTCCCCATAGAAAACAATGGGGCTGCGTTAGGAGCTGAACGTGGCTTTTTTGCAGGTGTTAGGTTTTTTTTCAGCTCAAATGGCCCCATTGTTTTCTATGGGGGAATCGTGCACGAGCACGTTTTTGAAGCTGGCCGCGTCCGTAAGAACCGCTGGTATCTAGAGTTGCAGTGGCGTTAAATTATGCTCTATGCTCCCTTTTTGGAGCCTAACGCACTGAAAACCCAGCCATTCTGTGAACTCTAAATACCAGCGGTATTTAAAAGGTGCATGGGGAAAAAAGCACGCGTAGCTAACGCACCCCTTTGGCCGCAGAACTCTAAATCTAGGCGTCTGGGTTTAAGTGAAGTATATTAGATTATATTGGGTTGAAAATAGTGAATTATATTTCCCTGGAAATTCCATTAGATTGTGGGAGTTAGGCTAAGATTTAATTGTGAGATTTGAACATAGGCGAGTACAAACGTTGTTAAATAAGCTATATATATATATATATTGAATTGGTTAAACTTTATGGCTATTTATAAATTGTTCTAGTATAATTCCTGTGTGATATTTAATAAGCAATTCATTTTGAGTTAAGATTAATTTATATAAATATTTGATCCATTCATGGGATAATAGACAATATCTACTAAATAGTAATTTAATCTAAATATCTCTATAGCCTGCTTTATGTTCTAATATTGTATTGATCAATTGATAGATATAACTGGTCATAGGTGATATTCAGTTACTATATAAATAATACCAATGTGTATATAAAAAATAACTGATCAGAATTTAGGAATATTTTATATTGAGATTAAATATTAATGTTTAATAATAATATTGCTGTCAAATTTATAGATGTTTCAATAATTTTATTTTAGGGTACACTACAGAGATTTAACATCTTACTGGAGTGTATTGAAAAATTCTGCTATATTAATTGGAGACATCGCTGACAATAGTTTTACACTGCTATTAATTATTATTATTCGTAATTACAATACGTAACATGTTGGTGGCAATTGCTGCTGATAAATACACCAACATTACTGGAGGACACTCCAGAGACGTATTAACAAGAGGGCCCTGTATTTACACATGGACTTAAGTCCACAACAGGGATCTAGTGTTTGGGATTTGGAAGGTTTAGTGGGTGAAATGTGTAAAGATTTAATGTCTGTTTATACTTACTCCGCAGGACTAGTGAATCTGGCTTTTTAAAAAGTTCTTACTCAGAACTTTGTAATTCAAAGGCAATACTCTTAAATTCAAGAAATTATTAGTAAGGTCAAGTTGTGAATTTAATTTCTTAAACCATTTCCCTGATTAAAATGACTAATAGAAATGTCATTATTATATGTTATCCTAAACTAACAAGAAATTGCAGAGAATTAGTACAGAATTAGGCTTTTCACTAGTTGACTAGTACCTTTTCCCTCCATACTGGTAAGCTATAGTGATAGTTTTCCACCCTGTTTGTTTATAATACTTTAAAGGGACAGTCTAGTCCAAAATAAACTTTCATGATTTAAATAGGGAATGTAATTTTAAACAATTTTCCATTTTACTTTTATCACCAATTTTGCGTTGTTCTATTGGTATTCTTAGTTGAATGCTAAACCTAGGAGGTTCATATGCTAATTTCTTGAAGGCTGCCTCTTCTCTCAGGGCATTTTGACAGTTTTTCACCACTAGAGGGTGTTAGTTCATGTGTGTCATATAGATAACACTGTGCTCACGCACGTGAAGTTCCAGGGAGCCATCACTGATTGGCTAAAATGCATGTATGTCAAAAGAACTAATATAAGTGGGCAGTTTGCAGAGGCTTAGATACAAGATAATCACAGAGATAAAAAGTGTATTTATATAACTGTGTTGGTTATGCAAAACTAGGGAATGGGTAATAAAGGGATTATCTATCTTTTAGAACAAAAAAAATTCTGGTGTAGACTGTCCCTTTAATCTTTTGCATTTTAATGTAATTTGAATTAATAAAATTGTATGAATTATTTATTATTATTACACTATTCAGAATAACATTTTATGTGGATTATATACAATTATAATTCAGAAATATTTTCTGCTTCATTTGTATAAATCTTTATTTTAAGTAGGGTAGTATAATTTTAATTGTATGTTTATTTATTTATGACAGGGACAACGCAGATAGCTGTAGTAGTGGAGAATGCCAAGGTTTAATAATCATTAAAATAGACTAATTTAGACAAAGATCACTCATTTGCCAAGAAAAAAAGTAATGTTATATCCTGTTTCAGACACACAAAATAAAATTCATGTTATAAAAAGTGTAATCTCTGTACTAGTATAGTTATCAGTACATTTGTGACTATTTATTGCACAATTTAGCAGCATGATTGTTGAAGTAGCCCTTAGATGTCACCAAGCTTAGACAATTCAGTTTAAAACAGGATATTAATAAATCTACAAAGTGATTACTTACAAGATGATCCATCATGATATGTCGTTTTTGTTCTATTTTCATTTGTGCCAACTTGTTCATTTCTAACTCATACATTCTTGTTAGTTTCCTTATTTCTTCACCTTCTTTCATCTCTGTTATTTTCTCTAACTCGGCAGCATGTTTGTGTTCCTCTATCCTAAATATAAAACAAACACAATTAACTCACCACAGTGCTCAGCTGTTTTGGAGCACAGATGCTGCTTACATTCTAGTACTACTATAAGTCATTTTTTAGTGAGAACCCCAAACTAACTGTATATTGTTTTATTTCAGTGGACCCAACAGATTTAAAATATTCCATTATGTTATGTATATATCATGACACTTGGGAAATATGCAACAAAAAGCGTGAAAAATGCATATTATTATTAAAGTTTTAAGCAACAAGGTTGCAAACAATAGTGTGTGAGATTTTTTTTCTTAAACTATATACTCAGGAGAATTGTTTTTTTTCATCCTCATGTAGTAAATATAGGCCTTTTGGTATATTTTTTATATCTTTGATCTGCACATAGGGGCTCACCTGAGCTTCTACTCAAATAAATGCACATTTATTTAAGCCAGATGATCACCTGGCTTAAATATGTTTTTTTCCAATATCCTATATAATAAATGGCCAAGTATGTTTGTCAGATGCAGTCATGCGCAGTAGAGACTGCACGTGATAAACATACCTGACCGTTTGGATCCTGACACTCAGCACAGAGCAAGGCTGAAGCGGAGTGTCAGTGAGCGTGGCCGATGGGAGCGTTGCGATGGGGGCGTGGACGGGTGTCGCGAGGAGCATGGCCGGGTGTCGCGAGGGGCGTAGCCGGCCGGGTGTAGCCGTGATGGGGCGTGACCGGGCGGGGTGCCGCGATGGGGCGTGGCCAGAGGGCCAAAGAGGGGGGGAGAAGGGCCAAAGAGGAAAGAGAGCCAAAGAGGAGAGAGAGCCAAAGAGGAGAGAGAGCCAAAGAGGGGGGAGAGCCAAAGAGGGGGGAGAGATAGAGCCAAAGAGGAAAGAGAGCCAAAGAGGAAAGAGAGCCAAAGAGGAAAGAGAGCCAAAGAGGAAAGAGAGCCAAAGAGGAGAGAGAGCCAAAGAGGGGAGAGAGCCAAAGAGGGAAGAGAGGGAGCCAAAGAGGGAAGAGAGGGAGCCAAAGAGGGGGGAGAGAGAGCCAAAGAGGGGGGGGGGAGAGAGCCAAAGAGGGGGGAGAGACAGCCAAAGAGGGGGGGAGAGAGCCAAAGGGGGGGGAGAGAGCCAAAGAGCAAAGAGAGCCAAAGAGGAGAGAGAGCCAAAGAGGAAAGAGAGCCAAAGAGGGGGGGAGAAAGAGCCAAAGAGGGGGGGAGAGACAAAGAGGGGGGGAGAGAGACAAAAGAGGGGGGAGAGAGAGAGAGACTAAAGAGGGGGGGGAGAGAGCCAAAGAGGGGGGGAGAGAGCCAAAGAGGGGGGGAGAGAGCCAAAGAGGGGGGGAGAGAGCGAGCCAAAGGGGGGGAGAGCCAAAGAGGGGGGAGAGAGAGAGACAAAGAGGAAAGAGAGCCAAAGAGGAGAGAGAGCAAAAGAGGGGAGAGAGCCAAAGAGGGGGGGGGGGGAGAGAGAGCCAAAGAGGGGGGGGGGGAGCCAAAGAGGGGGGGGAGCCAAAGGCGGGGGGAGAGCAAAAGAGGGGAGAGAGCCAAAGAGGGGGGAGAGAACAAAAGAGGGGGGAGAGAGAGCAAAAGAAAGGAGGGAGAGAGCCAAAGAGGGGAGAGAGAGGGGGGAGAGAGAGCAAAAGAGGGGAGAGAGAGAGCAAAGAAGAGGAGGGAGAGAGAGCAAAAGAGAGGAGGGCGAGAGAAAGCAAAAGAGAGGGGGGAAGAGAGAGCAAAAGAGAGGGGGGGAAGAGAGCAAGGGGTGGGACCGCTGTACTGCAAAAAAACAGAATTTATGCTTACCTGATAAATTACTTTCTCCAACGGTGTGTCCGGTCCACGGCGTCATCCTTACTTGTGGGATATCTCTTCCCCAACAGGAAATGGCAAAGAGTCCCAGCAAAGCTGGCCATATAGTCCCTCCTAGGCTCCGCCCACCCCAGTCATTCGACCGACGGACAGGAGGAAATATATATAGGAGAAACCATATGGTACCGTGGTGACTGTAGTTAGAGAAAATAATTCATCAGACCTGATTAAAAAACCAGGGCGGGCCGTGGACCGGACACACCGTTGGAGAAAGTAATTTATCAGGTAAGCATAAATTCTGTTTTCTCCAACATTGGTGTGTCCGGTCCACGGCGTCATCCTTACTTGTGGGAACCAATACCAAAGCTTTAGGACACGGATCAAGGGAGGGAGCAAATCAGGTTACCTAAACGGAAGGCACCACAGCTTGCAAAACCTTTCTCCCAAAAATAGCCTCCGAAGAAGCAAAAGTATCAAATTTGTAAAATTTGGCAAAAGTGTGCAGTGAAGACCAAGTCGCTGCTTTACATATCTGGTCAACAGAAGCCTCGTTCTTGAAGGCCCATGTGGAAGCCACAGCCCTAGTGGAGTGAGCTGTGATTCTTTCAGGAGGCTGCCGTCCGGCAGTCTCATAAGCCAATCGGATGATGCTTTTAAGCCAAAAAGAAAGAGAGGTAGAAGTCGCTTTTTGACCTCTCCTTTTACCAGAATAAACAACTAACAAGGAAGATGTTTGTCTGAAATCTTTTGTAGCCTCTAAATAGAATTTTAGAGCACGGACTACGTCCAAATTGTGTAACAAACGTTCCTTCTTTGAAACTGGATTCGGACATAAAGAAGGTACAACTATCTCCTGGTTAATATTTTTGTTAGAAACAACCTTAGGAAGAAAACCAGGCTTAGTACGCAAAACCACCTTATCTGCATGGAACACCAGATAGGGCGGAGAACACTGCAGAGCAGATAACTCTGAAACTCTTCTAGCAGAAGAAATTGCAACCAAAAACAAAACTTTCCAAGATAGTAACTTAATATCTATGGAATGTAAAGGTTCAAACGGAACCCCTTGAAGAACTGAAAGAACTAGATTTAGACTCCAGGGAGGAGTCAAAGGTCTGTAAACAGGCTTGATCCTAACCAGAGCCTGAACAAATGCTTGAACATCTGGCACAGCTGCCAGTCTTTTGTGTAGTAAGACAGATAAAGCAGAGATCTGTCCCTTTAGAGAACTTGCAGATAATCCTTTCTCCAAACCTTCTTGTAGAAAGGAGAGAATCTTAGGAATTTTTATCTTATTCCATGGGAATCCCTTGGATTCACACCAACAGATATATCTTTTCCATATTTTATGGTAAATCTTTCTAGTTACCTGTTTTCTGGCCTGAACCAGAGTATCTATCACAGAATCTGAAAACCCACGCTTCGATAGAATCAAGCGTTCAATCTCCAAGCCGTCAGCTGGAGGGAGACCAGATTTGGATGTTCGAATGGACCCTGAACAAGAAGGTCCTGTCTCAAAGGTAGCTTCCATGGTGGGACCGATGACATATTCACCAGGTCTGCATACCAAGTCCTGCGTGGCCACGCAGGAGCTATCAAGATCACCGAGGCCCTCTCCTGATTGATCCTGGCTACCAGCCTGGGAATGAGAGGCAACGGTGGAAATACATAAGCTAGGTTGAAGGTCCAAGGTGCTACTAGTGCATCTACTAGAGTCGCCTTGGGATCCCTGGATCTGGACCCGTAGCAAGGAACATAGCTTATCTGAAAGTACAGACATGTTAAACAGGCTTAAACTTGTCAACAAAGCACAAAAAACGTTTTAAAACAAAACCGTTACTGTCTCTTTAAATTTTAAACAGAAAACACTTTATTACTGAATATGTGAAAAAGTATGAAGGAATTGTTCAAAAATTACCAATTACCAATTTCACCACAGTGTCTTAAAGCATTAATAGTATTGCACACCAAATTTCAGAGCTTTAACCCTCAAAATAACGGAACCGGAGCCGTTTATAAATTTAACCCCTATACAGTCCCAGCTATAGTCTTTGCTGAGACCCAACCAAGCCCAGAGGGGAATACGATACCAAATGACGCCTTCTAGAAGCTTATCCAGCAATTTGTAGATCCTCACACATGCATCTGCATGCCCTGCTCTCAAAAAACAACTGCGCAGTAATGGCGCGAAAATGAGGCTCAGTCTACAACTAGGAAGGCCCCCTGACTGGAAAAGGTGTCTAACACAGTGCCTGCCGTTTAATAAACGTTCCCCAAGTTTATAAATGCAAATTGTCAGCATAAATATGAATAAAATGCCCAAATAAAGCAATCGATTTAGCCCATAAAAATGTCTACCAGTTTTTTAGCCCATAATAAGCCCTTTATTCTGTTTGTTTGACTAAGAAAATGGCTTACCGGTCCCCATGAGGGGAAATGACAGCCTTCCAGCATTACATCGTCTTGTTAGAAATATGGCTAGTCATACCTTAAGCAGAAAAGTCTGCTAACTGCTTCCCCCAACTGAAGTTACTTCATCTCAACAGTCCTATGTGGAAACAGCAATCGATTTTAGTTACTGTCTGCTAAAATCATCTTCCTCTCACAAACAGAAATCTTCATCCTTTTCTGTTTCAGAGTAAATAGTACATACCAGCACTATTTTAAAATAACAAACACTTGATAGAAGAATAAAAACTACATTTAAACACCAAAAAAACTCTTAACCATCTCCATGGAGATGTTGCCTGTGCAACGGCAAAGAGAATGACTGGGGTGGGCGGAGCCTAGGAGGGACTATATGGCCAGCTTTGCTGGGACTCTTTGCCATTTCCTGTTGGGGAAGAGATATCCCACAAGTAAGGATGACGCCGTGGACCGGACACACCAATGTTGGAGAAATGGCCCGTGTACACGGGCTTTAGTACTAGTATATATATATATATATATATATATATATATATATATATATATAAGGGCTTTATTTTAAAGTCTTAGGGAACTTTTATTATTACCTAATATAAGGGCCTAGAGATGCCCAGCTTGTAAAAAGGTTTCAAAAAAGTGTGTTTTTTATTTTAATTTTGTAGAAGGTGCTTGAATTTTATATTCCCCACCACTAACCCTTTAAATGAGTTTGCTTCTTTTTTTTTTTTTAAATGCAATCTTTATTGGTAAACTCAGGTTAACATTGGGAGTTACAGTGAATTATGATCTGGTAAATCTTTAAGTGCAAAGTTAACATTGTTTATCAAGACCTTCATAGGGTAACTGGTGGCATAAAATTCCGCTGGTGATCTTGAGCTTGGAAGTGTCTCTGAAACCTTTTGTTTCCATTCCTCCTTTTGAGGAAAGGGTTGTCTCCGGCAGATCGTACAGTTCATATAGGTCTTGGATTTGTTTTGCAATTGTTTTAACATTTTTATAGATATGATTCTGAACTTATAATGTAGAACATTTTGTATAAAGAACACAATACTCTTAACTTTCACAATCTGTATCTTTTACTGCACAAGGGTGGAGGGGCAGGGCTAGGGGTGGTCTGGAATGGCTTCAGTTCAAGGAGGGGGGTAAAGGGAAAAGGGGCAGACAGTTCACTAGGGGAGGAGGTGAGTGGGAAACGAGAGGGTTGTTGGATTTGTGGTCACAAGTGTTGGGGTGTATGACTGTATTGTTCTGGTAATTGAATTAAAGGGGTGTACCTTCCCATGTAAGGAGCATAGTTTCGTGTAGATCAGGTTTTCCTATTATGAGATTGTGGTATCTTTCTAGTTGTAGCTGAATGGCGATTAGTTTCCCCCAAGTCTGAGAGGCTAGGGATGATATTGGGTTTCCATCTTTTAGGTATCAGGGTCTTTGCTTTGTTTAGCATTATAATAAAGAGTGATTTATCATGCATGCTATTGAATTTTGGAAGGCGTCAGTTTCCTTTTAAACAGTGGGCCTTGCGAGTTGTTTATATAAGGTGTTTATATGCTTACTTCTTCTGCCTGCAGCAGTCTGATATTTCTGGGTTTCAGGGCCCATGAGTGGTGACATGACCGGCATCCCCAGATTCTCCCAGTGATGCCGAACTGCTCAGCCACCTCATAAAGGCCTCTAGTTAGGAAGGGGGACAATCAGTTACAAAATCATGCCCCACACCAGTAGGATGACACATGGTTGTTATGAAGAACATATTTATTCCTACATATAACATAAAAATACAGATATGCAACCATAAGAAAAACAAGCTTATATGTGTACAACAGTCGTTTTTACCACTTTAAAGGGACATTAGAGTTATTTTATATATGCAAAGTGGATATCAGCATTGCTGCGGCTAATAGGGGTCAGACAAAATGATTTTCTGGGCTGAGCATGCAATTGCTGTATAAAAAACAGTTTTTAAGTCTGCAGGATGTACTCAAGACTTCCTGGGGGTAGTGGAAAGTAATAAATAAATTAAAAATACTAACTAATGTTTATTAAATACTGTATTAAATAATTCTAGGGGAATTAAATTGTGTGTTTAATTACTTTTTAAGGCCAATTTTGTTGTAAATTCTTTCTGTATCACACACCAAGACCTTGTAATAGAAACATAAAAAATACTTTTAATAATAATAGAATAATAATATATATATATATATATATATATATATATATATATATATATATACATACATACATACACACACACACACAATTAAAAGTTTAGTTACTGTATATAATTTGAAAAAAACAAATACTTCATACTAAATAAGTGATATAAGCTTAGCTAACATTACAGTTTTAAGATTTAAAAAGTGCCTTTATGCTTCCATCTAACACTTGAAAATAATGACTTCTTTTCATGGACTAGAGCAGTGATTTTTAACCTTTTTTTTTTTGCTGTGGCACACTTTTTTACATTAAAAAATCCTGTGGCACACCACCATCCCAAAATTTTTAAAAAAATCACACATTGTAGCCTAATACAGCATATATATATATATATATACACATACACACAAACACACACATACTGTATGTATTGTGCTGTTATGCCATGCCTCCTACAAACTACCCCTGCACTGGGAGTAAAAAACAAGCAAAGTTTAAAAAATATGTCACACTGTTGTCAGTCTGCCGTGGCACACCTGAGGATCTCTCACGGCACACTGGTTGAAAAACACTGGACTAGAGTGTACTTTCTTCTTATACTTTAGCTAATCTTCGGTGCACAAACTCAGACATCTGACCTTGCAGAAGACATTCCCAGATGTTATATGAAAGAAGTGACACTTTGCTAGATGTCAGAGCTCTTAATGACCTGCAGTACAACCCTCTTTTTCTATCACAGCCTTAAACAATCTCTCATTACATATGAAGGTGTGTTTCCTATTTGCTTGAAAAGCATTCAGTATGAGAATACCAACAAAAAACAAGACTTTGTTTTCATTGACTAATACAACAACCATAGGCGCAAAACCCCCTTGAGGCGTCACTAGGCACCATATATGTTTATGAAGTCTTAAAAAACACTTGTAACTGTGATATAATGTAAAAAAAACAAAAAAACTCAACAATCTGTAAAAAACTGATCATCGTAAATCAAAGGAAAGTCTAGGAGGTCTTGAATAAAATGCCATAAGGTTTCCCCTTTTATAGATTCCAAAGGAACCTGAGATAAGAACAATACCGTCTCTTAAAATGTATTATATGACCTATATAATGATGCAATATACTTTGCAATAAACTTTCATTATTTATTTTGTGTAACTTAGCTCTGAAACCTGAGCACTTTAAAGGGAAAGAAAGGTCAAAAATAAAATGGACATAAGTGCATTTCAATTTGGAATAGAAGCATTTTGGTAAAATACTTCCATTAGCAAAAATGCTTCTAATAAAAGTAATTACTGTTTTTCTGCGGCATATGCACATATCTTGTGAGGGCCTGTGCACCAGTATTTAGTAGGAAGACCTTCTCAGAGGGTCAGCAGTAGTTTGTATGGCACACATTACATCTTCAGAAGTAATTACACATCACCGCCACCTCTCTGAGGAGGTATGGTGTTTGAATACTGATGCAAGGGCCCTCACTGGATATGTGTGTATGCCGCTGAAAAACAGTAATAGCTTTTTCTAGAAGCATTTTTCCTAATGGAAGTATATTTCAAAAATGCTTCTATTTCACATTGAAATGCACCCATGCACATTTTTTACCTTCCTTTCCCTTTAATTCTCAGAGCTTGAAATTCACGCTGCTGACTTGTCAGGGCTAACTCTGCTACATATATGTTCCTAAGTGGCTTTATCAGGTAACAACTGCAAAACAATTCACTTTAAACTAACTTTATGATAGTGGTTAGCCTTGTTATTTTTGCACTAAAGCCCAGATTGGCAAATGGTGAATGGAGTTTGCAGTAAAAAGGATGTTCATTTGTTGTAAAAATGTTAAAACTTGACGGATATGTTGTTCTTTAGCAACACAACTTAAAATGTCTTGTAATTACCATTTGTTCACTTTCTCTTTAATATTGATCATGAATTAGGAATCAGGGCAGTGTTTAAATTCCTAGGACAAGACACCAAGGTCAATTGTGAACAAAGGGAGTTTCTATTAGATGGTATTAGATTTATATTATATAACATCTTCTCATTTAAAGTGAAAGGTACAGCTATAGACACCAGGTTTGCGCCAAGCTATGCAAACCTTTTTATGGGGGACTGGGAAAATGAGTTCCTTGGTTCCTGTAGCTTGGCGCAAAACCTGGTGACCTATAAAAGATGTATAGATTATATCCTTATTATCTGGAAAGGAAGCAAGGACACTTTACTAGAATTTTTTGAAGCGATGAACAGTAATAATAAGGGACTTAAATTTACCCATGAAATTAGTAGGGAGAGACAAGCATTTCTTGACTTAGATATACAAATCGAACCCAATAATTTTAAGACTAAGACCTTCTTTAAGAAAGTGGATTCTAACAACTTTATCCATGCCAAAAGCTGCCATCTTACAAGATGGAAAGACAATATCCCCAAAGCCCAATTTCTCAGAAGATTTTCTGATAGAGGGCACGATAAAGATAAAATATCCAGGGATCTAGAGGAATTAAAAGGAATATAAAGAGATTCATTGTTACAATATAGAAATAAGAACAAGAAAAGTGAGCCCTACGAGACTGAAGACACAGACATGACAGTCCCATTCATAACCAACTTTAATGGTGAACACAAAAGAATTGAAAGAATCATAAACAAGCATTGGCATGTAGTGAGAGCAGATCCCATTATTGGAGATAAATTAACTATGAGACCGAAATTTATATATAGGAAATCTAACAATCTTAAAAGCATTCTAGCACCCAGCAAATTCAAAAAGGAGAAATCCACTTTTATCCAAAAAGATCTACTGGTATTTAAAATTAATGGTTTCTACCCATGTCACTGTTGTAAGTCCTGTCACTATAGTTCCAAAAAGTTTTCATCTAGTCAAACAAGAGAAAAATTCACAATAAAGGACACAATAAAATGTACGGACAAGGGGATTATATATTTAATACAATGCAGTTGCAATAAGCAATATTTAGGAGAAACTACTAGAACTCTCCGAGAAAGGATTAGGGAACATATTTGGCTTATTGAAAAAGGGAAAAAAAAGACAACCATCTATATAGGCATTTTAGGGACGTTCATAATAACAACCTGAAGGAAATTCTGGGGTATAGTTAAAGTCCAACCAAACTGGCGGGGAGGGAACTTTGAAATAGAGCTGCAACAACTAATCGTCATAATCGATAATAATCGATTATGAAAATAGTTGTCAACGAATCTCATAATCGATTAGTTGGTTTGCAATTAGTTGGTCTGTGCACAACACCAGCTGCTTCCCTCCAATGAACTCCTGCACATGGTATTGTGTTTTATGGTTATGCCCTTAGCCTAAAGGACGTCTACTTTTCACTTTTTCAGAACAGTATAAGTTTACAACTACCCCTGGCTTATGTGCAACCCAGATATAATAGTCATCATTTGGATTGTTTGTATTAAATCATGTGATTTGGAACTATGCTTTTCATGATATAGTGCTGAGCTTGTTATTTACAACTAGCACCTAGATTGATGGGAGATATTTAAATTGATGTGCACTATTATCTGTTTGCACAATTATTAGCGTATTGCTTGCTGTTGCTGATTATATGTACTGTATAAATGTACCAGATACAACCTTTAGATGTATATATCTGTTATTTTTAGAGCGAACTAGATATTTTTCCCTAACCTTATAGCTGGTTATTTACTATTGCATATAGATATTCAAGATATTTTTTATGTTAGAATGAAGTCAAGGGTTAATTTATTGAGAGGACCCTTGCCAAGGTGGAAAACAGTTTGCATTGATGAAGAGCTAACAAAGATAAATATCCCACTTTGGTGAAATTGACAAAACCCTACTTATGCATCTCAAGCACCTCAACAACATCTGAGTGCCTCTTCTCTGCTGCAGGAAATATAGCTGCAAACAGAGAACCAGCCTTAGCCAGAAGCATGTGGACATGTTGAGATTTTTGCATTTCAATGCAAAGTTTCTGAAAGAGTGAATAACAGAATGTTATTAACAGTTATAGTATAACTTTTTCTAGTTCTACCTCTTTTAAAACAGTTTTTGTTTTGTTTAATTATAAAACTGTGCTCTGCTGCTTCAAAAATTGGACAAACAGTTGTTTAATGTAAAGTATATTTGAAAACACTCAGTATGTGGATTTTATTTAAAATATACGAAACTATATTGAAAATAATCGTTAGTTGCAGCCCTACTTTGAAACTAAACTCCTAAAAAAGGAAGCAGAAATTATTTATAAATTAAAAACCCTATACCCCCTGGGTCTTAACTCGGAACTAGATGTCACACCATTTATGTATGAATAGATAGGGACTGCGCACTATGTATATATGTATAGATACTAATCCTTTAAAACTTCTTTGGTCATAAGCCCCTATGTAATAAATATCTGTGATCTCAATAGGATATATGTATCGAGTGAAAAACCAATCCCTGGACATCCTAATTCAAAAAAGAACTATATCACCTATATAAGAGAGATATTTGTCCTCATAAGGGGAAACGTATTACACTAAAAAAAGAATATCACCTAAGGAACAAATAACAATCAAAGATCCAACTAGACACTAATATATCTATACCAATTACATCTAATATTGGCTTAGATAGAATTCTAACCTTCTGGCATTTTCTTATATATATATTTATACATTTATGTATAGTGCACTTATAGGCACTTATGGACACAAACAAAACTGTCTAGTTTAACTAATGCATATGTGACGTTGTCCCTAGTTTCCCACTGAATACAGCCATAACCCATCTTTTAGCTGATCTCTAAAAGAGAAGAAAACAGATGATATGCTGTTAGATATAAAGTGATTTTTTTTATTCTGTTCGATTCCACCTTTAGAATATTCTAACTTTAATGTTAAAGAGGAGTTACCAGGGGCTAATTGCCTCATCTCCTACAACCTATTAGATACGAGTGAGTTCTATATTAAGACTGTTAGCACATACCACACACATCTTGATAAAGCCCCCAGGGGTGAAACGCGTTGATTGTGTGTGACTAGTTTCAAGTTTGGATACTATCCATCTCCCCACATATTCTAAGATATAACAGAAAGCGTTTTTTGAACTTTTTGTATGCTTTTTGCATAGTAACCATCTGAAATACTAATAAGCTGAAGGTGTCTGAAAGCATCTATACGACCATCCTACTATAGAGGAGCCTTACTCCCAAGTTTTGGAGTTTCTAGCATCCCCCATACAAGACTACAATTGCTGATGAACGATCGATGTATACAGCCAGCAACGGATAGTTAAACAGCTGACCGTGTGTATACCTAGTGGCGTCAGACACCAACAGCTCATGTGAATAGCGAAAGCGGAAGTACTTCGATCTCCTGACACTTAATATTTCTACAGTCTACACTGCAGGAGCGGGCTTCAAAGACCTCAGAACTCCATTTAAAATGGAGGAATCATCATCACAACAGACGGATAATCATAGCAACTGGAGTCACTGTGTATGAGAGACGATCCATTCTACCATCCTTAAAAACGCCTCCCTCATAACGGAGAGTGAGTGGCACACAGGTACCTGTATCTCATTTACACCAACGTATCAATTACTAAAAGTTCTGTACTATATACCAGGCAGACCAGGTCTAAAAGGCTATGTGACACATATATAATTTGTTCTAAAAAGACTAAACGCAATCTTATTTTTAAATAGGACTGCTCGGACATATTTCTTTCTTGCATATATGAAGACACATACTTTGTGGTCAAAATTATTTTATATTGCACATCTATATTTTCTGGATTTTCATATACAGGTGGCCCTTGGTTTACGCCGGTTCAATTTGCGCCGTTTCAGAATAACAACCTTTTTTCAGTCATGGGACTGCTATTGAAAAGCATTAAAAATCAGTGCACTAATTAAAATAGCCAGTAGGTGTTGCTGTCCGCTTGTGTTTTAGCAAAGTTAAGCTAGTTTAACAGCCTGAAATTGATCTGTGTACACAGATCAGACAAGACCTATTGAGCAACATCTTGCAGCCACTTCCCTATTATCTTCCTGTTCAGCTGCTTGAGATGAGGGTGCCTAACTGCCTATTAATCACGGCAGATTGAAATGCATAGAATAGGTGCAGAACCAATATTATCCAACATGCTAACAATGCAGAGAACTGATTGCAGAAAAATGCAAGTAAAAAACGTTTTTGTTCATTAAAGGAACATTAAACACTAAATACATGCTAGATAGAATGATGCATTCAAACAAAAGATTAGTCCATGACTAACATGTAGATGTATTTTTTAAAGTTTCATTAGTTGTTTAAAAAGTGACAAAATAAGTAAAGTTTTAGTGTCTATAAAACAATGGGAGCTGCCATGTTGTAACTTGTGTTACCTTCTTTGCTGTGGCCCATTAGAGACAGTTATAGATAGGCCACTAGAGTGTGCAGCCAATGGTTGTGCTGGATTTAACAGTGTTCTGCACTTCCATTTCTAACAGGAACTGAAAAGCTCACAATTTCAGAATGGAATTACAGGCAAAGAGGACATAATAAATAATAAAAGTATATTGCAGAGTTGTTTTATATATACAATTTATAATTTTATATTACCATCTCAAAGTGTTTAATGTCCCTTTAAACTTAGTTTGATGATGATGCAATCTGTTGTGTAATTATTTTATTAGGTGATGTTTAGCAAATGTTTTTGTTCATTAAACTTAGTTTGATGATGATACAATCTATATTAGGTTTATAATGCTGTTTAGAATTTAAAGTCTTCATTTCAAACCTTTAAAAATAATGTATTAGGTGTTACTTATGACAATTTTGAGAGGGGCCTGGAACCGAACTCCCTCACTTCCCATTGACTTACATTATAAACTGGGTTTCAATTTACAACCGTTTCGATTTACAACCATTCCTCCTGGAACCTTACCCCGGCGTAAACTGAGGGCTACCTGTATATATATATATATATATATATATATATATATATATATATATTTTGATATATATGTATACTTTTTATGACCTCTTATTTTAATTTTTTCTATTTTTTATACTGGACGTCCAGTTTAGATTAGCTATATTAATCTCACTTGTCAATGTGTGTTTGACTTCTTAATGTTTTAGTATTTTAGTAATTGAGTGTGAGATAATTTGTCATCCCCAAACTGAGATTCTAAACCCGCATACGCTAGATTTGTATCTTATTATTTATGGTATTTTATGTGCTTTTGTAATATAATCTTATAATAAAGAATTAATATTTTTGTAATCTGCTTAGCTCGAGCTAATCCTGAGTATATATTCTAATACTATAGATTATATTTTGTATCACCAGTTTACATTTGAATACTACACATTACAGTAATATAAATTCTATATGAATAAAGGACGTTATTACTGTATTATTTAGTGTAAGAACATATACACCAAAAACTTTATCCTCCAGATTAGATCTGACATCTCATTCTGTGAGCACAAGTAATTTTTATCTCTCCTTGTTTTCTACAAACCATATATTTAAACGGTACTACATTGTATCCCCAAAGTGTGGTTATAATATTATTTTACCCCTAGCCCTGAGCGCCAACACTCTGTAATCCCTATTTCTGTTATTTAGACTAGTCTAATTGGGAACTTTTGTGAGGAGGTTCCTTTGTATTTGGCATTAGGGGAGTCCTAGCACTAGCTCTATCCACCTCTACACTTTCTCTTTAAGGCCTGAAGAATTTTTTGTTTGAACATTAGCAGACAGTGGTTATAGCAACAACATTTAAACCAATCGCCTAAAAAAGGAGAGATTTCACAAAAACAGCTTGACTATCATCAGAGTTCTTTAGGCTTGTTTTGGGGCAGCCTTTTATAGATCTGCATTCAGTCTTCCAAAAGGGCTTACTGGCACCTGAATAGTATATTAAAAGGAAGTTTCACAATCAGATTCAGGTTACAACAATAACCTTTTACACCTGGAATTGCAATAGCAGATATTACATTAGAAACTTTCTCTTTATTGTCCACAAGTAGATGCTTAGAGACATTTTCTGTCCCATAACTTTAAAACACAGAACACTAGACCACTAAACAGCAGACAAACACACAAAAGCAATTCTATATAATACAGGTTTTGTTCCACTGTGAAGTGTATTACATAGAATGTTGTGGGGTTTTCAATTCAAATCCATGCCAAAACATTTGCAAACCCCACAATAAGCAATTTATCTAGAGTTTGTTAAATGCAATTGTTCCCCTTTACATGCCATGGCTACAATTCAGCACTGGTATTTAAATCAATCACACCTTTCAAATTCAAACCTTTGACGTGTTGAAAACACATTTTGTCTGTTTTGCATGGTATTTTTGGTGCATAAACAGAGCAAATAGTTCAAAAGCATTTAAAAAATGTTGACTCGTATTACATAACAATAGGATTCCTAATGTAAGTGCAATCCTTCAAAATAAGAATGGAAAATTGGGTACCGCAATTGAAAAAGAGAGATTAAAATTAATCAAGGGAATATAAACTCTGTGGAGGCTGAGACAATTCCTCAAAATAGGTCATATAGAACAAGGGGAACAAGATAGGTTCTTTTTTCCTTTGCTACATTATAAATCTTTTATCATTTTATTAACATCGAATCCTTAAATTCCAAGTTTAAAAGTAATGCAGCAAATGACTTCTTAATTTGGTAAATGTGAAACAAAGATACAAAATCTTTCCAAATGAAGAAGACTCCTAGTATGTTTGTCAATCAGACCAAAATAACCACACACAAAAAATGCTAAAATTATTTGTTGTAACTTGTTATAATTAAAGGGACAGTCTTAAAAAATGTTATGGTTTAAAAAGATAGATAATCCTGTTATTACCCATTCCCCAGTGTTGCATAACCAACACTGTTATATTAATATACTTTTTACCTCTGTGATTATCTTGTGTCCAAGTCTCTGCAGACTGCCCTCTTATCTCAGTGCTTTTTAAAAACTTGCATTTCGGGGGGCGGAGCCAGCAGCGCATGAGAGAGGTCGCAGACTCTCTGAGCTCCTGCTTAAATCTAGCTAAAAAGGACCTTAAATCAGATCTAGGAGCCCAAGTAACTACAGGATTATAGTGGGATCACTCATCTAAACCCCACCTGCTACCCGGAGTGCTCTAAACTTGGATATCTAACTACCAGCAGTGTGTTTGCCCTGGAAAGCCTACTGCGTAGGTATATGGACGGCGGCCATATTATCACCCTCGCAGTCACAAAGTGGCTATGGCTAACATCGGCCAGATATGCGCGGAGATCAGCAAGCTCCTAACCCAACATCACATCAGGCTTGCCGCTGCTTTAGATGGAGCTGCAGGATTAGAGGAGAGCTGTGGGACTTTGTCAGCAAGGTCTCTGGATCCGGGCGAAGTGCACACCAATTGCGGGGATGCTTCGGGGCCCCGGCATTACCTGCATAGCCATGAGGGTGTATCATCTGGGTCCGAGACTCACCGGGAGATTGATCCTAACTTTTCAAGCGTGGTTCTGCAGAGCCAAACAGAGGAAGACCTTACCCGTATAGCCACTCCAGAAGGCAAGGAAAGCCAGGGGTCTCAAGTGATCTCAAAGTGCTTTGGTATTACTGGCTCTGAGGATCTGTCACCTAACAGCACACCCGGTTCTGCACGTCTCCTAACTGTAATGGAACTGCTCTGGAGCCCTGAGAGACTTGCTCCTATTGTGTCTAAAGTCGGAGTAGGCTAGGATTGTGGTGAGGTACACAGAATGCAGAACCGGAGCATGAATGGAACTGTGAGATGTAAAATGATACTCAGTTAATCCTATGATTTCAGTTTTAATGCCATGTTTGATTTTCACTTTGGTACATGGACCTTACTAAGGGCGAGCCAGGACATTTTTTATTCTGGATGAAGGTACTACGCTGGATGTTGGAGTATGTGTGTACTTGGAGCCCTATTTAATTAGCGGGCGTGTCTGAGATAGCTATAACCCTTTGCCCACCAATGTGAAAATAGTGATCTTCCCACATTGACAATATTTCTTGGTTTCTCTTTATACTGTTGCGGACTCAACCACTGTGCATGTTTTGAATGTTTATAGCCTTGTAGGAGTCTGCTTGTAGCAAGTTTATTGTAGTCTGCATGAAGGCTATGTGACTTTTGTATGTTTTACCCTGTATTGTTAGCGGGACTGACTTATACATCTCAGCAAGTACTCTATTGGATTTATAGCCCTCCAAGAGTCTCTATCATATTCCTCTGTGACATCTGCATATATAAGGATCTATTTTACCCTACATGAGTTACACCTCTACACAGTTCTCTGGCCCATTTCAAAAAGGTATAGCTCTAAGCAGATCATACTGTGCTTGGTCTGTAACAAGTTCTTGGTACAGAGATTAGGACTTCTCATGTTCAGAGTGCTGTTGCTATATTTTGCTTATCAATGTTTGTACTGTTATCTGCGATTGTATACTGTATATATCACCTACCACTTGAATTATCTAGGTACAGTTGCCTCATTCAGTTATATTAAGAGTTTTTAAACACCAGCCTCTCCACCTTATACATTTAGCAGGGCCCCTTATAGCTCTACTCCTCAAACTTACCTTAGAGATATCTGTTCCCACTAGCCTATGTGTATAATAGGGCTTCTACTGCCGGCTTTATTTATATAGTTATTGCACAAGTCATAGGATTCAACTAAGTTAATGCAGGAAAACAACTTCCATGTATCCAACATAGCCCTCTTTCTGCTGAACTCCTACTAATGCGTCAGTGTGGGTATAAGACTACTAGTTGCCATATATTGTCTGTAGCAATATTTTTTTATTATTTTTATCATTATTATTCCACAGTGTATAATTGTATTCATGCATGATACTTGTATCTGATTTATATTATTCTCCTATATTTTATGCAAAAAATGTGGTCCTTTTCTGTTTTAGATATGTTGTTAGCAATCCGAATAACCACCTCCCCCCCCCCCACCACATGTAATGTACCTCCTAGTTATGGAGTACGAATTAAGCGGTTTATCTTTCTTATACCGCAATCATAATGCTAATAATCCTCACTCTAGTAGCCCAGAATCGAGAGGCCTAGATCCTCTCTTACTTAATATTTGTATCTGCATATCTTATCAGCCATATATTATTGTTTGTTTACTGTTCATTCTGGGTTTTAGCTTGACATTACTTATTCTCAGTGTGATACTAACTAAAATCTGAGGTTTAGACACAGTTTTTGTTTCTCTCACTGGCATACTGTTGAAGTGTTTTTCTCTCTTCTTTATTACAGCAACTATAAACATTACTAGTATCTTGACATTTAAATAGCAGACGTTGTTTTTTTTACATTTGTAATTTTAATGAGCAACGTAATCAATGTACCTTGTTGCAGGCAATTGTATTATGCCAATATAATGTGTTGTAATTCTTTGTATGTCATAATTTTTCTTTACCTCAAATAAAAATTATCTTTAAAAAAAAACTTGCATTTCGGCCAATTAGTGCCGATTTATGCATAAATCCACGGGCATGAGCACAATGTTATCTACATGGCACACATGAGCTAGCATCGTCTAGCTGTTAAAATCTAATAAAATGCACTGAGATAAGAGACAGCCTTAGAAATCAGCCTATGAGCCTATCTAGGTAGAGCCTTCAACGAAGAATACCAAGTGAACAAAGCAAATTTAATTATAAATGGAAATTGGAAAGTCACTTAAAATTGCATGCCCTATCTGAATCATAAAAGTTTAATTTTGACATGGTTGTCCCTTTAATCACTAAAGGCCTGATATTCAGAATCTCGCCACTCAGGTGAGATATTCTAAAATTATCCTCCAGCACTGCGAAATCCCTAGTGAAATTTTCAAAAGGCAGATTTTGCAATAGTTCTCTAAGGGCATTCCCTGCATTTCTGTATTTGAAGGAGAGGCAAGGCCAGAGCGATATTGCATTACATGACATAAGAGTTCTGCTGCATTTTTACTTTGTGCTTTGTATTTTATATCACTTTACACTTCAGATTAACTTTTATTACATTTAACTTTGCATTTTGTATTTTATTTTGTATACAGCAGTGTATTAAGGATTGTGATTTTACAAATTCTGATTATGCTTTCACAGTTTCTGAGTAACTTTAACACATTTTTCTAATACTTTGTATATTTATGTATATCTTTTACAAATTACATTGCACTTTGCTTTTCTTGTATTTAAATTGAAACTGAAAAACTGCCAGTTTCCCAGAGAGCTTTATTATTTTCTATGGGCCAGATAATCAAACATTCTATAGTTTGGAGAGAGATTATACAGCAGACTTCACAGGGGTTAAACTCACTGAATTTTCTAAGAAAAGAGGAGGAATCTGGAAGTTCCAGAGAGATGCATTCCATAAAAAGTAATACAGATCTCTAATTTGTAAAAGCTACACAGAAATATACAAAGTATGGACCTAATTTGTTAATGTAACACAGAAACTTTCAAAACAATCAGAATTTGTAAAAATCACTGCTAAAGCTAAATCTAAATGTATTAAAATATAAATTAGAAAATGGAAAGCTTAAATGCAATAATATTGAAAGGACCCAATCTAAAAAGTAAAGTGATATAAAAGTATAAGTTTAACAAAACCCTCATATCACGCAGTGCTATTTTGCTATGGTTCTGTCTCTAATTAACCCCTTAAGGACCAGCGACGTACCCTGTATGTCACTGGCCTTTTTTTGGGACTTGATTGTTTTATAGCGCGGCCTTGCCACCAGCGCTGAGACTGCTCGATTCCACAAAGCCTGCTGGAGGGAGTGCATTAATAGCGTGTTCTTCCTAGACTTGTGCTATTATGTCCTGAAAAAACCCTTAACGACCAGTGACCTAGAGAGATCTCACAGTTTCTTTTGAATATTCAGTGAGTTCAGCCCCTGTAACGTGTGAACTGCAATTTCTCTCCAACCTGGAGAATCCTTTGAACATCAGGGCCTCAGTGAGAGAGTGCTGTGTATTAACTCAACATTTACAAAAACTGGATTATCACAGTAAATCTTTCCGAAAATTGCAAATAGTCCATTCCCCTAATTGGCCTCATAAGTGGTGTGACAAAAAATAAAATATACACCTTATTAGGCAAATTAAAAAGAAAACATACACAGGTGCCATGAGAATACACACGGTTTGCCTTACAATAGAATTCTTAAATTGTGAGGGGAACTAGCCCTGCAAAGTAACAACCAGATAACAATAAATCCTTGGCAGATAAACAATGTACATGGATAGTGGAGATTTAGACCATATGGAGTAAAAAGTTTCTATACGTTCGATCACTCGCTTTCATAAATGAAAGAAAAAACAGAATTTATGTTTACCTGATAAATTACTTTCTCCAACGGTGTGTCCGGTCCACGGCGTCATCCTTACTTGTGGGATATTCTCTTCCCCAACAGGAAATGGCAAAGAGCCCAGCAAAGCTGGTCACATGATCCCTCCTAGGCTCCGCCTTCCCCAGTCATTCGACCGACGTAAAGGAGGAATATTTGCATAGGAGAAATCATATGATACCGTGGTGACTGTAGTTAAAGAAAATAAATCATCAGACCTGATTAAAAAACCCAGGGCGGGCCGTGGACCGGACACACCGTTGGAGAAAGTAATTTATCAGGTAAACATAAATTCTGTTTTCTCCAACATAGGTGTGTCCGGTCCACGGCGTCATCCTTACTTGTGGGAACCAATACCAAAGCTTTAGGACACGGATGATGGGAGGGAGCAAATCAGGTCACCTAGATGGAAGGCACCACGGTTTGCAAAACCTTTCTCCCAAAAATAGCCTCAGAAGAAGCAAAAGTATCAAATTTGTAAAATTTGGTAAAAGTGTGCAGTGAAGACCAAGTCGCTGCCTTACATATCTGATCAACAGAAGCCTCGTTCTTAAAGGCCCATGTGGAAGCCACGGCCCTAGTGGAATGAGCTGTGATTCTTTCAGGAGGCTGCCGTCCGGCAGTCTCATAAGCCAATCTGATGATGCTTTTAAGCCAAAAAGATAGAGAGGTAGAAGTTGCTTTTTGACCTCTCCTTTTACCAGAATAAACAACAAACAAGGAAGATGTTTGTCTGAAATCCTTTGTAGCATCTAAATAGAATTTTAGAGCACGGACAACGTCCAAATTGTGTAACAAACGTTCCTTCTATGAAACTGGATTCGGACACAAAGAAGGTACAACTATCTCCTGGTTAATATTTTTGTTGGAAACAACCTTCGGAAGAAAACCAGGCTCAGTACGTAAAAACCACCTTATCTGCATGGACCAGATAGGGCGGAGAACACTGCAGAGCAGATAACTCAGAAACTCTTCTAGCAGAAGAAATTGCAACCTAAAACAAAACTTTCCAAGATAATAACTTAATATCTATGGAATGTAAGGGTTCAAACGGAACCCCTTGAAGAACTGAACGAACTAGATTAAGACTCCAGGGAAGAGTCAAAGGTCTGTAAACAGGCTTGATTCTAACCAGAGCCTGAACAAACGCTTAAACGTCTGGCACAGCTGCCAGCCTTTTGTGAAGTAAAACAGATAAAGCAGAGATCTGTCCCTTCAGAGAACTCGCAGAAAATCTTTTCTCCAAACCTTCTTGTAGAAAGGAAAGAATCTTAGGAATTTTTATCTTGTTCCATGGGAATCCTTTAGATTCACACCAACAGATATATTTTTTCCATATATTATGGTAAATTTTTCTAGTTACAGGCTTTCTAGCCTGAATAAGAGTATCTATTACAGAATCTAAAAACCCACGCTTTGATAAAATCAAGCGTTCAAACTCCAAGCAGTCAGTTGGAGGAAAACCAGATTCGGATGTTCGAATGGACCCTGAATAAGAAGGTCCTGTCTCAAAGGTAGCTTCCATGGTGGAGCCGATGACACATTCACCAGGTCTGCATACCAAGTCCTGCGTGGCCACACAGGAACTATCAAGGTCACCGAAGCCCTCTCCAGATTGATCCTGGCTACCAGCCTGGGAATGAGAGGAAACGGTGGGAATACATAAGCTAGGTTGAAGATCCAAGGTGCTACTATTGTATCCAATAGAGTCGCCTTGGGATCCCTGGATTTGGACCCGTAACAAGGGACCATGAAGTTCTGACGAGAGGCCATCAGAACCAAGTCTGGAATGCCCCATAATTGAGTTATTTGGGCAAAGATTTCCAGATGGAGTTCCCACTCCCCCGGATGCTCCTCCATCGCCAGGGAACTCCTTGTTACCCCCTGATGGTTGATATATGTAACAGTCGTCATGATGACTGATTGAAACCTTATGAATTTGGCCTTTGCTAGTCGAGGCCAAGCCTTGAGAGCATTGAATATCGCTCTCAGTTCCATTATGTTTATCGGGAGAAGAGAGTCTTCCCGAAACCATAGACCCTGAGTTTTCAGGGGTTCCCAGACCGCGCCCCAGCCCACCAGACTGGCGTCGGTCGTGACAATGACCTATTCTGGTCTGCGGAAGCTCATTCCCTGTGACAGGTTGTCCAGGGTCAGCCACCAACGGAGTGAATCTCTGGTTATTTGATCTACTTGTATCGTCGGAGACAAGTCTGTATAATCCCCATTCCACAGTCTGAGCATGCCCAGGTGCAATGGTCTTAGATGAATTCGTGCAAAAGGAACTATGTCCATTGCCGCAACCATCAACCCTATTACTTCCATGGACTGCGCTATGGAAGGAAGAAGAACAGAATGAAGTACCTGACAAGAGCTTAGAAGTTTTGATTTTCTGGCCTCTGTCAGAAAAACCTTCATTTCTAAGGAAACTATTATTGTTCCCAAGAAGGGAACTCTTGTTGACGGGGACAGAGAACTTTTTTCTATGTTCACTTTCCACCTGTGAGATCTGAGAAAGGCTAGGACAATGTCCGTATGAGCCCTTGCTTTTGACAGAGACGACACTTGAATCAGGAGGTCGTCCAAGTAAGGTACTACTGCAATGCCCCTTGGTCTTAGCACCGCTAGAAGGGACCCTAGTACCCTTGTGAAAATCCTTGGAGCAGTGGCTAATCCGAATGGAAGTGCCACAGGTAATGCTTGTCCAGAAAGGCGAACCTTAGGAACCGAAAATGTTCCTTGTGGATAGGAATACGTAGGTACGCATCCTTTAAGTCCACCGTGGTCATGAATTGACCTTCCTGGATGGTAGGAAGGATCGTTCGAATGGTTTCCATTTTGAATGATGAAACCCTTAGAAACTTGTTTAGAATCTTGAGATCTAAAATAGGTCTGAATGTTCCCTCTTTTTTGGGAATTATGAACAGGTTGGAGTAAAAACCCATCCCTTGTTCTCCTAATGGAACAGGATGAATCACTCCCATGCTTGACAGGTCTTCTACACAGTGTAAGAATGCCTGTTCGAAGATAATTGAGACCCGTGGAACCTTCCCCTTGGGAGTAGTTCCCTGAATTCCAGGAGATAACCTTGAGAAACTATTTCTAGCGCCCAAGGATCCTGAACATCTCTTGCCCCAGCCTGAGCAAAGAGAGAAAGTCTGCCCCCCACCAGATCCTTCCCAGATCGGGGGCCAACACTTCATGCTGTTTTGGTAGCAGTGGCAGGTGACTTGGCCTGCTTACCCTTGTTCCAGCCTTGCATCGGCCTCCAGGCTGGCTTGGTTTGAGAAGTATTACCCTCTTGCTTAGAGGGTGTAGAATTTGAGGCTGGTCCGTTTCTGCGAAAGGGACGAAAATTTGGCTTCTTTTTAGCCTTAAAAGACCTATCCAGAGGAAGGGCGTGGCCCTTTCCCCCAGTGATGCCTGAAATAATCTCTTTCAAGTCAGGGCCAAACAGTGTTTTACCCTTGAAAGGGATGTTAAGCAAAAGCGCTCCACGATAGCAAACCCTGAATTATTCGCCGCTAATCTAGCTAATTGCAAAGCGGCATCTAAAATAAAAAAGAGTTAGCCAATTTAAGAGCTTGAACTCTGTCCAAAACCTCCTCGTACGAAGATTCTTTATTAAGCGACTTTTCTAGTTCTTCGAACCAGAAACACGCAGCTGTAGTGACAGGAACAATGCATGAAATTGGTTGTAGAAGGTAACCTTGCTGAACAAACATCTTTTTAAGCAAACCCTCTAACCTTTAATCCATAGGATCTTGAAAGCACAACTATCTTCTGTAGGAATAGAAGTGCGTTTGTTTAGAGTAGAAACCGCCCCCTCGACCTTGGGGACTGTATGCTATAAGTCCTTTCTGGGGTCGACCATAGGAACTAATTTCTTAAATATAGGGGGAGGACAAAGGGTATGCCGGGCCTTTCCCACTCCTTATTTACTATGTCCGCCACCCGCTTGGGTATAGGAAAAACATCGGGGGGCACCGGAACCTCTAGGAACTTGTCCATCTTACCTAATTTCTCTGGAATGACCAAATTGTCACAATCATCCAGAGTAGATAATACCTCCTTAAGTAGTGCGTGGAGATGTTGAAATTTAAATTTAAAAGTTACAATATCAGGTTCTGCTTGTTGAGAAATTTTCCCTGAATCTGAAATTTCTCCCTCAGACAAAACCTCCCTCCTGGCCCCTTCAGATAGGTGTGAGGGTATGTCAGAACCATTATCATCAGCGTCCTCATGCTCTTCAGTGTTTAAAACAGAGCAATCACGCTTTCTCTGATAAGTAGGCATTTTGGAAAAAAATGCATGCAATAGAATTATCCATTACAGCCATTAATTGTTGTATGGTAATAAGTATTGGCGCACTAGATGTACTAGGGGCCTCTTGTGTGGGCAAAACTGGTGTAGACACAGAAGGGGATGATGCAGTACCATGCTTACTCCCCTCATTAGAGGAATCATCTTGGGCAATATCATATCTATGGCATTATTATCCCTACTTTGTTTGGACATTATGACACAAATATATCACATATATTTAAATGGGGAGACACATTGGCTTTCATACATATAGAACATCGTTATCTGATGGTTCAGACATGTTAAACAGGCTTAAACTTGTCAACAAAGCACAAAAAACGTTTTACAATAAAACCGTTACTGTCCCTTTAAATTTTAAACTGAACACACTTTATTACTGAATATGTGAAAAAGTATGAAGGAATTGTTCAAATTTCACCAAAATTTCACCACAGTAACTTAAAGCCTTAAAAGTATTGCACACCAAATTTGAAAGCTTTAACCCTTAAAATAACGGAACCGGAGCCGTTTTTACAATTAACCCCTATACAGTCCCAGGTATCTGCTTTGCTGAGACCCAACCAAGCCCAGAGGGGAATACGATACCAAATGATGCCTTCTATAAGCTTTTTCAGTGGTTCTTAGCTCCTCACACATGCATCTGCATGCCATGCTTTCCAAAAACAACTGCGCATTAAAGGCGCGAAAATGAGGCTCTGTCTATGACTAGAAAAGGCCCCCAGTGAAAAAGGTGTCCAATACAGTGCCTGCCGTTTTTATTAAAACAATCCCCAAGATTTAACAACTATTAAAAGTAATAATCTGCCAAATATACTTAGTAAAGTAATCGTTTTAGCCCAGAAAAATGTCTACCAGTTTTTTAAGCCCTAATGAAGCCCTTTATTCTTTTACTTAAACTAAGAAAATGGCTTACCGGTTCCCATAGGGAAAATGACAGCTTCCAGCATTACCGAGTCTTGTTAGAAATGTGTCATACCTCAAGCAGCAAAAGTCTGCTCACTGTTTCCCCCAACTGAAGTTAATTCCTCTCAACAGTCCTGTGTGGAAACAGCCATCGATTTTAGTAACGGTTGCTAAAATCATTTTCCTCTTACAAACAGAAATCTTCATCTCTTTCCTGTTTCAGAGTAAATAGTACATACCAGCACTATTTTAAAATAACAAACTCTTGATTGAAGAATAAAAACTACATTTAAACACCAAAAAACTCTAAGCCATCTCCGTGGAGATGTTGCCTGTACAACGGCAAAGAGAATGACTGGGGAAGGCGGAGCCTAGGAGGGATCATGTGACCAGCTTTGCTGGGCTCTTTGCCATTTCCTGTTGGGGAAGAGAATATCCCACAAGTAAGGATGACGCCGTGGACCGGACACACCTATGTTGGAGAAAAATACAATGTTCAAAACTCTTCTAAATATATGATAGAAACAGTTGATGTTACATTATTCTTTAATGCGTGGTAGGAAGTTATATTTGTTCATATACACAAATGAAAGACAGAAAATAATCCAATGACATTTTCCCCAAACTAAAATAAATTGGGATTTTCTGGACAGAAAATCTACATTTTGTACGTACTGTTTTAGGATGTCCTCTGTGTTTTTCTTTCTGGCTGTGATCTGCTGAAGGGCTCTCTTTTGGTCAGTCACTATGCCTTCTTCCAGTTCTCTCTTTACAAAATCCACATCCCTATTCTTCTCCAGAAGCATCCTTTTATTCTTCAATTCAATCTGTGCTTCTCTTTCTTTCATTACTTCAGTAAGTAAAAGTGCACCCTGAATAATTTACAACACTCTATATTAAACCATTAAATTCAGAATTATGCCATTTATACTACAGATTTCTTATAACTAAATACCAAAATATTGGTAAAAGCTCCTTTTGTTCTGAGTTTAAAATTTTTATTTACAAACTTTACTACAGATTCATTCAAAGATATGATTACAAATGCACAGGGGAATTATTTTGAGATTTTCTTATTTGTATAAAATAGTAAATGGGGGCTTTTTGTTTAACCATTCACATTGATGATGTATTAATTACTGAAATAAAGAAACTTGATTATTGTGTCCTTTTAAATATTGGAGGTTCTCCAACTTACAAATAAAACTAAATTGCAGCAACTGGTGTATGATTGGCTAAACAATTTCAGTAGTGGATATCTTATAATACGGAATGCAGCCCTGTAGAGATGCCAGAGAATTACTGATATGTTCTCTAAAAATGAAATTAACATCCTTGTTACACCCAGATCAGGTGGACTTCATTAAAGAAAGAGAAGCACCTGAATCTTGAATACTTTCTCTGCTCCTCTCCTTGGACACGGAAAAGGTGTTTGACAGAATAGATTGGAAATACATGCTAACGGTGCTTCATCAAATTAGAGTTGATGGTTCCTTTATCAAAGCCCTTAAAGCAATCTACTCTATGCCAAAGGCTCAGGTCTCCTCATCAGTCTATAAATTCAAACTTTTCCCTATAATTAATGGTAAAAGGCAGGATTGCCCCTTCTCACCCCTTATAATTGCCTTTTGTACTGAACCCCTTGCAGCTAGTACTAGGTTGTCCCTGGATATCTCAGGCGTCAAAATAGAAAACACTAAATATATGTTGAGTTTATTTGCAGATGATATCTTGCTAACGATCACCAAACCGCTCATCTCTCTTTCTAATTTATATAATGTATTGGATACATTTTCCATAATCTCAGGGTTTCGGATTACCCTTGATAAATGCGCTACCAATGGCACTACCTCCCCACATACTTTGATTTAAAATTGGTTAAACACTCTCTGGAATATTTGGGGATTCATCTAACCACACAACTATACAAACATAACTATAACCCATAATCTGAAGATATAAGAAGGGATATCCATAAATGGAAAACCTATAAATTATCTTGGCTAGGCCGCCTATTAGCGGTAAAAATAAACTTATTACCCAGCTTGTTATTTTTATTTAGGGAATTAGCAATTAAAGTTCTGACTTCAGACCTCGCTACCCTACAATCTGAACTATTAGCATTCATAAGAGTCAAAAAGGTTGCCAGGATCTCAAGCTTGCTATTGACCCGACATAAAACGGTGGAAGGGGTGGGTGCCCCTAACCTGATTGATTATTATTGGGCTTCTAGACTAGCCCAAACTACACTATTAGCAGACCATCAAGGGAAGCCCTCTGGACATCTCTAGAATCAGACCTAGGGGGGGTGGAAATATCCTGATGCTATACTATAGGACAATAAGCTCCTAAGTAGACATTCAAAACAGTATAGGCCGCCCACAGTTGACTCTACAATACATATATGGTCTTTATTAACGAAATACAAGATGCTTTTAGCCAGCTACTCTCAATTAATGCCAATTAGATATATTCTCCCAGTGGGAGACACATTATACTGCAAGAAGGTTACACATTAAACCTCTGTCTTAATGTTACCATTTGGTACTCAACACTCAAACTTTTCTTACAGGAGGGCCAATATCTCTCTGGGAACATGAATTACAAACAAGTCAACCCAACCACATGGCGTCAAGCAACTAGATTAACTAAAAAGACCTTAAAATGTGTCACTCTTTTGAACTACATCTAAAAATAATCCTTAGATGGTACTACATCCCATATCTCGTCACAAATATCATCATCGCATTCCAGACTTTGTTGGAGAAAGTGCGGTTTGAAAGGCCCACATCTTCATGTGTGGTGGGAATGTCCCATTCTCCACAACTTTTGGAAGCTGGTAATTTGTATACTATCAATTAAGGGCATTGACGTTTCCTGGTCTCCTGTGAATATCCTGTTCCATGTTGACTTCCCTCGTTATATTTCTGACATCGGCCAAGTTGGCAATAGCTAAAAACTGGCTGTCTCATTCCCCCACCCCGAATCTCAGAAATTGTTGAAACTCTATGGAGTGGGGTTCCTTGGACCAGGTGCGTCACTATATGCAGAAGTGTGGACCATGTGGCCTCAGAAGGCTGATGAGACGGTTTGTGGGTTTCGCCTTAAAGAGAAACATATTATACAAACAAATAAGGTCTTTCCTCCACTGACCTTTCCTGCCTCTTCCTCCACCACTTACTAACAATGATTGAATGTGCATAAATGTTATTGTTGATTTATCATTATTTTAATATAATGTTCTCTCAATATACGGGTCTCAAAGCTTCGGAATACTCATGAGTGTAAGATAACTCCCAAAGGACTCAATAGTTTCATCAAACCTAAAGCAACACCATCATGATACTACCTGTGGACTTTTGTCTAAGTCTTACAACGTTACCTAATACACTATGAGCTTGTTATACTTTGTATTTATTATTTGGAAGTGTTGTACTGTCACCTGAAGAAAAATAAAGATATCTGCTCCCAAGGAACTTACAAAAACAAAGTAAGTAAATGGAGGAATAAAGGAGTATACATGGTACCAGATCTCTTAGAGAACAAAAATATTTTGATATATTCTCAATTACAAAGTAACCTAGAACCATTTAAAAGTCACTGGTACCTATATCTTCAGTTATCTTCATCCCTGCATAAATTTGTTTAAAACACAACTACCCAAACTAACACAGTCGTAGAATACAAATGTATCTCACAACCTAGACCAAAACATGATATATCAAGGCTATACATAGACATACAGATTGCCTCCAAAAATAATAAATCCTCAGTTATGATTAGTGGGAAAAGAACTATAGGTATTATTTTAGAGAAACAAATCTTGGCTGAAATGTTGAAATGCAAACGCCTTTTGAGCGCAGATTTAAGAGAGAAACTGTGTTCCGCTGGTACCTGACCCCATTAAAGACATCACACATGTCCAAAATAGCACTAGACTCTGTTACAAAGACTGCGGGGAATTGGGCACCTACTAACCTACTAACATATGTGGTGGGAGTGTCAAGGAGTTAAGATACTTTGAGAATCTCTATCATCTATACTTATATACCTCCTAGATGACAATGTACAGCTAACTATCTCCAAGGCTCTACGACACAAACACATTAAAAAATGCAACAAATCCATTAATACCTTTATTAAAATACTATGGCCCATAGTTATCAAGGTCTGGCGGACCTGATCCAACACTGCGGATCAGGTCCGCCAGACCTCGCTGAATACGGCGAGCAATACGCTTGCCGTTTTCAGCATTGCACCAGTAGATCACAAGAGCTGCTGGTGCAACCCCGCCCCCTGCAGACGCCAGCAGGGGGGTGTCAATCAACCTGATCGTACTCGATCGTGTTGATTTCCGGCGATGTCTGTCCGCCTGCTCAGAGCGTCTTTGTGACCGCTGCTTCATAACTGCTGTTTCTGGCGAGCCTGCAGGCTCGCCAGAAACACGGGGCATCAAGCTCCATACGGAGCTTGATACATATGGCCCTATGTATGGTCACTAGGATCTGCATAGCAAAGTATTGGAAAATCTTAACACCTTAATGGGCAGAAATTCAAAACAAAATTATACTCACGCACACAAATGTATGAATCGGCAGCCTGGATTTTAGACACTAGAGAAGTGGTCAACAAAATTTGGTTTTACTGTATTCAAAAAGATGGCCCTGGTATTAACTAATTAGGGACACATCTATGAATCAATTCCTTTACTAAGCCGTGTATTCATACATACTACCTCTCCTAGTTTCAATAATAGATGGAGGTATAATACCTATCAAATGTTTGCTCTTGTACACAACATGTTTCTCAGCAACTAGTTATACTTGTTGTTTATTTTAGTTTTCTTTCTTTTGAATACAATGGGACTACATCTAAGATTTGTTGATCTGAAATATATAAGGACCAGTGACAAGAAGAGGAGCCTGCTTTTATACCAGCTAATCTGATCAACTTTAAGGTTGGTTCTCTTGCAGCCCTATCAGAGACTCTTAAGACTCCTCCTTCGGCATTAAATTACAAAAATGTTAGAAAGGTAATGCATACTCGTGCTTTGATGTGCAGATTTTATTTTATCTATCTGCAAAATGTATTTCTATAAAAAGATTTAAACATAAAACTGAAATTAAAAAAAGATAGAATTTCTATGGTGTCTAACGGAACGTAGCGTTTTATAACATGTCATCTATAACAATGTTTCTCAATTCCAGTCTTCAAGACCCCTAACAGGACAGATTTTCACAATATCTGCGATAGAGCACAGGTAAAATAAACAGCTGATCAGTAACCAAGGTTACTAACCTGCTCTCACCCATCAACTGATTATTAAACCCGTACTCTAGTTCAGACATCATGAAATCTGGCCTGTTAGGGGTACTTGAGAACTGGAATTTAGAAACACTGCTCTACAATTTAAAAAAAATGCAAAAAGTACATACATGAAATTTCTTGACTTTGTCAGTCTCATAATACTGTTTGATCCTCGCTTTCTCAATTGCCTCTCTTCTTTTTTCTGCCTGATACTTGGCTTCTTCTAAATCAATCTTTTTTTTCTCCTCCTCTTCTTTTTCTTCCCGTAGCTTTTTTGCTATCAGTTTTTTCTGTCTCTGTCCCTGAAACATTTAAATTGCACAACTCTTACTGGGCATTACATTTATCACTCAGTACCAAATTTTAAAAACAATTAACAAGAATCAAGAAACAAGTCCACAGCCGCATTCATCACTTGTGGTAAATAAGAACCTGGCCCCCAGGAGGAAGCAAAGACTCTAATACTCCTCCCACCTCCCCTATCCCCCAGTCACTCTGCCGAGGAACAAGGAACAGTGGAAGAAATATCAAGGTGAAAGGGTGCCAGAAGACTATACACAAAAACGCCTAAAAAACGTGCGGGGGGCTGTGGACTCTTTCCCACGGAAGAAAATGAAATTATCAGGTAAGTATAATTTATGATTTTCTTCCTAATGGGAAGTCCACAGCCGCATTTATTACTTATGGGAAAATTATACCCAAGCCAAAGAGGACACTGAATGCCAAGAACGGAAGGGTAAGAGGTGGCCCAATCTGAGGGCACCAGATCCGAACCACATCCCATAAAGAAAAAAGTCCAGCTTCATCCAAAAACCGGGAGCAAAACCCATGAACAAAAATGGCCCCAAGGACACAAACAACAGTCCCAAGCCTGGCTAAAAACCACACGCAGCGCAACCGAGCCAACAGGGCACACTATCGCCCAAAGGCAGATCCCAGACACACGCCCCCAATAAAGGGGCCCCGACCAACAACTCCCCAAAGGAAGAAGTAAGGTAGAGGGATAACTAACCAGATCTCTGTCTTCCAAAAGACAGATCAAATTTAACTGCACAGATGACTAATTAGCACGCCATAGTGCAAGCCACAGAACAAAAGGGAAAAAAAACCTTGTCCAGCTCCCCAGCTGGAGGGAACCAAGGAGTTTGCCTCAAACCGTAAAAGAGACCGAGGCGCCTCCAGAAGAAAACCCTGCAGCCCGGGGTAAAAGGAACCAGCAAAACCAAGTTCCTAGGAGAAACACCCATCCATGGAGGGAACATTCAGAGGATCCAACCCCCCCCCCCCCCCCGAGAGCTCAGAGAGCACCTCAACAGGGACCCAATGCATTCAAAAGAAAACAGAGGCATCTGACAAGTCGAAAGATAACCAGAACCACAGCTTAGGATCCTGAGATAACCAGGGACGTCCTCCACTACCGCAGAACCGCCGCAACAAGGACCACCAACACACTTAAAGACCAAACTGTTAACGTCAGGAAAAAGTCCAGGGACAGAGTCCCCCCCCCCTTGAACGAGACGGAAGAAAAACAACCAGCCACATCGAAAGAGTGTGACCAGAAACACGGGCAGAGTCCCACACTGAACCCAGAAGCCAATTCCCAAGGGTATCTCCATCCCTGAACCAGGGACTAACTAGGAAAACACCCAAGGGAAGACTGAGGACAAGGGAAACCTTGCCAACCGGACACAAAACTCGACACAAGAGTCAAAAACGACCCAAAACGAGCCAGCCATCAAAAGGAGCAGAGACTACCCGAGGAGCAATCTGGGGCCCCACAACTGATGCTGTTGTGTAAGCTATGAGGACAAAGTTCCCTTTACCAAGGCACTCCACAGGAATGCTGATTTAAGGTCAGAGCCCAACAGACTCCAAAGGAAGTCCAGAACACATTCCCTCACAGAAACAAAGGCTTCGAACAGCCATAAGAAGGGACCAAACTCTCTAAAGAGAGAAAATGAAGAACCCCTTCCAGACGCAACCTGAATACTGGAGGGAAAAAACGTGACAGGTATAAAACGGAGCTTTACCAACACCACCCGGAAAACCACAGTCCAATCCCAGATCCGCAATAGACCTGAAGGAGTAGGACGTCACAGAGAGTCTTCCACAAACTGAAAAACCCAAGTCGAACAAGACCTGAGCCAGACCCAGACCAAAATTCCGGTCAGACACTCCTCACCCAAGGAAGTAACCAGAAAAAACAGGAACTCTAGAAAACCCAAAGAAAAAGGACAGCGAAAAACGCAGAACCGATCTCAAGGCGATAGAACCCTCGACACAGAGTCAAACTCTGCGACATTCAGAAACTAGGGCCCCATGTCGGCCCCCGAGTTCCTGCCAGAGGAAACCTCCAGCAACAGCGAGGTGGCGAACCAGCCCCCCGCGTGGCAAGCCACAGGCTAACCACCCAACAGCAGAGCTGCTGTATCACAGAGAATGCAAGCGAGAAACCCGTTATCTCACGCATACCATCAAGCGCTCCACCTCTTATACACGAAAGGGATCCGTTAAAAGCGGAACGAAATGAGGTCCAGAGACCTGAGGAGCCTAAACCCTCCAAAGGACAGCAAGAAATCCAAGACCATGGCCCAAAACCGCCCTAGCGGAGAAGGCCCCGCCCCCCTATCAGGAGAGCCAGAAGCGACGCGGCAGAAACCTGACACAAGCCCTGGGAATAGACTGACATGCCAAATCTCTCCCAGTATTCGGACCCGAAAGTCCGCGATGTAGATGTATAGCGTAGTTTGTGAAAATAAACACTCAAGGTCCCGCCGGACCCACCAGGCGCAACCTGCGTCACTGACAACTTAACAAGTTGCACACAAAACTCCGCACCTAACAAGTCCGTGAACAACTTCCATGGAAGCAATAAAAGACAAGTCCATCCCAGAAATTCCCAAAGGAATAATCAAATAAAAAATATCCTAACGGATGAAAGAAAATAAGACAGCCCGAAGGCATCCGCCAAAATAAAAAATCTGGGAAAGAACATGAGCGACCGACAGGAGATGATCCACACCACTAGTCTAGCTCGAAGCACCATTCGAGGACTGCACATTCCCCGACTGATAAAGGAGAGGATCCCCCAATAAGTCGAAAAGATGACAGAGTAGGACGTGCAGCAACGCGATCCGATAACGAAAGGTGCAACATGGATGAATATTCACCTCCGGGGGAAACTGCATAGACCCACCCGAAGTCTGAACACCCGGGTTAGTCGGGCAAGAACACAACCACGCATAAACCTCTGGGTCCTGCAGGCGAACCAGCGCCATCAAGACATTGAAACGGAAATTACCTGCCACCTCCAGGGGAAACAAACCAGCCTGTGCAGAGGGAGAATTAACATTAGGGTTACCCACAAATGTAGTGGTGATGGGAATCCGCCGTTTGAGGGACAGAGCCCCCAGAGGCTGATGGCTCAGTAGGCCCCTGGTTCCCCTGAGCCCGAGGAACCAGGCGCCCTAAGAAGGCACAAGAGACAGGACTGGTAGATCTGCGTCAGCGTCAGTTGGGGCGAAGCACCTTGCTCACAAGAGGAAGAATCGGAATCAGGAACTACAACAGTCTCAGCTTCAGAATCCTCCATGGCTAAAACCATAGAGAAAAACAGGACTATATAAAAACGAACGGCACCTGACACCCACAATGGCTGGGGCACTCACCACCTCCTATGACCAGATACAAACGAAACAGACTGTCTTCGTCACCACACGGTCAGGAATGCAGAAGCGTAAAAACCCAGCGTAACAACGCCCGGTCATAAGGTGAACCGTGCAGTCCCATAAAAGCACGCCAGAAAAAGGCGGCAACAAGGCCCCACTAAATCCTTCAAGCAATTCTCCTGAAGTGTGAGATGTCTCAGCCCCAGAGCCAATACCCACTACACAAAGCAGGGTGATCACATAAGAAACATGATTAAGGAACCCCTCCCTGTTCACAAACCCCCCCTAAGGAAGGAATTATCAAATGATTCCCAGATCCGTACAGAGGAGCCTCACTGAGACCCATACCTATCTGTCACATAACATAACATTCATATTGATAACATTAAACGATCTTACCAGAATCTACGCCGTGGAACAGGAACACTGCCTTTCAAGTATGACAGATAGTAGTGTCGCCTCTGCCATGGACTTGAGAAAAGACAGCAGGTAGTGAAGCGAAGGTTCGGCAACGCCAAGGGCTAGAGGAGCTGTTAATACGAGTCTGGATGGTGTCGCAGAGAGAACTCCCACTGCATCTCCGGACTCTAACATTCGCCCAGGCCCTCACTGAGAGACTAACAGGACTACATAAAACTCCCGTCCCATTGAGAAGAGTAATACCCTCCAAGAGACACACTTTTTTGAGAAAAAATAAAATAAAAGTACTGTTTTTTTAATCATAAATTTTTATTGAGACATACTTTAATAAAGCATAACATTGCCTTTGGGAAAATCATACATAAACCGACATTAACTCAGAAAAAACTAATATGTGAAAACAATTTAAGAGTGGAGTTTGAAAGCAGGCAGAATATGTAGGACCAAGAGTCTCTTTTTTGCAGGGGATAAATAGGAAGAACATGACAAGTAGCTGTGACTGTAGAGAGTAATGAGGTGATACTTGTATCTCTTAGTTAAAAAAAAGAAGACGAAAAAAAATAAAATAAATGGAATTGTATAAAGTTGAAGTGTGATGGATATGAGGGAAGGAAGGAGTAGGACGAGGAGAGAACGGGGAAGAGAAAAAAAACAAAAAAAACAACGGGGGGATAAAGTGCTTCAGTGTGGGGGCTTGGGACTTGTGTCCCACTTTGGGAATTTCGTGATCCAAGGGGACCATATCGCGTGGAAAGAGTCCACTTTATCCAGGACTTTGTACGAATACTGTTCCATTTGTCCAACAAAGTGTACAGTAGAGATAACTTGTGAGAGAGAGGGAGGCTTTTCCTCTTTCCAAGCTCTGGCAATTGAAAGTTTCGTAGCCATAAGGATATAAATTGTAAGGGCTTCCCCTGAGGGTGTGAGATTAGGCATTTGCATATGAAGAAGGGCTACTTCTGGAGTATATGGAGGGGCGAGGCCAAGAGACTGGAGAAGTGTGTATATTCTTCTCCATAGAGGTTGGATAGCTGGGCAAGTCCACCATATATGTAGTGCAGAACCGTTGATTCCACAGTTTCTCCAACAACTAGGGGACTGTGACTGAAAGATCTTATGTAATGTGGTGGGAACCAGGTGCCAGTGAACTAAGATTTTGTAATGAAGCTCCCAGAGTGTGGCGCAATGAAGGAGTTTCTTAGTTATCATGATTCTGGTGTGCCAAATGTCTAGTGCTACCCAGGCTTGATGTTGTGAGTGAGTTAGTGAGGAGGTTGTAGTGGAAGGATATGGTTTGAGGTTATGAGCCCCCTGCCAAGCCCTCTCCCACATTGTCTTTGGTCGTAAGGACCGATTCCCCAGGTACGAAGGCAGGTACTTAGTCGGAATCCCTCAAACCTGAGTCTAGGGGGGAGTTGAAATTTAATACAGATTGCGGGATGGGAAAGCCAGGAGTCATTCTCGTAGAGATCCGTCACAAGCAATGTTTGCAGTTGTGGCCGGCCATAAGTCATAATGAGAGTCTGGTAGACAATACAGTGCGGCAGAGATTGTGAGTATAGGAGAAGGGTAGGGGGCGATAGTCGGGTTGTGTCTTATCTGATTCCAGAATTGTAGAGCATGTTTGAAAATGGGGTGTAGAGTGTCAATGTCGTGTCTGTGGTGAAGAGGGATCCAAAGAAGATCAGAGAGGCATAGACCGGGGAGCAGTAAAGAGGAAAAAGTACTGTTTTTGTTAAACTTCTGACACTTATCTGCCAACCTCCTGGGACGAAAGGCAAAGAATGACTGGGGGATAGGGAAGGTGGGAGGAGTATTTGAGCCTTTGGCTGGTGTGTCTTTGTCTCCTCCTGATGGCCAGGTTCTTATTTCCCACATGTAATGAATGCGGCTGTGGACTCTTTCCCATTAGGAAGAAAAAGGAGATCACACAAAAGGTGACATCATTCTAATGAATGACGTTTGAGAAGCAGGCATATAAAACATTTTCTCTTACATTCATTGTTGACAACACATGAAGTGGGAGATGATTCATTACTAATGGGTTAATTTCAAGCCACCACTTGATAAAGAAAACAAATATTAGAAAACATAATTTATGCTTACCTGATAAATTCCTTTCTCCTGTAGTGTGATCAGTCCACGGGTCATCATTACTTCTGGGATATTACTCCTCCCCAACAGGAAGTGCAAGAGGATTCACCCAGCAGAGCTGCCATATAGCTCCTCCCCTCTACGTCACCTCCAGTCATTCGACCAAGGACCAACGAGAAAGGAGAAGCCAAAGGGTGTAGTGGTGACTGGAGTATAATTTAAAAAATATTTACCTGCCGTAAAAAACAGGGCGGGCCGTGGACTGATCACACTACAGGAGAAAGGAATTTATCAGGTAAGCATAAATTATGTTTTCTCCTGTTAAGTGTGATCAGTCCACGGGTCATCATTACTTCTGGGATACCAATACCAAAGCAAAAGTACACGGATGACGGGAGGGACAGGCAGGCTCTTTATACAGAAGGAACCACTGCCTGAAGAACCTTTCTCCCAAAAATAGCCTCCGAAGAAGCAAAAGTGTCAAATTTGTAAAATTTGGAAAAAGTATGAAGCGAAGACCAAGTTGCAGCCTTGCAAATCTGTTCAACAGAGGCCTCATTCTTAAAGGCCCAAGTGGAAGCCACAGCTCTAGTGGAATGAGCTGTAATTCTTTCAGGAGGCTGCTGTCCAGCAGTCTCATAAGCTAAACGTATTATGCTACGAAGCCAAAAAGAGAGAGAGGTAGCAGAAGCTTTTTGACCTCTCCTCTGACCAGAGTAAACGACAAACAGGGAAGACGTTTGTCGAAAATCTTTAGTTGCCTGTAAATAAAATTTTAGGGCACGAACTACATCCAGATTGTGCAGAAGTCGTTCCTTCCTTGAAGAAGGATTTGGACACAAGGATGGAACAACAATCTCTTGATTGATATTCCTGTTAGTGACTACCTTAGGTAAGAACCCAGGTTTAGTACGCAGAACTACCTTATCCGAGTGAAAAATCAAATAAGGAGAATCACAATGTAAGGCTGATAACTCAGAGACTCTTCGAGCCGAGGAAATAGCCATTAAAAATAGAACTTTCCAAGATAACAACTTTATATCAATGGAATGAAGGGGTTCAAACGGAACGCCCTGTAAAACGTTAAGAACAAGGTTTAAACTCCATGGCGGAGCAACAGTCTTAAACACAGGCTTAATCCTGGCCAAAGCCTGACAAAAAGCCTGAACGTCTGGAACTTCTGACAGACGTTTGTGCAACAGAATGGACAGAGCTGAGATCTGTCCCTTTAAGGAACTAGCGGATAAACCCTTTTCTAAACCTTCTTGTAGAAAAGACAATATCCTAGGAATCCTAACCTTACTCCAAGAGTAACCTTTGGATTCGCACCAATATAGGTATTTACGCCATATTTTATGGTAAATCTTTCTGGTAACAGGCTTCCTAGCCTGTATTAAGGTATCAATAACTGACTCAGAAAAACCACGTTTTGATAAAATCAAGCGTTCAATTTCCAAGCAGTCAGCTTCAGAGAAGTTAGATTTTGATGTTTGAAAGGACCCTGTATCAGAAGGTCCTGTTTCAGAGGTAGAGACCAAGGTGGACAGGATGACATGTCCACCAGATCTGCATACCAAGTCCTGCGTGGCCATGCAGGCGCTATTAGAATCACTGATGCTCTCTCCTGTTTGATTCTGGCAATCAATCGAGGAAGCATCGGGAAGGGTGGAAACACATAAGCCATCCTGAAGGTCCAAGGTGCTGTCAAGGCATCTATCAGGACCGCTCCCGGATCCCTGGATCTGGACCCGTAACAAGGAAGCTTGGCGTTCTGTCGAGACGCCATGAGATCTATCTCTGGTTTGCCCCAAAGTCGAAGTATTTGGGCAAAGACCTCCGGATGAAGTTCCCACTCCCCCGGATGAAAAGTCTGACGACTTAAAAAATCCGCCTCCCAGTTCTCCACTCCCGGGATGTGGATTGCTGACAGGTGGCAAGAGTGAGACTCTGCCCAGCGAATTATCTTTGATACTTCCATCATTGCTAGGGAGCTTCTTGTCCCTCCCTGATGGTTGATGTAGGCTACAGTCGTGATGTTGTCCGACTGAAACCTGATGAACCCCCGAGTTGTCAACTGGGGCCAAGCCAGAAGGGCATTGAGAACTGCTCTCAATTCCAGAAAATTTATTGGTAGGAGACTCTCCTCCTGATTCCATTGTCCCTGAGCCTTCAGAGAATTCCAGACGGCGCCCCAACCTAGTAGGCTGGCGTCTGTTGTTACAATTGTCCAGTCTGGCCTGCTGAATGGCATCCCCCTGGACAGATGTGGCCGAGAAAGCCACCATAGAAGAGAATTTCTGGTCTCTTGATCCAGATTCAGAGAAGGAGACAAGTCTGAGTAATCCCCATTCCACTGACTTAGCATGCACAATTGCAGCGGTCTGAGGTGTAGGCGTGCAAAGGGTACTATGTCCATTGCCGCTACCATTAAGCCGATTACCTCCATGCATTGAGCCACTGACGGGTGTTGAATGGAATGAAGGACACGGCATGCACTTTGAAGTTTTGTTAACCTGTCTTCTGTCAGGTAAATTTTCATTTCTACAGAATCTATAAGAGTCCCCAGGAAGGGAACTCTTGTGAGTGGAAAGAGAGAACTCTTCTTTTCGTTCACCTTCCATCCATGCGACCTTAGAAATGCCAGTACTAACTCTGTATGAGACTTGGCAGTTTGAAAGCTTGAAGCTTGTATCAGAATGTCGTCTAGGTACGGAGCTACCGAAATTCCTCGCGGTCTTAGTACCGCCAGAAGAGCACCCAGAACCTTTGTGAAGATTCTTGGAGCCGTAGCCAATCCGAATGGAAGAGCTACAAACTGGTAATGCCTGTTTAGAAAGGCAAACCTTAGATACCGGTAATGATCTTTGTGGATCGGTATGTGAAGGTAAGCATCTTTTAAATCCACTGTGGTCATGTACTGACCCTTTTGGATCATGGGTAAAATTGTCCGAATAGTCTCCATTTTGAACGATGGAACTCTTAGGAATTTGTTTAGGATCTTTAAATCCAGGATTGGCCTGAAAGTTCCCTCTTTTTTGGGAACCACAAACAGATTTGAGTAAAACCCTTGTCCCTGTTCCGACCGTGGAACTGGATGGATTACTCCCATTAATAAAAGCTCTTGTACGCAGCATAGAAACGCCTCTTTCTTTATTTGGTTTGTTGACAACCTTGACAGATGAAATCTCTCTCTTGGGGGAGAGTATTTGAAGTCCAGAAGGTATCCCTGAGATATTATCTCTAGCGCCCAGGGATCCTGGACATCTCTTGCCCAAGCCTGGGCGAAGAGAGAAAGTCTGCCCCCCACTAGATCCGTTCCCGGATCGGGGGCCCTCAATTCATGCTGTTTTAGGGGCAGCAGCAGGTTTCCTGGCCTGCTTGCCCTTGTTCCAGGACTGGTTAGGTCTCCAGCCTTGTCTGTAGCGAGCAACAGATCCTTCTTGTTTTGGAGCAGAGGAAGTTGATGCTGCTCCTGCTTTGAAATTCCGAAAGGAATGAAAATTAGACTGTCTAGCCTTAGGTTTGGCTCTGTCTTGAGGCAGGGCATGGCCTTTACCTCCTGTAATGTCAGCGATAATTTCTTTCAATCCGGGCCCGAATAAGGTCTGCCCTTTGAAAGGTATATTAAGTAATTTAGACTTAGAAGTAACGTCAGCTGACCAGGATTTTAGCCACAGTGCTCTGCGCGCCTGAATGGCGAATCCGGAATTCTTAGCCGTAAGCTTAGTTAAATGTACTACGGCATCTGAAATAAATGAGTTAGCTAACTTAAGAGCTTTAAGCTTGTGTGTAATCTCATCTAATGGAGCTGATTCAAGTGTCTCTTCCAGAGACTCAAACCAAAATGCTGCTGCAGCCGTGACAGGCGCAATGCATGCAAGGGGTTGCAATATAAAACCTTGTTGAACAAACATTTTCTTAAGGTAACCCTCTAACTTTTTATCCATTGGATCTGAAAAGGCACAGCTATCCTCCACCGGGATAGTGGTACGCTTAGCTAAAGTAGAAACTGCTCCCTCCACCTTAGGGACTGTTTGCCATAAGTCCCGTGTGGTGGTGTCTATTGGAAACATCTTTCTAAATATCGGAGGGGGTGAGAACGGCACACCGGGTCTATCCCACTCCTTAGTAACAATTTCAGTAAGTCTCTTAGGTATAGGAAAAACGTCAGTACTCGACGGTACCGCAAAATATTTATCCAACCTACACATTTTTTCTGGTATTGCAACTGTGTTACAATCATTCAGAGCCGCTAACACCTCCCCTAGTAATACACGGAGGTTTTCCAGCTTAAATTTAAAATTTGAAATATCTGAATCCAATCTGTTTGGATCAGAACCGTCAGCCGCAGAATGAAGCTCTCCGTCCTCATGTTCTGCAAGTTGTGACGCAGTATCTGACATGGCCCTAACATTATCAGCGCACTCTGTTCTCACCCCAGAGTGATCACGCTTACCTCTTAGTTCTGGTAATTTAGCCAAAACTTCAGTCATAACAGTAGCCATATCCTGTAATGTGATTTGTAATGGCCGCCCAGATGTACTCGGCGCCACAATATCACGCACCTCCCGAGCGGGAGATGCAGGTACTGACACGTGAGGCGAGTTAGTCGGCATAACTCTCCCCTCGTTGTTTGGTGAAATGTGTTCAATTTGTACAGATTGACTTTTATTTAAAGTAGCATCAATGCAGTTAGTACATAAATTTCTATTGGGCTCCACTTTGGCATTAGCACATATAGCACAGATGTCTTCTGAATCAGACATGTTTAACACACTAGCAAATAAACTAGCAACTTGGAAATACTTTTCAAGTAATTTACTATAATATGAAAACGTACTGTGCCTATAAGAAGCACAGAAAGAGTTATGACAGTTGAAAGTTAATAAACTGAAAGGTTATAGCATCAAATCTTTGTAAAAAAACACAATTTTAGCAAAGGCTTGTTCCCATTAGCAAAGGATAACTAACCCTGATAGCAGAAAAAAAAGTTACAGAAATAAACGTTTTTTATCACAGTCAACTACAATCTCACAGCTCTGCTGTGAGTGATTACCTCCCTCAAAACAAGTTTTGAAGACCCCTGAGTTCTGTAGAGATGAACCGGATCATGCAGGAAATACAATGAGCTTCTGACTGAATTTTTTGATGCGTAGCAAAAGCGCCAAAAAAGGCCCCTCCCCCTCACACACAACAGTGAGAGAGATCAGTAAACTGTCATAAATTAAACAAAACAACTGCCAAGTGGAAAAAATAGTGCCCAAAACATTTTATTCACCCAGTACCTCAGAAAATGAAACGATTTTACATGCCAGCAAAAAACGTTTAACATAAATTAATTGTTATTAAAAAGCCTGTTGCTAGTCCCTGCAAATTAGGCTAAAGTCTTATGCACAGTATAATTCCAGTGAAGTGCCATTCCCCAGAATACTGAATTGTAAAATATACATACATGACAGCCTGATACCAGTTGCTGCTACTGCATTTAAGGCTGACTTTACATTATATCTGTATGGCAGAATTTTCTCATCAATTCCATTGTCAGAAAATAATAAGCTGCTACATACCTCTTTGCAGATTAATCTGCCCGCTGTCCCCTGATCTGAAGTTTACCTCTCCTCAGATGGCCGAGAAACAGCAATATGATCTTAACTACGCCGGCTAAAATCATAGTAAAAACTCAGGTAGATTCTTCTTCAAATTCTACCAGAGAAGGAATAACACACTCCGGTGCTATTATAAAATAACAAACTTTTGATTGAAGGTATAAAACTAAATATAATCACCATAGTCCTCTCACACATCCTATCTAGTCGTTGGGTGCAAGAGAATGACTGGAGGTGACGTAGAGGGGAGGAGCTATATGGCAGCTCTGCTGGGTGAATCCTCTTGCACTTCCTGTTGGGGAGGAGTAATATCCCAGAAGTAATGATGACCCGTGGACTGATCACACTTAACAGGAGAAAACTACCATTACTCCTGCCTCCTTAAGAACTTGCCTTCCCTTTTACTATTTTGCCCACTTGACATAGTTCTGATGCCTCCTTGTTCCATGTCACTAATTACAAGGGTACAATAATGTTTCCTATCCATTTTGCAGAGCTGTCTTTGGTGTGATATTTGTAATTTGCATTTGAAACAATCACAGCGCTATCTCGCATATCATATTCTAACAAGTTGGGCTCTGAGACTCAGCTGTTCCCAAAATACAAAATCTGCCCATATAAACATGGTGCACCAAATTTACTACTTGTATCCATATGGTCACTATACCCTTCTCTTACTTGTTAAACAAACATTCAAATCACCTTATATTTAAATTCGTCCTTTCTACAGAAGTTATCATCGACATACCAAAATAAGTAAATGCCATATGGTATACGATGTGTGTACATGTCAAAGTATTTAACTATCAAGAACTTTCTAACAGGCTAATGTGTTTACATACAATGTGTTAATTTATTCTAGTCAAGTGTAAGTTTGTTCAATGTTTACTTATATTTATTTCATGACCTGATACATAATAAAGTTATGCTTCTATTTTTTTCATGAGCTTCATAACTCTACAGTCTCTTATGCAGTAAGAACTTCAAATTAAATTTCTGAGGCTATTTGGACCATAGAGACAGTTTTGTATGCAACTCAGTAGCTGCCCAAAAAATGGAGAAGCCAGCCATAAATAAAACAAGCATAGTATTTTTTGTTGATATGTATAAAAAAGACCTAGAATTGTAATATCTGTGGATACCTGGCTCCTGGCATTTGCTAAGCCTTGGTTGTAAAAACACATGATCATATGAGTGGTACTAGCCACAATAGCTGCAAATATCAGAGGCCGAAGAGTATACTTATATTATATGAAGCAACAAGATCTGGCCTTTAAAGTACTTTAAGGCTCTTTTCCCTTACACATTAGTAAATAGCCTGTGTGTTTGTGATACCATGTTTATAGGTTACAGCAACTGTTTAAGGAACATAACAGTCAATATTAAAGGGACACTGAACCCAATTTTTTCTTTTGTGATTCAGATAGAGCATGCAATTTTAAGCAACTTTCTAATTGACTCCTATTATCAAATTGTTTTCATTCTCTTGGTATCTTTATTTGAAATGCAAGAATGTAAGTTTAGATGCCGGCCCATTTTTGGTGAACAAACTGTGTTGTTCTTGCTGATTGGTGGATAAATTCACCCACCAATAAACAAGTGCTTTCCATGGTTCTGAACCCAAAAAATAACTTAGATGCCTTCTTTTTCAAATAAAGAAAGCAAGAGAACGAAGAAAATTTGATAATAAGTGTAAATTAGAAAGTTGCTTAAAATTGCATGCTCTATCTGATTCATGATAGAAAAAATGTGGGTTCAGTGTCCCTTTAAGCTTCCATGATTCAGGGAATACAATATAATTAAAATGAGCTTTCTTTTGTCTGTTGCATGTGGATTTCAGTATTTTTGTACTCACAGCAATAGTATTAGTCCAGTTTTTCACTATGTCTTTGGACCGTAAATGCAGAGCTTCTCTCTCTTTCATTTCTTCATAAATTTCCCTTGCTTCTTTCTCCAAAGTGTTTACATTATTCTGAATTCTTTCCCATTCTGCCTTTGGAAGAACAGTAATCTGGCGAAGGTCAACTGGATTGATCATAACCTGTTCCGACTGCTTTTCAGCTGCAATAACAAACATTTGCAAAAATGTTACATTTTGAGCTGTTGAAATGAGCTTATTAAGGGCTAGTAGATTATAAGTGGAGTGCAACCGATAACGCAGGATGGTTATTCTTATCGTGACCCCATGCTGAGAAAAGCGCACAATCTGGTTTTACAAGAGAATGGTAAAAAATCTTTACCAGAAACTGTTAATGCAGACAAGTTTTTTTTAGCGTACCCTATACTTTAAATGGATAGAAAAGGGTGCGCTAATATCACTTATATTACAAGTTGAGAGTTAAGGGTTGGACAGGGCACAACACAAAATAGGGCTGGAAAATATTAATGTTTTTGGAGATTTAAGTAAAATGTTAATGCTGGAATATATTAATTACAAAACACATATATAATATATTAAAATAAAGTATTTCACTCATATTTATACATATTAAAGGGCCATAATAGTCGTAGAGTAGTCATTTTAATACTACTGACCCTACACTACCACAAAGGGGTTAAACACACAGTAGAAGTGTAACTCAGGAACCTTAGAACACTGCTGGTCCTGAGCAGAAACTGCCACTGATCTAATCAGCAGCTCTTGTTGTTAGGGTTAAACACAGTAATGTAGGATGTTCATATAACAGAACCTTTTTATGGACAAAATTATTTCAATACTTTGGGTTAACTTATTTAAGGAAAGAACCCCACTATATATTTTTTTTTAATTATACACACAATCTTACAAAAATGCAAGTGTGAAAACTGTAAAACTTCAGAGCATTAACTCATATGTATTGCTATAAGAGGTATGAAGGCTGACAACACCCCAGCCAACATCTGGCCCCACTAAAACATAAGTGGCTACAATTTATAAGGATCTATATCACCCTCCAATACTTAACGCAGCCCAAGAAGTGCTAAACAGGTAGCTATAACTTTGCTTTTGTAGATACAGGGGATAACAAAGCACAGCCATCAACAGGCCCCACCTACCAATGCAGAGGGTCAGTGTCTGTATGGGTTGTATGTAAGGGATCTAAACTCCTGTTAAACACATTAATAGCCTCACAATATTGACACAGTAGTGTAGGGTTGATAGTTTTAAATTGAAATGCTTTGTCAAATTAGAGAATGTCATTTTTTGTCTATTGTGGCCCTTTAAATACAAAATGACAATTTATTATTTTAAAAAAATATTTTAACATCTGTATTTTAACATAGATTTGCAGGGTTGATTGAGACAAAATTTCATGCTAAAACAATTGAGAACATGTAAATGTTTTTTGCTATAATGGCTCTTTTTGTCTTTTCCATCTAAGTAGCAGATATTCCAAACAAGCCCCCGATCTATAACAAGGATAAGGATAACGTGGGGCCTTGTTCTTCTTTAATTGGGCTGGAAGTGGCTGAACATGGTCATCACTTGGTCAAGAAGCAAGGCAGGAAAAGCAAGGAACCTTAAATGGCTAATATAGTGACAAAAATGACATGCTCTAGTTTTATGTAATTCTAGGTAATTTTGCACTTCGGAAAGTTTGTAAGTATAGTTGCATCTGTAATATGCGACAGCTTGGAATGATAATGGGACTGAGTGTAAATAACAATATCCTATGTACACAATATTTACATGGCATAAAGCAGCTTATAAATGCAACCTAAAAGGTAGTTTTAGATTTGTAATACTTTTGTATACATAGTACCATCAGAAAGATAGTACAGAACTCTAAATCAGAAAGGTAATAGTTGTTCATTTAAATAGACTAGAAAGTGCATTTTAAAAAACACACAAAAAACAAACCCAAGACACAGGCAGAAAAGATGGAGCCTTAAAGGGACACTAAACCCAAATTATTTCTTTAATGGTTCAGATAGCGCATCTTTCTAATTTACTCCTATTATCAATTTTTCTTCGTTCTCTTACTACCTTTACTTAAAAAGCTGGAATGTAAATCTTAAAAGCTGTCCCATTTTTGGCTGAGAACCTGGGTTATGCTTGCTTATTAGTTTGCTAAATGTATCCACCAATAAGAAAGCACTATCCATGGTTCTGAACCTAAAATTGCCTGGCTCCTAAGCTTTAAATTCCTGCTTTTTAAATAAAGATAGCAAGAGAATAAAGAAAAATTGATAGTAGGAGTAAATTAGAAAGTTGCTTAAAATTGCATGCTCTGTCTGAATCATTAAAGAAAAAAAATGTGGGTTTAGTATCCATTTAATGGCAGGGAAAATTGTAATAATAATTAATAAAATGAATATTTGTATTACAACCAAAATAGAAAAAAAAACAAAAAAAAACCAGTCTGAATTTCTGCATAATTCTGGATTTTGGAATTACAGATTTGGGGATTTGTACCTGTAACCTAATTAACACTATATAAAAAAGCAGATATTATTACAAGAAGTGAAATAGGAAAGATATTCCAAAGTGTTTTGTTTAATAACCAGTATTAATTCTTACAGATAATTAAAAAATCGTATTAAATGTAAAACCATTTACACAAACCCAAACCAAAACAAATATTTATGGAGAGTAAGGTTATTAAGAATATAAACAATATCTCCTGTCTGCTGTTTATTATGTCATTGCTGTACCAATACAACAGTGATGTGCAGTCACTAGAGGCAGGTGAGGCAGTGCTTCACCTCTCATATGGGCAAAAATATTTTTTTTTTATTGACTTTAAAAAAAAAATAAAAATTGTATTTTTTTCCCCAGCATTTTTTTTTTTTCACAGCTATATGTTGTGCAATGAAGAGGCACAAGCAGGTCTGCCCACCATTACACAACATGCTGCGCCATCTACTGGATGAAAGTGGTTAAGATCATTGCATGGCCCATTAACTGCTTATTTGAGGCACTCCTATTTGGGCTGAACCAATCCAGTGAGAGGCATTAGTAAATGGAACTTAAAGTTGGGGCTGGATGTTAAATGATATAAAATAAAACAAAAACGGAAAAAAACAACTTTCATTTATTTTGTTGCTGTCCTGTGAACCTGCTAGCTTTGCTAAAGTGAAAAAGAGAGTTCTGTTCTTCCCCTCTAAGTGCAGTGGAATGTGCCACTGTCACTTCCTGAATCCTTACAGAGCAGGAAGAGAGAGGCACAGAGAGCACTGTTTCACCCACATCTTATTAAAGTAAGATTTTACTAAAAAGGGATTCTGTTAGTGAAAATGATAATTCAATGAATGTGGGTTAGTGTTTTGTTTACTCTTTTACAGCAAAGGATCGTTTTTGTATTTTGTTTACTCAAACTTTACACCCACTAACTTAGCAGCTTGCCTCTGTACTGCACACTAATGTATGGTCTCATTTAGTTATAGTCTCACTTAGTCTCTGTAGCTTTGCTGTTTTATTACTTAAAAATGCAGTGGTCCCTCCCCCCCCCTTGTATGTGTGTGTGTCTCTCTCTCTATCCATCTCTCTCCTTATGTGTTGTTCTCCCCCATGGTCTATTTCTCTCTCTGTCTCTCTTCCTCCCCCTCAGACTCTCTCATCCCTTATGTGTCTCTCTAACCCTCTGTGTGTGATTGTGTCTCTCTCTAACCCTCTGTGTGTGATTGTGTGTCTCTCTCTCTCTCTCTCTCTAACCCTCTGTGTGCGATTGTGTCTCTCTCTAACCCTCTGTGTGTGATTGTGTCTCTCTCTCTCTTTCTCTCTAACCCTCTGTGTGTGATTGTGTCTCTCTCTAACCCTCTGTGTGTGATTGTGTCTCTCTCTAACCCTCTGTGTGTGATTGTGTCTCTCTCTCTCTCTTTCTCTCTCTCTATCTCTAACCCTCTGTGTGTGATTGTGTCTCTCTCTCTTTCTCTCTAACCCTCTGTGTGTGATTGTGTCTCTCTCTTTCTTTCTCTCTCTAACCCTCTGTGTGTGATTGTGTCTCTCTCTCTCTTTCTCTCTCTCTAACCCTCTGTGTGTGATTGTGTCTCTCTCTCTCTTTCTCTCTCTCTAACCCTCTGTGTGTGATTGTGTCTCTCTCTCTCTTTCTCTCTCTCTAACCCTCTGTGTGTGATTGTGTCTCTCTCTCTTTCTCTCTCTCTAACCCTCTGTGTGTGATTGTGTCTCTCTCTAACCCTCTGTGTGTGATTGTGTCTCTCTCTTTCTCTCTCTCTCTCTAACCCTCTGTGTGTGATTGTGTCTCTCGCTCTCTCTCTAACCCTCTGTGTGTGATTGTGTCTCTCGCTCTCTCTCTAACCCTCTGTGTGTGATTGTGTCTCTCGCGCTCTCTCTAACCCTCTGTGTGTGATTGTGTCTCTCTCTCTCTCTCTTTCTCTCTAACCCTCTGTGTGTGATTGTGTCTCTCTCTCTCTCTCTCTTTCTCTCTCTCTCTAACCCTCTGTGTGTGATTGTGTCTCTCTCTCTCTTTCTCTCTCTCTAACCCTCTGTGTGTGATTGTGTCTCTCTCTAACCCTCTGTGTGTGATTGTGTCTCTCTCTTTCTCTCTCTCTCTCTAACCCTCTGTGTGTGATTGTGTCTCTCGCTCTCTCTCTAACCCTCTGTGTGTGATTGTGTCTCTCGCTCTCTCTCTAACCCTCTGTGTGTGATTGTGTCTCTCGCGCGCTCTCTCTAACCCTCTGTGTGTGATTGTGTCTCTCTCTTTCTCTCTCTAACCCTCTGTGTGTGATTGTGTCTCTCGCTCTCTCTCTAACCCTCTGTGTGTGATTGTGTCTCTCGCTCTCTCTCTAACCCTCTGTGTGTGATTGTGTCTCTCGCGCTCTCTCTAACCCTCTGTGTGTGATTGTGTCTCTCTCTCTCTTTCTCTCTAACCCTCTGTGTGTGATTGTGTCTCTCTCTCTCTCTTTCTCTCTCTCTCTAACCCTCTGTGTGTGATTGTGTCTCTCTCTCTCTTTCTCTCTCTCTAACCCTCTGTGTGTGATTGTGTCTCTCTCTAACCCTCTGTGTGTGATTGTGTCTCTCTCTTTCTCTCTCTCTCTCTAACCCTCTGTGTGTGATTGTGTCTCTCGCTCTCTCTCTAACCCTCTGTGTGTGATTGTGTCTCTCGCTCTCTCTCTAACCCTCTGTGTGTGATTGTGTCTCTCGCGCGCTCTCTCTAACCCTCTGTGTGTGATTGTGTCTCTCTCTTTCTCTCTCTAACCCTCTGTGTGTGATTGTGTCTCTCTCTAACCCTCTGTGTGTGATTGTGTCTCTCTCTTTCTCTCTCTCTCTCTAACCCTCTGTGTGTGATTGTGTCTCTCGCTCTCTCTCTAACCCTCTGTGTGTGATTGTGTCTCTCGCTCTCTCTCTAACCCTCTGTGTGTGATTGTGTCTCTTGCGCTCTCTCTAACCCTCTGTGTGTGATTGTGTCTCTCTCTTTCTCTCTCTAACCCTCTGTGTGTGATTGTGTCTCTCTCTTTCTCTCTCTCTCTAACCCTCTGAGTGTGATTGTGTCTCTTTCTTTCTCTCTCTCTAACCCTTTGTGTGTGATTGTGTCTCTCTTTCTCTAACCCTCTGTATGTGATTGAATCATTGTGTCTCTCTCTCTTTCTCTCTCTCTAACCCTCTGTGTGTGATTGTCTCTCTCTCTCTCTTTATTTCTCTCTCTCTAACCCTCTGTGTGTGATTGTGTGTCTCTCTCTCTTTCTCTCTCTAACCCTCTGTGTGTGATTGTGTCTCTCTCTCTTTCTCTCTCTAACCCTCTGTGTGTGATTGTGTCTCTCTCTCTTTCTCTCTCTCTAACCCTCTGTGTGTGATTGTGCCTCTCTCTCTTTCTCTCTCTCTCTAACCCCTCTGTGTGTGATTGTCTCTCTCTCTCTAACCCCTCTGTGTGTGATTCTGTCTCTCTCTCTTTCTCTCTAACCCTCTGTGTCTCTCTCCCCCGTCTGTCTCTCCCTCTCCCCCCGAATGCTTTTCTGTGTTTCTGTCTACCTTTTATTTATTTAATTAATGAATTGATAGTGCCACCTGATGGTGTGGCTTTATTTAAAGGGGTGAGGCCAAGCGCCCCACCATCTTTAAATTTCACCAGCCGCCACTGGATCAAGACATTTTTATATTTACTGAATAATGAAAGAATCTATAAGCATAATTTGCAGCATTAAAGTAAAAAGTATGTTTTAAACATATTTTAATGGGCATGGATTTCTAGATCTCATAATCAGAGCAAGCCTTGTGTTATCTTGCAAGAGTTTCTGTTACAATCCTTTTAGACTAAAATCAGATGTTTACTAAGTTGACCAGTTTTCCAAGACACCATTTAAAGGGACATGAAACCCATATCAATCCCATATGCAAATGTAAATAACTTTCCAATTTACATCTAATATCTATTTTTTTCATTCTTTTGATATCCTTTGTTGAAAATCATATCTAAATATGCTCAGTAGCTGCTGATTGGTGGCTGCACATAGATACCACATGTGATTGGCTCACCCATGTGCATTGCTATTTCTTCAACAAAGGATATCTAAAGAATGAAGGTGTATCCTAGCCACTGCCTCACCAGCCTCTGACGTCACTGCACGTCACTGCAATACAAATATATGTTCTGTATGTAAAATCTTGACCACACATACATTATTTTGATTCCAATTCCATCTAGGTTTGACACAGAAGATAATAATGTGTGCAAACAAATCTGTGAGGTGCAAACATTGTACAATTTAAAGAAAGTATAACAAAGTGATATTGTTTTGTTCATTCATGTTTTTGAAAGATGAGCAGTTCACGTTACAAATATATTTCAATAAAAAAGGTTAACGGGATATGAAACTCAAATTTCTTTCATGTAATTAACAAGAGTCCATGAGCTAGTGACGTATGGGATATACATTCCTACCAGGAGGGGCAAAGTTTCCCAAACCTTAAAATGCCTATAAATACACCCCTCACCACACCCACAAATCAGTTTTACAAACTTTGCCTCCAAGGGAGGTGGTGAAGTAAGTTTGTGCTAGATTCTACGTTGATATGCGCTCCGCAGCAAGTTGGAGCCCGGTTTTCCTCTCAGCGTGCAGTGAATGTCAGAGGGATGTGAGGAGAGTATTGCCTATTGAATGCAGTGATCTCCTTCTACGGGGTCTATTTCATAAGGTTCTCTGTTATCGGTCGTAGAGATTCATCTCTTACCTCCCTTTTCAGATCGACGATATACTCTTATATTTACCATTTCCTCTACTGATTCTCGTTTCAGTACTGGTTTGGCTTTCTACAAACATGTAGATGAGTGTCCTGGGGTAAGTAAGTCTTATTTTCTGTGACACTCTAAGCTATGGTTGGGCACTTTATTTATAAAGTTCTAAATATATGTATTCAAACATTTATTTGCCTTGACTCAGAATGTTCAACTTTCCTTATTTCCAGACAGTCAGTTTCATATTTGGGATTATGCTTTAAATTATCATATTTTTTCTTACCTCAAAAATTTGACTTTTTTCCCTGTGGGCTGTTAGGCTCGCGGGGGCTGAAAATGCTTCATTTTATTGCGTCATTTTTGGCGCGGATTTTTTTGGCGCAAAAATTCATTTCCGTTTCCGGCGTCATACGTGTCGCCGGAAGTTGCGTCATTTTTTGACGTTATTTTGCGCCAAAGATGTCGGCGTTCCGGATGTGGCGTCATTTTTGGCGCCAAAAGCATTTAGGCGCCAAATAATGTGGGCGTCTTATTTGGCGCCAAAAAATATGGGCGTCGTTTTTGTCTCCACATTATTTCAGTCTCATTTTCATTTGCTTCTGGTTGCTAGAAGCTTGATGTTTGGCATTTTTTTCCCATTCCTGAAACTGTCTTATAAGGAATTTGATTTATTTTGCTTTATATGTTGTTTTTTCTCTTACATATTGCAAGATGTCTCACGTTGCATCTGAGCCAGAAGATACTACAGGAAAACCACTGCCTGCTGGATCTACCAAAGCTAAGTGTATCTGCTGTAAACTTTTGGTAGCTATTTCTCCAGCTGTTGTTTGTAATAATTGTCATGACAAACTTGTTAAAGCAGATAATATTTCCTTTAGTGATGTACCATTGCCTGTTGCAGTTCCCTCAACATCTAAGGTGCAGAATGTTCCTGATAACATAAGAGATTTTGTTTCTGAATCCATAAAGAAGGCTTTGTCTGTTATTTCTCCTTCTAGTAAACGTAAAAAGTCTTTTAAATCTTCTCTCTCTACAGATGAATTTTTAAATGAACACCATCATTCTGATTCTTTGGACTCTTCTAGTTCAGAGGATTCTGTCTCAGAGATTGATGCTGATAAATCTTCATATTTATTTAAGATGGAATTTATTCGCTCTTTACTTAAAGAAGTACTAATTGCTTTAGAAATAGAGGATTCTAGTCCTCTTGATACTAATTCTATACGTTTGGATAAGGTTTTTAAAGCTCCTGCGGTTATTCCAGAAGTCTTTCCTGTTCCTAATGCTATTTCTGCAGTAATTGCTAAGGAATGGGATAAATTGGGTAATTCATTTACTCCTTCTAAACGTTTTAAGCAATTATATCCTGTTCCGCCTGACAGGTTAGAATTTTGGGACAAAATCCCTAAAGTTGATGGGGCTATTTCTACCCTTGCTAAACGTACTACCATTCCTACGTCAGATGGTACCTCGTTTAAGGATCCTTTAGATAGAAAAATTGAATCTTTTCTAAGAAAAGCTTATCTATGTTCAGGTAATCTTCTTAGACCTGCTATATCATTGGCTGATGTTGCTGCAGCTTCAACTTTTTGGTTGGAAACTCTAGCGCAACAAGTAACAAATCGTGATTCTCATGATATTATTATTCTTCTCCAGCATGCTAATAATTTCATCTGTGATGCCATTTTTGATATTATTAGAGTTGATGTTAGATTTATGTCTCTGGCTATCTTAGCCAGAAGAGCTTTATGGCTTAAGACTTGGAATGCTGATATGGCTTCTAAATCAACTCTACTTTCCATTTCTTTCCAGGGAAACAAATTATTTGGTTCTCAGTTGGATTCTATTATTTCAACTGTTACTGGTGGGAAAGGAACTTTTTTACCACAGGATAAAAAGTCTAAAGGTAAAAACAGGGCTAACAATCGTTTTCGTTCCTTTCGTTTCAACAAAGAACAAAAGCCTGATCCTTCGTCCTCAGGAGCAGTTTCAGTTTGGAAACCATCTCCAGTCTGGAATAAATCCAAGCCTGCTAGAAAGGCAAAGCCTGCTTCTAAGTTCACATGAAGGTACGGCCCTCATTCCAGTTCAGCTGGTAGGGGGCAGGTTACGTTTTTTCAAAGAAATTTGGATCAAATCTGTTCACAATCTTTGGATTCAGAACATTGTTTCAGAAGGGTACAGAATTGGTTTCAAGATGAGACCTCCTGCAAAGAGATTTTTTCTTTCCCATGTCCCAGTAAATCCAGTAAAAGCTCAAGCATTTCTGAATTGTGTTTCAGATCTAGAGTTGGCTGGAGTAATTATGTCAGTTCCAGTTCCGGAACAGGGGATGGGGTTTTATTCAAATCTCTTCATTGTACCAAAGAAGGAGAATTCCTTCAGACCAGTTCTGGATCTAAAATTATTGAATCGTTATGTAAGGATACCAACGTTCAAGATGGTAACTGTAAGGACTATATTGCCTTTTGTTCAGCAAGGGAATTATATGTCCACAATAGATTTACAGGATGCATATCTGCATATTCCGATTCATCCAGATCATTATCAGTTCCTGAGATTCTCTTTTCTAGACAAGCATTACCAATTTGTGGCTCTACCGTTTGGCCTTGCTACAGCTCCAAGAATTTTCACAAAGATTCTCGGTGCTCTTCTGTCTGTAATCAGAGAACAGGGTATTGTGGTATTTCCTTATTTGGACGATATCTTGGTACTTGCTCCGTCTTTACATTTAGCAGAGTCTCATACGAATCGACTTGTGTTGTTTCTTCAAGATCATGGTTGGAGGATCAATTTACCAAAAAGTTCTTTGATTCCTCAAACAAGGGTAACCTTTCTGGGTTTCCAGATAGATTCAGTGTCCATGACTCTGTCTTTAACAGACAAGAGACGTCTAAAATTGATTACAGCTTGTCGAAACCTTCAGTCACAATCATTCCCTTCGGTAGCCTTATGCATGGAAATTCTAGGTCTTATGACTGCTGCATCGGACGCGATCCCCTTTGCTCGTTTTCACATGCGACCTCTTCAGCTCTGTATGCTGAACCAATGGTGCAGGGATTACACGAAGATATCTCAATTAATATCTTTAAAACCGATTGTTCGACACTCTCTAACGTGGTGGACAAATCACCATCGTTTAATTCAGGGGGCTTCTTTTGTTCTTCCGACCTGGACTGTAATTTCAACAGATGCAAGTCTCACATGTTGGGGAGCTGTGTGGGGATCTCTGACGGCACAAGGAGTTTGGGAATCTCAGGAGGTGAGATTACCGATCAATATTTTGGAACTCCGTGCAATTTTCAGAGCTCTTCAGTTTTGGCCTCTTCTGAAGAGAGAATCGTTCATTTGTTTTCAGACAGACAATGTCACAACTGTGGCATACATCAATCATCAAGGAGGGACTCACAGTCCTCTGGCTATGAAAGAAGTATCTCGAATTTTGGTTTGGGCGGAATCCAGCTCCTGTCTAATCTCTGCGGTTCATATCCCAGGTGTAGACAATTGGGAAGCGGATTATCTCAGTCGCCAAACGTTGCATCCGGGCGAATGGTCTCTTCACCCAGAGGTATTTCTTCAGATTGTTCAATTGTGGGGGCTCCCAGAGATAGATCTGATGGCCTCTCATCTAAACAAGAAACTTCCCAGGTATCTGTCCAGATCCCGGGATCCTCAGGCGGAGGCAGTGGATGCATTATCACTTCCTTGGAAGTATCATCCTGCCTATATCTTTCCGCCTCTAGTTCTTCTTCCAAGAGTAATCTCCAAGATTCTGAGGGAATGCTCGTTTGTTCTGCTAATAGCTCCGGCATGGCCTCACAGGTTTTGGTATGCGGATCTTGTCCGGATGGCATCTTGCCAGCCATGGACTCTTCCGTTAAGACCAGACCTTCTGTCACAAGGTCCTTTTTTCCATCCGGATCTGAAATCCTTAAATTTAAAGGTATGGAGATTGAACGCTTGATTCTTGGTCATAGAGGTTTCTCTGACTCCGTGATTAATACTATGTTACAGGCTCGTAAATCTGTATCTCGAGAGATATATTATAGAGTCTGGAAGATTTATATTTCATGGTGTCTTTTTCATCATTTTTCTTGGCATTCTTTTAGAATACCGAGAATTTTACAATTTCGTCAGGATGGTTTGGATAAGGGTTTGTCCGCAAGTTCTTTGAAAGGACAAATCTCTGCTCTTTCTGTTCTTTTTCACAGAAAGATTGCTATTCTTCCTGATATTCATTGTTTTGTACAAGCTTTGGTTCGTATAAAACCTGTCATTAAGTCAATTTCTCCTCCTTGGAGTTTGAATTTGGTTCTGGGAGCTCTTCAAGCTCCTCCGTTTGAACCTATGCATTCATTGGACATTAAATTACTTTCTTGGAAAGTTTTGTTCCTTTTGGCCATCTCTTCTGCTAGAAGAGTTTCTGAATTATCTGCTCTTTCGTGTGAGTCTCCTTTTCTGATTTTTCATCAGGATAAGGCGGTGTTGCGAACTTCTTTTGAATTTTTACCTAAAGTTGTGAATTCCAACAACATTAGTAGAGAAATTGTGGTTCCTTCATTATGTCCTAATCCTAAGAATTCTAAGGAGAAATCATTGCATTCTTTGGATGTTGTTAGAGCTTTGAAATATTATGTTGAAGCTACGAAATCTTTCCGTAAGACTTCTAGTCTATTTGTTATCTTTTCCGGTTCTAGGAAAGGCCAGAAAGCTTCTGCCATTTCTTTGGCATCTTGGTTGAAATCTTTAATTCATCTTGCCTATGTTGAGTCGGGTAAAACTCCGCCTCAAAGAATTACAGCTCATTCTACTAGGTCAGTATCTACTTCCTGGGCGTTTAGGAATGAAGCTTCGGTTGACCAGATCTGCAAAGCAGCAACTTGGTCTTCTTTGCATACTTTTACTAAATTCTACCATTTTGATGTATTTTCTTCTTCTGAAGCAGTTTTTGGTAGGAAAGTTCTTCAGGCAGCGGTTTCAGTTTGAATCTTCTGCTTATGTTTTTTGTTAAACTTTATTTTGGGTGTGGATTATTTTCAGCAGGAATTGGCTGTCTTTATTTTATCCCTCCCTCTCTAGTGACTCTTGTGTGGAAAGATCCACATCTTGGGTAGTCATTATCCCATACGTCACTAGCTCATGGACTCTTGTTAATTACATGAAAGAAAACATAATTTATGTAAGAACTTACCTGATAAATTCATTTCTTTCATATTAACAAGAGTCCATGAGGCCCACCCTTTTTTGTGGTGGTTATGATTTTTTTGTATAAAGCACAATTATTCCAATTCCTTATTTTATATGCTTCGCACTTTTTCTTATCACCCCACTTCTTGGCTATTCGTTAAACTGATTTGTGGGTGTGGTGAGGGGTGTATTTATAGGCATTTTAAGGTTTGGGAAACTTTGCCCCTCCTGGTAGGAATGTATATCCCATACGTCACTAGCTCATGGACTCTTGTTAATATGAAAGAAATGAATTTATCAGGTAAGTTCTTACATAAATTATGTTATTTTCGTTTTGCGATTCAGACAGTGCATACCATTTTTAAAAAGTTTCAAATGTACTTTTATAATCAAATTTTCTTCATTCTCATGGTATTCTTTGTTAAAGGGATACCTTGGTAGGCACCTGGAGCACTACATGACAGGAAATAGTGCTGCTATCTAGTGCTCTTCTACATAGACAGCATTCTTGCAAAACTGTTGCTAAATAGTGCTCCATAAATGGGATGGTGTTCTGTCGATTTGTGCTACCCCTCTCAGTGCACATGCGTGCCATTACGTCACTGCATTCCACATGTGTTGTAAAGCATGTGTGCATTGCTGTGACGTATGTGCAGCTGTGCACTCATGCGCACTGAGAGGGGTAGAAAAATATAAACGATTTGTCTGCTCATGCGTGCCACCTACATATGTAAATATAATGAACTAAACTATTTCTCCAATAGTAATTATGTAGCTGGTAGCAAATAGATTATTTTTGACTGCTCATGCGCACCCTCCATATGTAAATAAAATTAACTAAACTGTTTTTCCAACAGTAATATGTAGCTCCATATGTCATCACAATTAAAGTTTACTCCTAAATTCATTAACTGTACAGTTAATGAATTTAGAAGAAAACTTTAATTATAATGACATAAGGAGCTGCATATTTTATTTACATACGTAGGGTGCACGCAGCATGCATGAGCAGACAAAGCGAAGATATTTGCTATCTAGTCGTCAAATGTTGCTACCCCTCTCAGTGTGCGCGAGTGCACATACGTCACCGCCTTCCACATATGCTTTAACACATATGTGGAATGCAGTGACGTAATGTACGCATGCGCAAAATTCGATGGGTAGCAAAAATTGACAGAACACCGGCTCCTAAGTATACATCCCTGCTTTTCAACAAAAGATACCAAAATTGAGAATATAATTAAATTAGAAAGTTGTTTGCTTTTATAGTCAAACTATATGGTAAAAGTAACAGGAAATGTCCTTGGATTCTACACTTCACTGGCTAATAAGGACAATGCCCACATAAAAAGTTGATTTATTCAGCACACAAAGGTTAAAAAAAGTAATTGAATGCAGACATCCCAACTCTCCCTGAAGTTCAGGGAGTCTCCCTGATTGTAATAGCGGCTCCCTGATGCCAGCAAATGCAATGCAATGTCCCTGAAATTCCAAGTATTATGATCCAAAGTGGCCCATATCTGGAAACGTGTTTCTTTAAGGAATGCCTTTAGTTGCTGGGACGTTATAAAACCTTAAAGCATGCATCAGTAACAAAAAAGCCCCCACTGATTTTAATAAAATAAAACACAAATGCTACCTTATTTACTGAATGTAATTAAACTTTGTATTCTAAAATATTTAAGCATTCAACAAGCGTACGATCACTGGAAAAAAGGTTTGTTGTACGTGGTTATGCAATAAAGCTACTTTTTTAAATGTGACTTTTGTGGGAAGCTACTTTAATGATAAGTCTCTATCTTATTTAGGGTTTCAAGAGGTGTCCAATATATAACTGGGAGTGGGGTGGGGGGGGGGGGCGCAGTAGAGGGTGAAGCCACCTCCCTGAAATGAGTTTTTGCAGGTTGGGATGTCTGTGAATGTGTCTCTTTAAAGGGCCACTAAACCCCAAATTTGTATTTCATGATTCAGATAGAAAATACAATTTTAAACAACATTCCAATTTACTTCTATTATCTAATTTGCTGCAATCTTTAGATATCCTTTGTTAAAGAAATAGCAATGCACATTGGTGAGCCAATCACATGAGGCATCTATGTGCAGCCACCAATCAGAAGCTACTGAGCCTATCTAGATATGCTTTTCAGGAAGGAATATCAAGAGAATGAAGCAAATTAGATAATAGAAGTAAATTAGAAAGTTGTTTAAAATGGTATTCTCAATCTGAATCATGAAAGAAAAAAATTGGGTTTAATGTCCCTTTAAGCATAATTTTATTAAAACTTGCCGTAACTATCATATTTATCATTAATTCTAAACTGCTCAATTAGTAGTTCCTTTAATTTCTCTTCCTTTATTATAAAAATGAGTTTTTGCTAAACTACTTATTTTCTAGCACAGCTGTGTCCAAACTGTAGATCAATATTTACTGTTAGTGCTGACCACTGGCACCAGATTTCAGCTTATTCAGAAAGTTCCCATTTTAATCTCAGTCAGCAGTGATAATATGGGCTCAAGTTAGAATACTTCAAAATAATATGTATTATATAATTAGCAAAATAGTAAGTAGAAATCACAGTGTACATTTGAAAGCTTCTCCTGTGGATTTAAAAACACCGATAGTTCTACATGCCCACCTGACTGCACTCTACTCGAACCCTTCCTCCTGCCATACTGGACAACAGGAGCGGAAGCCGTGGCCATCATCTTTAACTCCGTATCTGTCCGCCACACTCAGTTCTCCCTCTGTTGTTGCTACCTTTGTTGCATAGCAACCGTATTAACTAAACCGAGCAACAAAGCCGGAAGTCGAAATTTAAGAAGATCACGTGTTTTTACGTCATGATACAGCGCGTAATATTTTATTCTTTATTATGTACTAGCTATATCCAGAGGCCGCCCATAATTGATTTGGGAAAATCATTTACGTTGATAACTATAGGAGTCGGAATAATCATAAATGATGCATCAGACATTACAAATATTACAAGTATGTAGCCATTATGCCTGTTTTATACAATATGTTATTGATTTTAAACAGTACGTTGTCATAAATGTAGTGCAATACTGTACCACCCTTAACAAAGATGACTGCCACTGACATATTTGACAGTTTTCCTGTTTATAATTGCTGAGTGGGTTTTTAGTGGCAGCGGATGCTTTGGTGTAGCAGAAAGAGTAAAAGCTTGTCTAATTCACGCTTGGATGGTGGTTAGTGAGTTTGAGAGTGGTTCGTTTATGTCTATTTCCTTAACTATATAGCTGCTAGAGGTTGCACTTCTCTCTGTAATAGTGTAAACCATTCTTTGTTACAGAATGCAGCAGGTGTTTGTATTTATTGATATTTAAAACTAGCAATCACCAACTGTGCGCTAATTTAAACCAAGTGAATATGTTTTACGACAGTGTGTAGTTTAAATTGTAAAACAGCTTTAGTGAGCATCTCGTGTATGGCAATTTAAAATATTTACTATTTCTGTCAACGTGACACTGATCACACACACACACACACACATATATATATATATAATACACAGAAGAGCACACTCCCGCCTGCCAAAATCAGCTACCAGGGCAAGCAAAATGTACAGTGACGTTTCGGGGATCAATCGCCCCTTCATCAGACCAATGATTTTTCCCCGAAAAGTCACTGTTTTCAATATGTGCCAATAAAGCACCCTTTTGCAGGAATACAGTCAGCGAGTACATGCCTATTGGAAATATACATATATATATATATATATAACTTTTATTGTTATATCGGCTGTATGAGATATATTTTTTTATATAAAGTTGTATATCATTTTTTTTTTTAGCCTTAAACCAGTGCTCCAAATACTGAAGACCTTTTTTCCACACATCCACATTCTCAAGACTGAAGTTCTAAGTTCACAAGACTGAAGTTCTAAGCCTGGTAAGCAAATGTAAAAATAGTATATTTATCTGTAAAGATTTTCACCTTTCTATAAATAAATAGTTTTTATGCATATACATACATTTAGTCCAGTAGTGGCATCATCCTTCTAAAGAGATTGAATTATAGAAATATAATTGTATTTCAAATACAAAAATACCATGTATATATCTTTTCAGGTGAGAAACAAGACCCACTATTCAGGGTAGAAATGAAGTTTCTACTGGTATTCGACTTTGACCACACTATTATCAATGATAACAGCGACACATGGATTATCCAATGTGCTCCTGAGAAGAAGCTTCCAAATGGGCTGCAGAATTCCTATGAGAAAGGAAAATGGACAGAATATATGGGCAGAATTTTTACCTATTTGGGAGAACAAGGCATTAAAGAGGATGACATGAAAAGGATCATGATTGCAATACCTTATACACCAGGAATGACAGAGTTGCTGCAATTTATTGCCCAAAAAAAAGATTTCTTTGATTGTATTATCATCTCTGATTCAAATACTATCTTCATTGATTGGATCCTTACACATGCAAATGTTCAAAATGTGTTTGATAAGGTATTCACAAATCCTGCAGCTTTTGATCAAGTTGGGAATCTCACGGTGCATAATTTTCACATTCACAATTGCTCAAAGTGTCCTAAAAACCTGTGCAAAAAGAAAGTCTTAGAAGAATTTGTGGCCAAGCAATCACAAAATGGAATACAGTACACTAAAACAGTCTATATTGGGGATGGAGGAAATGACCTCTGTCCTATAACATTCCTTAAGAAAGGTGACATTGCAATGCCAAGGCAAGGTTATGCTTTACAAAAGCGCATTGCAAGAGATATAGCTTTGATTGATTCTTCTATTAGTGTTTGGTCAACAGGTGCCGAAATATTATCTCAGCTCAAATTGCTCTTAGAGTAAAAACTGTGCTTATGAGATTAGTTTGTGCACATCAAATTTATTTCATTCTAAAAATATAATTGGCAGTTTCAGAGTATATATATAAAAAAACCTTCCAATTATTTGTTCTGTAACAACAAAGGGAACAATATATATGTTTTCTTGTAATCTGAAGTCTTCTGGAACTGCCAATATATTTTTAGTTTACTAGACTCTAAAGTACTATGATTCAGTAACTTATCAAGATACTAATAATCTCAATTAGTAATAAAGCATTGCACAATACTTAAAATTTAGTGTTGCCTACCTAAAGTGGTTATCAAAGCGTACTAAATAAAAACCAATAATGATTTATTTAATAAAATTATCAAAATATATTCTTGCAATTGGCACTGCAGTGTTTAAGATATATTATTCTTGGGCAGATGGAAATAATAAGCACTTTTTCTAACTTTAATATTTTAATTGGATATGCTCAACTTGAAATTGTTTCAGTAAGGATATTGGTTTGTTTGCCTTTCCTTCCTGGTTACAATGGATTAATATATTTCCAAGCATACATTGCATTGCCTGACAAATCTTTCTGACAGATAATATGATTTTAGAAAATAAAATAAGATTTTAGAAAATGTGCTGATCACCCTGCTCTAAAGAAGAAATCAAGTGAGACATGTTGCAGATAATAATCGATCACTATGAATAATAACTTTAAACAGACCCCTCTTGCATTTCTGTAAAAATCGTGTTTTGTCCCACAATCCCTATAGAAGTGGAAAAAGTAAAATCTGCAAACCGTGTTTAAAAAATGCTGCACATTTGCTAAACCAGCTATTGGCTTGCAGCATTTGCAGATTACAAAATTTATGGCCTCTCTAGGAGTGTGGGAAAGCACAATTTGTACACAAAATGCACAGATCATATGATGGGATTTACTCAGAAATAATACAGAAAAGTTTGCATACATTTTTGAGAGAGGTTTTACAACCTTGATATGCTGAGACAGGAAAGTCACAGTTAAACTTTAATTATTTAGATACAGCATGACATTTTTAGAAACTTTACAATTCACTTACATTATCCAATTTTTCTTTGTTCTCTTGTATTGTTTGTTGATAACGCATAACTATATACGCTCAGGAATGTGCACATGTCTTAAGCACTATATTACATCAATGTTTGCAATTATATTTCATAAAATGTTATATATTCTTTAAAGCACGGCTGCGAGATACTGCTCAAAAATGTGTACACACTTCAAATTATACTTAAGTATGCTGTTCAACTTCAATAGGATACCAAGCAAGTTTAAGTAAATTTGTTAGTAAAAAAATAAACTGGAAAGTTGTTTAAAAGTACATGCAATATCTAAATCGTGAAAGTTTAATTTGTAGTTTCTTGTCCCTTTAATATGTTACTAGAGGGCTACAATATAGTTGTCTATTTGAAACAATAGATATGAACTGTCTGCTCTTTCATTTTAAATTAAATTGGAATGTAAGGCCAGAATGGCAGCCTCTATTTTGATTTTGTCTGTATTCTGAGAGGATAAACCCATGGTTATCTGTGAAAGTCTCATGGTGTTGGTTCTTTTATGGATGATAGCTAATGCCAGGTCTGAGCAATGGCAGCCTGACTTATAGCACAATTCTCACACTTTTTGCCCAGCCTACACATATAATCTAAAATGCTTCTGTATGTAAGATATCTTTTACTTCTCCAGTATACTTTTTTCATAGCTTTAGCTACAAAAGTAATTGTGTGGCCTAGTGAGAATAGAAAGCTTTTTTTCTGTAATGTTTAATAGGACTCTCTAAATATTAATTTGCTATGTGATTTTTTTTTTTTATTTAAAGCTGCATAAACAGTATTTTTTGATTAATCAATATACATTTCCTAATAATGAAGTCTGATTTAGTTTTCTGGATACAAAATCAAGGTTTATGAAACAAAATGGCTTTTTTCTTCTTTTTTTTTGTGTGTGTGTTTATTTTTTTTAAATAAATATCATGGGGTGGCCAGTCGAAGTGTATTCTAAAATGTTAGTTGGTGACTAAGTTGCAACTATGTATTAACTTAGTATACATTACAACAATATTTACAGTTTTGATATGATGTTTTACTGATATTGTTTTTATGTAATTGGCATTCACCTGCATTTGTATATTATTGAGAAGTAGTTTAATATGCATTGTATTACAAGAAAATATATTTATAAATGAGGCTAAATATTTGTACGTTGCTGTTGTGCATATTTCAGTCCTTTTCATCTAACATATATATATATATATATATATATATATATATATATATATATATATATATATATATATATATATATATATATATATATAGATATATGCGCAGAGTCAGATTTTCTGTGATCTGGCTTATAATATTATGTTATGAACTTTTGTCAATTTAGCAATATGATAATGTTTAATAAAGTTAATATTTGTCTAAATTATATTGCTGACTCTACCTTTTTCCAAAAGGAAATACACAATATTTGCAATGCAGTCTTTTAAGGATGAGATCCAATAAACTACATTTTTGGCAAACTATGTCAGCGATTTATCCACGTGAAGGAACAATATTATTTATTTTAATTTCTATATTTTTTCTTATTACATGATTTTTATCAAGTTAATTTGACTTTACTTATAAAAGCACTACCGTGCACACCTACGCAACATTATCTTACCCAAGAAACTATAATGAATAATTTGTTTATTTGCCCAGCATTGACTTTTTCAGCCTTTTCTTAATGGCCTTTTCAAATGCTGTCTCTCTCCCTCCAGTCTATTATATATACATTACCTAGACCCATCCTCCGAAGTCACCAATCCACATTAGCTATGCGCACTGCTACTTTCTACACTGGCTTCCCATACACTTTAGAATATAGTTCAAAATATTGACCCTAACATACAAAGCACAACCTCACTCCTAAATTATATTTCCTCACTCATCACCAAATACTTTCAACCCATCTTCTATCAAACTCTGACCTTTTGACTCTACTCTTACTTCTTCTGTTTCTCACTTCTCACATGCTGGCTCCTATCCTCTGGAACTCTCTACCCCGTTCCATAAGATTGTTTCCAATCTTTTATATTTTGGGCACCCTTTCAAGACCTTGCTATTTATAGAGGCTTACCATCTCTACTTGCTTCCCTTCATCATAAATAAATCTTGTGACTACTGAAACTACAATCCATGTGACAAGCTGCACCAAACCTTACATCTGCCCACGCTAAACCTGTAGACTGCAAGCTCTGTGGAGAATGCCCTACCTCCTATACCTCCTATATTAATTTTGCTTTAATGCTTACCCTACCTGTGATTTGTTCTATAATATCTGCTCGGTTTGTAGTCGGGTTACAAATTAAATAATAAGTGAGAGACACTGGCAATAAGCCTGCCAAACATATTAAAAAAAATATTGGAATTGAATTTTAATTTCCAATGGGCTAAAAAGGCCATTAAATACATGGTCCAAATATAAAATATCTTTCTATGGACATATTGTGGTGTCCTGAAGCATCTTTACTTGTTCAGGTTACTTTCGTTAGAATAAATTATCTAAAAGAGATTAGGATTCATTTGGAACCGAAGGAATAGAGCAGTTTTTTTTTTTATTGAAGTTTTTCAATGAACAGTCAGATATCAATATACAATCAAGTTTTACAAATTTCCTTCCGAATGGTTACAAATCATAGAAAGATACACTATACAAAAAATACTATAGCTTTTGATTTAATTTATAACCTGAACAGGCAAGCATCCTTGTAAGAGGCCCCAGTAGTCGCATACCTACCATCTTAGGGACTCTTTATCCCCAAGACTGGTTGAATGAAATATTTGGTCATAGAATAATCTAAACTAGCCAATAGGCTAACTGAGTAAGATTAAATACAACTAGCTAGACTAACCAGCAACTTTCATTTAGTAACCGTGCTGCAATATTTAATGTCCTACAATTTATAAGATCAGATTCTTTATGATATGTTTGTGACATATATCACCTCAATTAGGATGTGAAGAAGGAGAAGCAATCCCCAAGGCATTGTGGCATGATTTCCAACACTAATAAGTGACCCTCTATAAGGGAATAGAGCAGTTTTTTTATGACACAAATAAGATTGTTGTAGGATCATTTCAAACGTGATGAGATGTGGAAAGGTTGTATTAAGAGGTTAGGCTACAGAAAATGCATCCAGTTGAATAGGCTGGAAGTCCTTATTTATCCTAAATATCTTTTTTTCTGTTAAACACATTACAATAATATAATTGTTTGTTGTCAGTAATAAAACAAGGTTGGAAATCATGCCTAAAATGGGTAACTATGGTAAGAAAAAAAAAGTTTATTTCTACAGCCATCTCAACAGCAGATATACTCATCCCAGGTAGGTAAGTGTTTCATACAATGTCTACTGTACAGTATCATTGTATAGGTGCCAGAGGTGGTGTTGTCTATCCCTGCATGTATGTGTGTGTTTGTAATTCCCTGTGTGTGTGTGGTTATCTCTGCATATGTTTGTGTATGTCTATCTATGCATGTGCGTCTAACCCAGTCTATGTGTGTATCCTTGCCTGCGTGTGAGTGCATTCCTGCTATCGTGTGTGTGTGTGTCCTTACCCATGTATGTTCCTCTAGATGCTGACATAAGTACTGTGTACAGTACCAGCCTCTACCTGCTGACATAAGTACTGTGTACAGTACCAGCCTCTACCTGCTGTCATATGTACTGTGTACAGTACCAGCCTCTACCTGCTGACATAAGTACTGTGTACAGTACCAGCCTCTACCTGCTGTCATATGTACTGTGTACAGTACCAGCCTCTACCTGCTGACAAATGTACTGTGTACAGTACCAGCCTCTACCTGCTGTCATATGTACTGTGTACAGTACCAGCCTCTACCTGCTGTCATATGTATTGTGTACAGTACCAGCCTCTACCTGCTGACATAAGTACTGTGTACAGTACCAGCCTCTACCTGCTGACATAAGTACTGTGTACAGTACCAGCCTCTACCTGCTGACATATGTACTGTGTACAGTACCAGCCTCTAACTGCTGACATAAGTACTGTGTACAGTACCAGCCTCTACCTGCTGACATAAGTACTGTGTACAGTACCAGCCTCTACCTGCTGACATAAGTACTGTGTACAGTACCAGCCTCTACCTGCTGTCATATGTACTGTGTACAGTACCAGCCTCTACCTGCTGTCATATGTACTGTGTACAGTACCAGCCTCTACCTGCTGTCATGCGTACTGTGTACAGTACCAGCCTGTACCTGCTGTCATATGTACTGTGTACAGTACCAGCCTCTACCTGCTGTCATATGTACTGTGTACAGTACCAGCCTCTACCTGCTGACATAAGTACTGTGTACAGTACCAGCCTCTACCTGCTGTCATATGTACTGTGTACAGTACCAGCCTCTACCTGCTGACAAATGTACTGTGTACAGTACCAGCCTCTACCTGCTGTCATATGTACTGTGTACAGTACCAGCCTCTACCTGCTGTCATATGTATTGTGTACAGTACCAGCCTCTACCTGCTGACATAAGTACTGTGTACAGTACCAGCCTCTACCTGCTGACATAAGTACTGTGTACAGTACCAGCCTCTACCTGCTGACATATGTACTGTGTACAGTACCAGCCTCTAACTGCTGACATAAGTACTGTGTACAGTACCAGCCTCTACCTGCTGACATAAGTACTGTGTACAGTACCAGCCTCTACCTGCTGACATAAGTACTGTGTACAGTACCAGCCTCTACCTGCTGTCATATGTACTGTGTACAGTACCAGCCTCTACCTGCTGTCATATGTACTGTGTACAGTACCAGCCTCTACCTGCTGTCATGCGTACTGTGTACAGTACCAGCCTGTACCTGCTGTCATATGTACTGTGTACAGTACCAGCCTCTACCTGCTGACATAAGTACTGTGTACAGTACCAGCCTCTACCTGCTGTCATATGTACTGTGTACAGTACCAGCCTCTACCTGCTGTCATATGTACTGTGTACAGTACCAGCCTCTACCTGCTGACATAAGTACTGTGTACAGTACCAGCCTCTACTTGCTGACATATGTACTGTGTACAGTACCAGCCTCTACCTGCTGTCATATGTATTGTGTACAGTACCAGCCTCTACCTGCTGTCATATGTACTGTGTACAGTACCAGCCTCTACCTGCTGTCATATGTACTGTGTACAGTACCAGCCTCTACCTGCTGTCATATGTACTGTGTACAGTATCAGCCTCTACCTGCTGTCATATGTACTGTGTACAGTACCAGCCTCTACCTGCTGTCATATGTACTGTGTACAGTACCAGCCTCTACCTGCTGTTATATGTACTGTGTACAGTGACAGACTCTACCTGCTGTCATATGTATTGTGTACAGTACCAGCCTCTACCTGCTGTCATATGTACTGTGTACAGTACCAGCCTCTACCTGCTGTCATGCGTACTGTGTACAGTACCAGCCTGTACCTGCTGTCATATGTACTGTGTACAGTGACGGCCTCTACCTGCTGTCTTGTAAAAAAGTAATGTAAAAAAGGTCACTCCAGCCCAATGTATGAATCATCAGACCTTTATTGCTTCATGGTCTCAAAGTGAACAACAACGTTTCAGACTTCTCACAGGTCCTTAGTCATGACTAAGGACCTGTGAGAGGTCTGAAACGTGACCAGGAAGCAATAAAGGTCTGATGATTCATACATTGGGCTGGAGTGACCTTCTTTCTTACATTTTATACTGAGGAGTTGGCTGACTCTTTGCTCCGTGCCCACTGCTGGTTGCTGTTTCCTAAACATATAAACATTTTTGTTTATCCTAAATATTTGTATCATACTGTTACTTGTATTAACCCTTTCCTGACAGGAGTAATTTGTCTACATCAGAATAAAGTTCGGATGTAAACAAATTGAAATCATGCAATCGTTCATGCAATCACGTGATTTCAATGATGGGATTGGGTCAGGGGGGAGTGTCTATGATGCTAAGCCCGCCCTCCAGGCCACAATCCCATTCAGAAGGCGCCTTTGGCTTCAGCACAGCGAAACGGCTAGGACATTTCATGCCGTCCTAACAGGGCTAAAGCCCAGCGCAGTTAGGACAGCATGGAATGTCCTAACGGTGGGAAGGGGTTAAAACATTTTTATTAATTCCTGGCCACTGTGTGATGAAATAATGTATTTTCATTAAAGGGTTACTATAGTAAAAAAAAAAATACATGCACTAATTTATTAGAACATGTAATTTAAAGACTATCGGCCCTGGTCTACATTTCCAGTGTTTCTCAAGTGGGCACCCAAGGGGAAATGCCGTATTCAAAGTAATGTAAAGGAAGTGACACATTGCCTGTAAATATAAATATGCTCTGCAAAACAAGAACATAATAGTTTTCCTTCATACACTGAAGCTTTGAGAAATTAGCATTAGGCAAATGTTGATATTAAAATCTTCATGTGTCTATAAAATGTCATGTGGCAAGGCTATTAATGACAGATGGCCACAGCAATACAGAGTGAGAATAATAAACCTAGTTAAAATTAGTGCTGGAAAAGAGAAGGCAAATGTTTATCTAGTCCAACATAATGGGATGAAGATTTCATATATATGTTGGCATAGTAAGGTGATAATGAGGCAAAGCTTACTATAAGGTGGAGGCCTGGAGGGTGATGCAGTCACTGGCAGTTGGCACTTGTCAGTCTCTCTTGTCTCTTGTTTCAGGGTCCTCTTGGCCACAGGGTTTGTTATGGAAGCAAAGCATCAGGAGAAATAGACCCTTGCTACTCAGGTGAGTTGTAAACTGCAAACAGAACAACAAATCAGATCATAAATTAAAGGGATAGTTTTCTTTATTTTTTTATTGCTTCAAAAGATAGATAATGCCTTTACTACCCATTCTAACCGATAAACATCTAAATCTCTGCCTGTTTCTAAGCATTTTATTAGCTTTTCACAGCCAGACAGTGCTTATTCATGTCTGCCATATAGAGAACATTGTACTCGCTCCCGTGGACTTATGCATGAACCAGCACTAATTTGCTAAAATTCAAGTTTGTAAAAAAAAAGCACTGAGATAAGGGGCAGCCTGCAGAGGCTTAGATACAAGATAATCACAAAGGTAAAAAGTATATTAATATAACCATGTTGGTTATGCAAAACTGGGGAATGGATAATAACATAATTTATGTAAGAATTTACCTGATAAATTCATTTCTTTCATATTGGCAAGAGTACATGAGCTAGTGACGTATGGGATATACATTCCTACCAGGAGGGGCAAAGTTTCCCAAACCTCAAAATGCCTATAAATACACCCCTCACCACACCCACAATTCAGTTTAACGAATAGCCAAGAAGTGGGGTGATAAGAAAGGAGCGAAAGCATCAACAAGGAATTGGAAAAATTGTGCTTTATACAAAAAATCATAACCACCATAAAAAAGGGGTGGGCCTCATGGACTCTTGCCAATATGAAAGAAATTAATTTATCAGGTAAATTCTTACATAAATTATGTTTTCTTTCATGTAATAAGCAAGAGTCCATGAGCTAGTGACGTATGGGATAGCAAATACTCAAGATGTGGAACTCCACGCAAGAGTCACTAGAGAGGGAGGGATAAAAATAAAGACAGCCAATTCCGCTGAAAAATAAATCCACAACCCAAATCAAAAGATTTAATCTTTATAATGAAAAAAAAACTGAAATTATAAGCAGAATAATCAAACTGAAACAGCTGCCTGAAGTACTTTTCTACCAAAAACTGCTTCTGAAGAAGAGAAAACATCAAAATTGTAGAATTTAGTAAAAGTATGCAAAGAAGACCAAGTTGCTGATTTGCAAATCTGATCAACAGAAGCTTCATTCTTAAAAGCCCAGGAAGTAGAAACTGACCTAGTAGAATGAGCCGTAATCCTCTGAGGCGGGGATTAACCCGACTCCAAATAAGCATGATGAATCAAAAGCTTTAACCAAGAGGCCAAAGAAATGGCAGAAGCCTTCTGACCTTCCTAAAACCAGAAAATATAACAAATAGACTAGAAGTCTTTCTGAAATCTTTAGTAGCTTCAACATAATATTTCAAAGCTCTAACCACATCCAAAGAATGTAAATATCTCTCCAGAGAATTCTTTGGATTAGGACACAATGAAGGGACAACAATTTCTCTACTAATGTTGTTGGAATTCACAACTTTAGGTAAAAATTTAAATGAAGTCCGCAAAACCGCTTTATCCTGATGAAAAATCAGAAAAGGAGACTCCCAAGAAAGAGCAGATAATTCAGAAACTCTTCTAGCAGAAGAAATGGCCAAAAGGAACAATACTTTCCAAGAAAGTAATTGAATGTCCAGAGATTGACTTAATGACAGGCTTGATACGAACCAAAGCCTGTACAAAACAATGAATATCAGGAAGATTAGCAATTTTTCTGTGAAACAGAACAAAAAGAGCAGAGATTTGTCCTTTCAAGGAACTTGCAGACAAACCCTTATCTAAACCATCCTGAAGAAACTGTAAAATTCTAGGAATTCTAAAAGAATGCCAAGAGAATTTATGAGAAGAACACCATGAAATGTAAGTGTTCCAAACTCTGTAATAAATCTTTCTAGATACAGATTTACAAGCCTGCAACATAGTATTATTCACTGAGTCAGAGAAACCTCAATGACTAAGCACTAAGCGTTCAATCTCCATACCTTCAAATTTAATGATTTGAGATCCTGATGGAAAAATGGGCCTTGAGATAGAAGGTCTGGCCTTAACGGAAGTGGCCAAGGTTGGCAACTGGACATCCGAACAAGATCCGCATACCAAAACCTGTGAGGCCATGCTGGAGCCACCAGCAGTACAAATGAAAGCTCCATTATGATTTTGGAAATCACTCTTGGAAGAAGAACTAGAGGCGGAAAGATATAAGCAGGTTGAAAACTCCAAGGAAGTGTCAACGCATCCACTGCTTCCGCCTGAGGATCCCTGGACCTGGACAGATACCTGGGAAGTTTCCTGTTCAGATGAGAAGCCATCAGATCTATTTCTGGAAGCCCCCACATCTGAACAATCTGAAAAAAACACATCTGAGTGAAGAGACCACTCTCCCGGATGTAAAGTCTTGCGACTGAGATAATCCGCTTCCCAATTGTCTATACCTGGGATATGGACCGCAGAAATTAGACAGGAGCTGGATTCCGCCCATGCAAGTATCCGAGATACTTCTTTCATAGCTTGAGGACTGTGAGTCCCACCTTGATGATTGACATATGCCACGGTTGTGACATTGTCTGTTTGAAAACAAACAGTTCTTTCTTCAGAAGAGGCCAAAACTGAAAGGCTCTGAGAATCGCACGGAGTTCCAAAATATTGATTGGTAATCTCGCCTCTTGAGACTTCCAAACCGCCTGCGCTGTCAGAGACCCCCAAACAGCTCCCCAACCTGAAAGACTCGCATCTGTTGTGATCGCAGTCCAAGCTGGACGAACAAAAGAAGCCCCTTGAACTAAACGATGGTGATCTAACCACCAAGTCAGAGATAGTCGAACATTGGGATTTAAAGGGACATTAAACCCCAATTTTTTCTTTCATGATTTAGAAAGAGCATGCAGTTTTAAACAACTTTCTAATTTACTTCTATTATCTAATTTGCTTCATGCTCTTGATATTCTTTGCTGAAAAGCATATCTAGATAGGCTCAGTAGCTGCTGATTGGTTGTTGCACATAGATGCCTCATGTGATTGGCTCTCCCATGTGCATTGCTCTTTTTTCAGCAAAGGATATCTAAAAAATTAAGCAAATTAGATAATTGAAGTAAATTGGAAAGTTGTTTAAAATTGTATTCTCTATCTGAATCGTGAAAGAAAAAATGTGGGTTTAGTGTCCCTTTAAGGATATTAATTGTGATATCCTTGTATAATCCCTGCACCATTGGCTCAGCATACAAAGCTGAAGAGGTCTCATGTGAAAACGAGCAAAAGGGATCACGTCCGATGCTGCAGTCATGAGACCTAAAACCTCCATGCACATAGCTACTAAAGGGAATGATTGAAACTGAAGGTTTCGACAAGCTGAAATCAATTTCAGATGTCTTTTCTCTGTTAGAGACAAAGTCATGGATACTGAATCTATTTGGAATCCTAAAAAGGTTACCCTTGTCTGAGGAATCAAGGAACTTTTTGGTAAATTGATCCTCCAACCATGTCTTTGAAGAAACAACACTAGTTGATTTGTGTGAGATTCTGCAGAATGTAAAGACTGAGCAAGTACCAAGATATCGTCCAAATAAGGAAAAACCGCAATACCCCGCTCTCTGATTACAGAGAGTAGGGCACCAAGAACCTTTGAAAAGATCCTTGGAGCTGTTGCTAGGCCAAAAGGAAGAGCAACAAATTGGTAATGCTTGTCTAGAAAAGAGAATCTCAGGAACTGATAGTGATCTGGATGAATCGGAATATGAAGATATGCATCCTGTAAGTCTATTGTGGACATATAATGCCCTTGCTGAACAAAAGCCAGAATAGTCCTTATAGTCACCATCTTGAATGTTGGTATTCTTACATAACAATTCAAAATGTTTAGATCCAGAACTGGTCTGAAAGAATTCTCCTTCTTTGGAACAATGAAAAGATTTGAATAAAACCCCAGACTCCGTTCCTGAAAAGGAACTGGCACAATTACCCCAGATACCTCTAGGTCTGAAACACACTTCAGGAAAGCTTGAGCCTTTACTGGGTTCACTGGAATGCGTGAGAGAAAAAAAAATCTCACAGGCGGTCTTACTTTGAAACCTATTCTGTACCCTTGAGAAATAATGTTCTGAATCCAATGATTTTGGATTAAATTGATCCAAACATCCTTGTAAAATCTCAGTCTTCATGCGGACTTGGGGGCTGATTTTGATTTTTTAAATGGCTTGGATTTATTCCAGACTGGAGAAGGCTTCCAATTGGAAACCGTTCCCTTAGGGGAAGGGTCAGATTTCTGTTCCTTATTTTGACGAAAGGAACGAAAACGGTTAGTAGCCCTAAATTTACCCTTAGATTTTTTATCCTGAGGCAAAAAAGCTCCCTTCCCCCCAGTGACAGTTGAAATAATAGAATCCAACTGAGAACCAAATAATTTATTACCTTGGAAAGAGAGAGATAGCAACGTTGATTTAGAAGTCATATCAGCATTCCAAGATTTAAGCCATAAAGCTCTTCTAGCTAATATAGCTAAAGACATATATCTTACATCAATTCTAATTATATAAAAAATGGAATCAGAAATGAAATTATTAGCATGTTGAATTAACTTAAAAATGCTATACACATTATGATCTGGTACTTGTGCTAAAGTTTCCAACCAAAAGGTTGAAGCAGCAGCAACATCAGCCAAAGAAAAAGCAGGCAGAAGAAGATGACCTGAACATAAATAAGCCTTCCTTAGAAAAGATTCAAGTTTCCTATCTAAAGGATCTTTAAAAGAAGTACTATCTGCTGTAGGAATAGTAGTACGTTTAGCAAGAGTAGAGATGGCCCCATCAACTTTGGGGATCTTTTCCCAAAACTCCAATCTATCAGTTGGCAAAGGATACAGTTTCTTAAACCTTGAAGAAGGAGTAAAAGAAGTACCCAGTCTATTCCATTCCCTAGAAATTACATCTGAAATAGCATCAGGAACTGGAAAAACCTCTGGAATAACTACATGAGGTTTAAAAAACGAATTTAAACGTTTACTGGTTTTAATATCAAGAGGACTAGTCTCCTCCATATCTAATGCAATCAACACCTCTTTTAATAAGGAACAAATGTACTCCATTTTAAATAAATATGAGGATTTGTCAATGTCAATATCTGAGGTAGAATCTTCTGAACCAGATAGATCCTCATCAGAGATAGATAAATCAGAATGCTTTTGGTCATTTAAAAATTCATCAAATTTATGAGAAGTTTTAAAAGACCTTTTACGTTTATTAGAAGGTGGTATGACAGACAAAGCCTTCTGAATGGAATTAGAAACCAATTCTCTCACATTAACAGGAATATCCTGAACATTAGATGTTGAAGGAACAACAACAGGTAATGGATTATTACTAATGGAAATATTGTCTGCTTTTGAAAGTTTATCATGACAACTAGCACAAACTACAGCCGGAGGAACAGTTACCACAAGTTTACAACAAATGCACTTAGCTTTGGTAGAACCGACATCAGGCAGCAGGTTTCCAGTAGTAGATTCTGATACATGGTCAGCTTGAGACATCTTGCAATATGTAATAGAAAAAATAACATATAAAGCAAAATTATCAATTTCCCTATATGACCGTTTCAGGAATGGGAAAAAATGCAAACAAAATAAGCCTCTGTAAACCAGAAGCAAAATGAAATAAGGACTTAAATAATGTCCTTCTGCAACAAAAACGAGCATCATAGATGACGCAACTACGTGAAAACTCTCGGCGACAACTAAGACGCCGGAAATGACGAAATTGCGTCAACAAACGTAATTCTTGTGTCAAAAAAGTCTTGCGCCAAGAATGACGCAATAAATTATAGAATTTTGCGCTCCCGCGAGTCTGACAGCCCGCAATTTAGAAAAGAAAGTCAATTTGAAAAATTTTCAGGTAAGAAATATTTTTTTTCTTTCTTTTTTTATATATATATTTATAAATGCATTTCCCAAAAAATTAAACTGACAGTCTGTATGAAGGAAATATACTGATTAACCTGAATCATGGCAAATATAATTACAAACATTATATTTAGAACTTTACATATAAAGTGCCAAACCATAGCTGAGAGTGTCTTAAATAAAAGGAAAACATACTTACCAAGAGACACTTATCTACATAAAGTAGATAGCCAAGCCAGTAGTGAAACGAGAATCAGTAGAGGTAATGGTATATAAGAGTATATCGTCGATCTGAAAAGGGAGGTAGGAGATGAATCTCTACGACCGATAACAGAGAACCTATGAAATAGATCCCCGTTAAGATGACCATTGTATTCAATAGGTAATACTCCCTTCACATCCCTCTGTCATTCACTGCACTCTGAGAGGAACCGGGCTTCAGCACGCTGAGAAGCGCATGTCAACGTTGAAATCTAGCACAAACTTACTTCACCACCTCCATAGGAGGCAAAGTTTGTAAAACTGAATTGTGGGTGTGGTGGGGGGTGTATTTATAGGCATTTTGAGGTTTGGGAAACTTTGCCCCTCCTGGTAGGAATGTATATCCCATACGTCACTAGCTCATGGACTCTTGCCAATTACATGAAAGAAAAAGGGATTACAATAAAAATGTTCAAGTAGACTGTCCCTTTAACTAATTTTCTAGGGAGCTAAACTATTTATTCCTGATACCCACCAGGTTCAATATATCATACTGAAATAGTGAAATTATGTGAATTACCAGGGATGTAAATGTAACATTTCTGCCCAGCCATGCATATGCCTCCCCTTCTTTTGCACAAATTAAATCCAAAGTATATTATTTCTGGAGGGCCACTGGCCCAGTAATATAGAAGTCACATTCAAAAGATTTCTGTAGTTTAGCTCTTTCTATTCTCAGAAAGGATGGTGTTCTGAATTTGGCCCAGTTACCATATACCCCAAAGTGTAAATAATAGCAAAGAAATTATCAGCTGAAGCAAAAATTGTATCTACATTTTGGACATCTTCATTTGCTTGTTTATGTCATTTACTGGAGGAATGAGTATGATAGGTGTGTTATATATGACTGAGACTGATTAGGTGAAACAACAAGTTACTATATATTTATCACTTAATCATGGATAGACCCAGTCCCCACATAGCCAGTAGATGCTGTTTATTATGATTCACCATAGCAATAAACATTGGGGAAACCCAAAAAGTTTTTGCACCAGGACCCTCTCTTGAATAGGTCCACTACTAACTAGGGAGGGTACCATCCAGAACATATCTTAATACCTGTGCAATATTATTCGTACATAAGTAACCCCATGCATAAAACATCATATACAGGCAATTTAGTAGGAAGTAAGCATTCAAATATTTTAGATAATGAGAGAAGGCAACCTGGATTGTATTTCCTTACCAACATTTCAGAAAAATCTTTCTGTTAAATGTTTTTCAAGGGTCCAATCTGCTAAGAACAGTATACAGTAGTTCTTTCCCCCAAAAGGTGTTGCTGTACCACGTTGCCATTGTGTAGAAAGACTCATTGGTACTCTTTGGTTTCAACCAATATTCCAGCATGGTGTCATCCTGTAAAGAAATATTTTAACATACTGTAAATATAGTTTAATCACTGCTGTATCCATGGGTCTTCCCATTACAATTTTACTTTAGTTTAGTCTTTTGTGTGCTGTTGATTCCTTTAACTTGTTCTGCAGATTGCATAATGGTGTATGTAGAGGAAGTGATGTGTGATTCTTCATGCTCTGGTGACTTGCTGCATCACTTGCATCGCTATTCCTGAGTCTACCTTACAGGGAGTGCAGAATTATTAGGCAAATGAGTATTTTGACCACATCATCCTCTTTATGCATGTTGTCTTACTCCAAGCTGTATAGGCTCGAAATCCTACTACCAATTAAGCATATTAGGTGATGTGCATCTCTGTAATGAGAAGGGGTGTGGTCTAATGACATCAACACCCTATATCAGGTGTGCATAATTATTAGGCAACTTCCTTTCCTTTGGCAAAATGGGTCAAAAGAAGGACTTGACAGGCTCAGAAAAGTAAAAAATAGTGAGATATCTTGCAGAGGGATGCAGCACTCTAAAAATTGCAAAGCTTCTAAAGCGTGATCATCGAACAATCAAGCGTTTCATTCAAAATAGTCAACAGGGTCGCAAGAAGCGTGTGGAAAAACCAAGGCGCAAAATAACTGCCCATGAACTGAGAAAAGTCAAGCGTGCAGCTGCCAAGATGCCACTTGCCACCAGTTTGGCCATATTTCAGAGCTGCAACATCACTGGAGTGCCCAAAAGCACAAGGTGTGCAATACTCAGAGACATGGCCAAGGTAAGAAAGGCTGAAAGACGACCACCACTGAACAAGACACACAAGCTGAAACGTCAAGACTGGGCCAAGAAATATCTCAAGACTGATTTTTCTAAGGTTTTATGGACTGATGAAATGAGAGTGAGTCTTTATGGGCCAGATGGATGGGCCCCTGGCTGGATTGGTAAAGGGCAGAGAGCTCCAGTCCAACTCAGACGCCAGCAAGGTAGAGGTGGAGTACTGGTTTGGGCTGGTATCATCAAAGATGAGCTTGTGGGGCCTTTTCAGGTTGAGGATGGAGTCAAGCTCAACTCCCAGTCCTACTGCCAGTTTCTGGAAGACACCTTCTTCAAGCAGTGGTACAGGAAGAAGTCTGCATCCTTCAAGAAAAACATGATTTTCATGCAGGACAATGCTCCATCACACGCGTCCAAGTACTCCACAGCGTGGCTGGCAAGAAAGGGTATAAAAGAAGAAAATCTAATGACATGGCCTCCTTGTTCACCTGATCTGAACCCCATTGAGAACCTGTGGTCCATCATCAAATGTGAGATTTACAAGGAGGGAAAACAGTAAACCTTTCTGAACAGTGTCTGGGAGGCTGTGGTTGCTGCTGCACTCAATGTTGATGGTGAACAGATCAAAACACTGAGCGAATCCATGGATGGCAGGCGTTTGAGTGTCCTTGCAAAGAAAGGTGGCTATATTGGTCACTGATTTGTTTTTGTTTTGTTTTTGAATGTCAGAAATGTATATTTGTGAATGTTGAGATGTTATATTGGTTTCACTGGTAAAAATAAATAATTGAAATGGGTATATACAGGGAGTGCAGAATTATTAGGCAAATGAGTATTTTGACCACATCAACCTCTTTATGCATGTTGTCTTACTCCAAGCTGTATAGGCTCTAAAGCCTACTACCAATTAAGCATATTAGGTGATGTGCATCTCTGTAATGAGAAGGGGTGTGGTCTAATGACATCAACACCCTATATCAGGTGTGCATAATTATTAGGCAACTTCCTTTCCTTTGGCAAAATGGGTCAAAAGAAGGACTTGACAGGCTCAGAAAAGTCAAAAATAGTGAGATCTTGCAGAGGGATGCAGCACTCTTAAAATTGCAAAGCTTCTGAAGCATGCTCATCGAACAATCAAGCGTTTCATTCAAAATAGTCAACAGGGTCGCAAGAAGCGTGTGGAAAAACCAAGGCGCAAAATAACTGCCCATGAACTGAGAAAAGTCAAGCGTACAGCTGCCAAGATGCCACTTGCCACCAGTTTGGCCATATTTCAGAGCTGCAACATCACTGGAGTGCCCAAAAGCACAAGGTGTGCAATACTCAGAGACATGGCCAAGGTAAGAAAGGCTGAAAGACGACCACCACTGAACAAGACACACAAGCTGAAACGTCACGACTGGGCCAAGAAATATCTCAAGACTGATTTTTCTAAGGTTTTATGGACTGATGAAATGAGAGTGAGTCTTGATGGGCCAGATGGATGGGCCCGTGGCTGGATTGGTAAAGGGCAGAGAGCTCCAGTCCGACTCAGACGCCAGCAAGGTGGAGGTGGAGTACTGGTTTGGGCTGGTATCATCAAAGATGAGCTTGTGGGGCCTTTTCGAGTTGAGGATGGAGTCAAGCTCAACTCCCAGTCCTACTGCCAGTTTCTGGAAGACACCTTCTTCAAGCAGTGGTACAGGAAGAAGTTTGCATCCTTCAAGAAAAACATGATTTTCATGCAGGACAATGCTCCATCACACGCGTCCAAGTACTCCACAGCGTGGCTGGCAAGAAAGGGTATAAAAGAAGAAAATCTAATGACATGGCCTCCTTGTTCACCTGATCTGAACCCCATTGAGAACCTGTGGTCCATCATCAAATGTGAGATTTACAAGGAGGGAAAACAGTACACCTCTCTGAAGAGTGTCTGGGAGGCTGTGGTTGCTGCTGCACGCAATGTTGATGGTGAACAGATCAAAACACTGACAGAATCCATGGATGGCAGGCTTTTGAGTGTCCTTGCAAAGAAAGGTGGCTATATTGGTCACTGATTTGTTTTTGTTTTGTTTTTGAATGTCAGAAATGTATATTTGTGAATGTTGAGATGTTATATTGGTTTCACTGGTAAAAATAAATAATTGAAATGGGTATATATTTGTTTTTTGTTAAGTTGCCTAATAATTATGCACAGTAATAGTCACCTGCACACACAGATATCCCCCTAAAATAGCTATAACTAATAACAAACTAAAAACTACTTCCAAAACTATTTAGCTTTGATATTAATGAGTTTTTTGGGTTCATTGAGAACATGGTTGTTGTTCAATAATAAAATTAATCCTCAAAAATACAACTTTCCTAATAATTCTGCACTCCCTGTATTTGTTTTTTGTTAAGTTGCCTAATAATTATGCGCAGTAATAGTCACCTGCACACACAGATATCCCCCTAAAATAGCTATAACTAAAAACAAACTAAAAACTACTTCCAAAACTATTCAGCTTTGATATTTATGAGTTTTTTGGGTTCATTGAGAACATGGTTGTTGTTCAATAATAAAATTAATCCTCAAAAATACAACTTGCCTAATAATTCTGCACTCCCTGTAGTATGCTTCTAAAGAAAGAGAACAAAGTCAATTTGATAATAAAAGTAAAGTGAAAAGTCTCTTTAAAATAGCATACTGTAATAACACAAAGGTAAGACCAGCACACCTGAACTCATCAAAGATCCATAGATATCATGGTAGGTGCAATCATGCAGAATCCAATCCCATAGACTCCAAATAAGTATCCAAAGGCAAATGATGATGCACTCAATGAAGTGAAAGGACTTTTATTGAAGAAAACAGCAACGTTTCGGGGCTACTGCCCCTTTGTCAAGCTAAAAATGCAATGCACATACAAACACTTTATAGCACAGCTAATTAAAACAAGGACCAATAGGAACACATATGGAAGGCGGAGTTACACAGGGGAGACAAAGCTTTTCTCATACATAGTAACATTCATTTAATTAACCCCATGTTGCCAAAAATGGAATCCTAAAGGGCCTAGATTAAAAACATCATATTAGAGGGGACATGTAAAAATGAATACATAGCCATCTATAAGAGAACGGAAGATATATAGAGAAACATGTTAATTAAATTATAATAATGGGTTGAGATCAAACTCCCTATTCATGCCCTTGGGGTAAAGTGTATCAAGTTTCCATATCCACTTAGCCTCTCTGCATAGAAGCTCTCTATGTCTATCACCCCCCCCCCCCCTTTTGGTTTTCTTTTTATTTGGTCTAATACCATAAAGCGAATTTGGTTTGCTTGATGTCCCATTTGTTAAAAGTGAGCAGGCACAGGGAGATCTTTAGTACTGTCATTTCTGATGGTGGACTTATGTTGTCCTATACGGTCCCTTACCCTTTGGGTGGTCTCCCCTATATATAACAGCCCACATGGACATTTAAGGGCGTATACAACATAGGATGAGTTACAGGTAAAAAACACCAGTATTTTAAATTTACACCCGGAGTAGGGATAACAAATTTCACCCCCTTTTATGACACTGTTACAATGGGGACAACCCAAACAGGGGAAGGTGCCATTCTTAGGTTTTCCAAAGAAGGGAGACTTATTACTTTCAGAGTTGACAGTAGATCTAGTGATCCTTTTGCCTAAGTGTACCCCTTGCGATATGCTGCTCTAGGGAACTGAGAAAATTATTTAATGTCAGGACATGACTCCTTTAGGATATGCCAATTATGCTTAAAGGGACATGAAACTCATATTTTTTCTTTCATGGTTTAGAAAGAGCATGCAATTTTAAACATCTTTCTAATTTACTTCTATTATCTAATTTGCTTTATTCTTTTGATATTATTTGCTGAAAAGCATATCTAGATAGGCTCAGTAGCTGCTGATTGGTGGCTGCACATGGATGACTCGTGTAATTGGCTCACCAATGTGCATTGCTATTTCTTCAAGAAAGGATATCTAAAGAATGAAGCAAATTAGATAATAGAAGTAAATTGGAATGGTGTTTAAAATTGTATTCTCTAGCTAAATCATGAAAGAATTTTTTGGCGTTTAATGTTCCTTTAAGAATACCTTGTATTTTATAGCTTAGAGTGTTGTATGTGCTGACAAAAGTTAACCTATCATTGTTGGGGTGACTCTTTCTAGAATGGAAATTTGACCTCACTTCTGTTAAAGGGACAGTATACTGTAAAATAGTTTTCACTTAAAAGTAAGGTAAAGTTGATCACACTACTTAACGCTATGTGTACTAGTATAAAAAAAAACCCATAAGTTTCATTCATCATTTTGAAATTATCAACCCGAAATCTACCTTTCTCTACCTTTCAAACATTGTCCATACTCAAATCTTTCGTCCACCCGACATTTTTGTTTATTTGATTGACATCCGCTTGCTATCTTACTCTCCAATCGGCAGTTTCCCCTTCAGGGGTTTAGCCCATCAATTCCGACGTCACTCGCCGACTGTGCGCATGCGCCGGACTCGACACAACCCACTTCAACCTGTGCTCGTTCGCGAGTAGCGCATGCGCAGTGCTAGCGGTGTAGCGATCGTTTTGTTTTGATTCATTCTAAGCAGTTCAAAGATCGCGCCGCAAGTGTGGGTAAGATATCAAGTTATGTATGTTTAGAATCAACCGCGACATAAAGAATAAATATCTTTTTTTTTGGAGAAAATTATTGCTGTAATTGAAACAATCGGAACGATGTATCTGGCAGCGGGGGAAGTGGCGCATGCGCATACGATATTGACTCTGTGAACGCGCATTGCGCTGACGAAAACAAAGGGGTGAGAACGCTTGGTGTAATCAGAGAGATAAACACGGAAGTGGCATGGGGGAGGGGAATTTAATCGAACGGTTTGAAATAAAAAGTTTGGATTACAGGTAAAATAAATAATGTAACACAAAACTAAGTTAGCGACTACCTTATTTTTGAAAATTACTTTCAATATATGGATTTAATAACTAGAAACTTTACCTTACCTTTAATGTGTTTACAATTGCTTTTTTTTACCAACTGCGGAGTAAAAAATTTATGAAAATTAGCTTTTCAAGGTTTATTTGTGTATATTAAAGCTCTGATTTTGTGTTTTGAAGCCACAACCTAATAAAATGGGTTGAGCTTGTAGGTATAATCAGATCTCATTACTGTATCACATTGTGTACATATACATGTTTCTTAATCTTATATCTGTCCATAAAACAATCACCAGTACTTGGAGAGAACAATGGAAAATCAACATTTTATTACCTTATCTCTGCTATATCCTACTGGGAGTATAATTTCTTTTGCTGGCTGTGTTTACAAAGCTTATCTATAGCTGGGACCTGCGGCCACAAACTTTCAGAATAGGTGGGGATACCACTTGCTAAATCAAATATTTCAAATGCCAATATAACGGTAAAGGATCTACTTGTAAACAATTTAATACACTCCAGCAGGTAAAGTGGATCATTGGGAACAAATTAAAGGGGAGAAATTTTTTGAGTTTATATTCCTTTAATGTCTGATGTAGATTCAGCGTTTCTTATCTACAGAATATGCAGAGATTTTTTTCAGATTTTCTACAGTTACACCTGACCCCTCAGCAGTGAATCCTCTTGGCTCTGGAAACTGGACGTGATCCTGCCTGACTATAAGGCAATTATGAATTTACCTGATTTAGTGGTTGGAACCAGTAGTGCAGAGAATATCTATCTATCCTGTTGCTCTGTCTGTTCTATTTATATGTTTTGTCTATTCTATAGATTATCTGTCTATACTCTGTTATCTATCTATCTATCTTTCTATCTATCTATCTAGTATCTATCTATCTATCTATCTATCTATCTATCTCTAGCTACTTATCATCTATATCTATCTATCTATCTATCTATCTAGTATCTATCATCTATCTATCTATATCTATCTATCTATCTATGTATCTCTATCTACTTATCATCTATCTATCTATCTATTTATCCTACCTGGCTTTGTTATCTATATTTTCTGTCTGTTCTATCTGCCTATATTTATTTATTTACACCCCTATTATATTTTTGCCCACTCTCTTAGCCAAAATTAGGATGCAGATTATTTGTTTCATTTCTTAACAATGTGGGAGGGGAATTTTCATATATATCATCTATCTCATATATATTACATCTAACATCTATAAATTATCTCTCTCTTTAATCTATCAATCTATCTTATATCTATCTATCTATCTATCTATCTATCTAATATATATCTATATATCGAATTTATATCTATATCATCATCTATCTATCTATCTATCTATCATCTACCTATCATATATCTATTTATATATCAATCTATCAATCTCTCTTTCTCCCTTTATATATATATATATTTATCCCGTCTGGCTGTTCAATCTATATGTTCTCTCTGTTCTTTCTATCTGCCTATATTTATTTAATTACACCCCCCTATATTTTTGCTCAAGCCAAAATTAGCAGAATTGGAGATGTTTTTTTCAATGGGTGTGGAATTTAATAGTGTTAGTGGGAAATATTTATTATCTCATGCAAATTATGTACCAAAGTTATACATTTGTAATCAGATTCAGTCCAGTCCAGCAATTTGCAGCTTAGTCACAAAAACAATAAAAAAAGAAAGCTAACGGTATTTACAGATCATTTGTTTAACACTGTGTGGAACTATAATGTAATAGGGACTCTTTGTGAGAGCTAAGTGACCTTTGGAATGACACAGAAGGTGCAGTAGGGAGGAGGGGATGAGAATAGGGATGCAGCGAGTGATACCAGCTGGGATACCAAAATAGGACGTGACTCCCTCCCCCGTGCAAAACAAGTCTATTCCAATTCCCTATGTGCTGATTCCAAAGATGGTCAACAAGGAGGCGCTGTATCCAATGGCATCAGCTGGGGATCAACGGCTTTACCTCTCTCCTGCATCTGCACACATTTTAACTCTTCGTTGTCTTCGAGGCTAATCAAGATATTTAGCAGGTAAACAATGTGTATTGGTTGCAGCTATATTTGAGTCTTAGAAAGGGTAGATGTTAGACAGATAGTAGCCATAAAATACAGATAAGATGGTTTAAAAATGATTTTTGCAGCATCAGCCTTGCCATTTAGAATAATAGTTCAACTTAATAGACAATGGGATGGAGTCGAAAAATAGCAATATCTACTAATTCAGATCAATCATGTTGTATCCTGTGCATACACCTCTGCATTTGCTGCCATGACATTTCAGATGACTCTGAATGTTATTACAAAAGAATACATAAGTGTAAAGTATTTATCATATTCGTGCACAGTATGTACTGAGGGCAGTTTACACAACGACTATTAAATACATTTGCATGGCTATGTTATATCCGGTGATGGTTGTGTTGTGGTGCATGATCTAAATTTACTGAGTGTATTTTGGCTGGGGGCCATAGTGCTTGGAGTAGTTGTGTGAATGCTCCGTACATAACCTCAGGTTGACAGCTGATTGCTAGTCCCAGTAGCTACTAAGGAAGGTTTTATAATTTTTGGTAATGGATTTTAAATCTTTTTGTTGTTTAGGTTACTTAGAAAACGACAAATATTAAACAAAAGGATTGTTTTTGTGTCTCAACATTATTGAAATTGTATTTATTACAAAACAACTACAGGATGGAAGACAGTGTTTAGGGAAACTGAGGACTGTTGGGTAAATAGCACTACTCAGAAATCTGCCTACAGTTAAATAGATTTAATGCATTTCTACCATTAAAAGTTTATTGTAGGCAAGTTACATTTTAATATAATAAATGCCAATTTATCTGCATTATCTAGAAATATTTACCATCCATCTTTCATTAGTGTTTTGATTTTCATGTTTTATTTACAAAATTATTTGAACATGTTTTTTTTTCTTCCTATAATGCAGGTGTTTTTTTAACAGCTATGTCCCTGAAGGACCAACAGGATTATTGCTTTATATATAATGATCCAACTCATCATGCTGATGTTTTGGACTCATTTCTGGCATTCTACAAAGAAGGTTTATTCACAGATGTCACTTTAGTTAGCTCCACAGGTAAGGTGTTCCACTGTCACAAAGCAGTCCTGGCAGCCTGCAGTAACTACTTCAAGGTAATGTTTACAGCAGATATGAAAGAAAAATCTAAAACTCAGATCAAACTTTCTGGTATTGACCACACAATCTTACAAGCCTTGATTAACTACACATATACTGCACAGATTGGGATTACAGCAAGGAACGTCCAAAATCTTATCCAGGCTGCAGACCAGCTTCACTTTGTCTCTGTTAAAGATGCTTGTGAGCAGTTTCTGGTAAGACATCTGGATGTTGGTAACTGCTTGGGGATGCATTCTTTTGCAGAATTCCATGTTTGTCCTGACTTAGAAAAGGAGTCAAGACGAATAATAGTATCACAATTTGATGATGTTTGGATACAAGATGAATTTGTAGAAATCAGTTTGGAGAAAGTACTCTATATTTTTTCCCAAGAGAACCTCAATGTATGGAAAGAAGATACACTTCTGAGGCCGCTAGCTCGGTGGTTGGCTCATAATTGCAGGGATCGTATACAATATATTCATGATCTATTGAAATGTGTTAAACTGGACATAGATGTTGATTATTTAAGAACTTCATTGGCCTTACACAAAAAACATTTGCTAAATGAAAATAAAATACAGTCTTTGTTATATTTTGCTTTGAGAACTCAAACACAAGAGATGTCAAACCGAACAAGTGCAAATATGCTGGTGATTGGAGGTTATTACTGGCACCCGTTATCAGAAGTGCATGTTTGGGATCCTATAAGCAATAACTGGATTCAGGGAGCTGATATGCCTGATCATACCAGGGAAAGCTACAGTGCCACCAACTTAGGTGCAAATATTTATATCACAGGGGGGTACAGGACTGATAACATTGAAGCATTAAGCACAGTGTGGATCTATAATGCAGAACTGGATGAATGGAAAGAAGGCTGTCCCATGCTCCAAGCAAGGTACTACCACTGTTCAGTTACTTTAAATGGATGTGTCTATGTCTTAGGAGGTTATAGGAAAGGGGCCCCTGCAGAGGAAGCAGAATTTTATGACCCACTTAAAAAGAATTGGGTTCCCATTGCTAACATGATAAAAGGTATGTAATGTGCAACATATGAATAATTAGTTTGTTAATTGAAACAGTTCTACATATAACATTAAAGGGACACTGAACCCAATTTTTCTTTCGGGATTCAGATAGAGCATGCAATTTTAAGCAACTTTCTAATTTACTTCTATTATCAATTTTTCTTCGTTTACTACGATCTTCATTTGAAAAAGAAGGCATCTAAGCTTCTTTTTTTGGTTCAGACCTCGGGACAGCACTCAGTAAGAATAACCCAGGTTATTTACCAAAAATGGTCCGGCATCTAAACTTACATTCTTGCATTTCAAATAAAGATACCAAGAGAATGAAGAACATTTGATAATAGGAGTACATTAGAAAGTTGCTTAAAATTGCATGCTCTATCTGAATCACAAAAGAAAATATTTGGGTTTAGTGTCCCTTTAACTTTAATAAAGCACTGTTTCATTTGTGTTAGAAATTGTTAGCCATGTAAAGGGTCATGTTACCCAAATGACAAGAAAATATCACATGGACATCTCTATGTAAACAAATAAAATTATACCAGAGTAAGTGCTCTGTGAGCAATTATACTTCATCTACTGTCATCTGCATGGTGAAAAAAAACAACCATTCTGCATCATCAGTGCTGAGTTCACACCTTGCTTTACTATGATCTCATGGGATTTCACCGAAATGTTGTGAGGTTTCATAGTAAACTTCCTTAAACTTAGAAGGGAAATTAAAAGCCCCTTTACAATGCATTGTAGCTACTAAGGACATTTTGAGTTAAAAATATCCATGTGATATTTTCTAGTCAGCTTTTTACAAATAGGTTGCATCACACAATATTTATGTGTCATGCCCCTTTAATTGTTTCCTATCAAGACAAAGACATCATAGAACTTGAAGGTACTTCTGCATTATGGCAATATGCATTTCTGTTTTCAAGCTGCAAAAGTACTATTTTTTTAACTAATGCAATCAATCATTACAGAAAAAAAATTGTCCCCCCTTCTAAAAATCTAAATTCTACTGGATCATTTACCATGGATTTGTGGAATGATGCATTTGTTTTCTTGTTATGACTGTGAAACATTGCTGCTCAATGCATAGCCGCCCTCTCAGGCACTCATCGGTTTAACCCTATCAGACAATTACGTTTTCCTCAACCTAACTGCTCTTTTACTTCTTGCCATATGACTGTGTCAGTGAGCAACTTGGTTGCTATGAGACCTTATAAGTAGTAAAGTTTTCTATAGTGTAAAATCGTTGTGTGAAACATTGTTGCCACAACCATAGGTGTCAGAGCAAATGCTTCCCTTTTAATTTTGCTCCTTATAAGCAGAAACACCCACTTGAGTCACTGTTTGATATCAGTGAGTTACCATTTTAAATGACAAACAGCACATATTTACAACAAACAGCTCTTCCTGCTACACATGTTGCAACTGATATATAAATGTACAGTGCATTTTATTCCCCCCTTACGGTGCCATATAGCATGCGTCCTTTAAAGGGACATGAAAGTCAAAGGGATATTAAACTGCTGAGTACAACTACAGTGGCAGGGTTACTACTTAGTGCTATTGATTCCCCCTTGTACCTGTAGCTCTCTTTAAAGCTATTAGTTTATTTTAACCCTCCTGGTTAGTGAAATTCTACATCTTCACACTGGGCACAGAACACACAAGAGTATTATTATTATTATCGGTTATTTATAGAGCGTCAACAGATTCCGCAGCGCTATAAACATAGGGAGAGTGCAACAAAACAATTATAAGGATCAAATGGGTAGAGGGCCCTGCCAAGAGTTGCACTGTTGTAGTCAGCTCTTAAGAAGGTGATCTACAAACAGCTGGACTCTTAGGCTTACATGCTAAGGGGGTTCAGGGGATAGCAATGGAGGAGTGGAACTGGTATAAAGTAAGGTTAGCATAGGTTGTATGCATCCCTACACAGTAGAGTCTTTATGGAGCGCTTGAAGCTTTCAAAACTAGGGGAGAGTCTTGTGGGGCTAGGCAGAGAGTTCCACAAGATGGGAGCCAGTCTGGAGAAGTCCTGTAAACGGGAGTGCGATTAGGTAACCAGAGAGGAGGAGAGTAGGAGGTCATGAGCAGAGCGAAGGGGACAGGAGGGAGAGTATCTCTAGACAAGGTCTGAGATATAGGGGGAGCAGTGCAGTTGAGGGCTTTGTATGTCAGAGTGAGAATTTTGTGTTTGATCCTAGAGGCAAGAGGAAGCTAGTGAATGGATTGGCAGAGAGGAGCAGCAGATGAAGAGCAACGTTTAAGGAAGATGAGTCTGGCAGAGGCATTCATTATGGATTGTAAAGGAGCTAGGCGGCAGGTGGGGAGACCAGAGAGTACAGAGTTGCAGTAATCGAGGCAGGAAAGAATGAGAGAGTGGATTAAAATCTTAGTTGTGTCTTGTGTAAGGAAGTGTCTAATTTTAGAGATATTTTTAAGGTGGAAGCGGCAGGCTTTAGCCAAGGACTGAATGTGAGGACTGAAAGAAAGATCTGAGTCAAACGTGACCCCAAAACATCGGGCATGCGGGGTAGGGGTAATGATGGAGTTGTCGACAGTTATAGAGAGATTGGGGGTGGAGATTTTTGAAGAAGGAGGAAAATGAGCTCAGTTTTGGAGAGATTTAGCTTGAGGTAGTGAGAGGACATTCAGGAAGAGATGTGAGAAAGACAGTTAATGACACGGGTTAGCAAGGAAGGAGCTAGGTCTGGTGCAGAGAAGTAGATTTGGGTGTCGTCAGCATACAAATGATATTGGAAACCGTGGGAATTTATTAGGGAACCTAGTGATGACGTGTAGATTGAGAAGAGAAGGGGACCGAGGACAGAGCCTTGCGGTATTCCGACAGAAAGTGGTGACGGGGCAGAGGAGGCCCCAGAGAAGGCTACAGTTTGACAGGTAGGAAGAGAGCCACGAAAGGGCTGTGCCACAGATGCCGAAGGATTGGAGGGTTTGGAGCAAAAGAGGGTGGTCAACAGTGTCAAAGGCTGCGGACAGATCAAGGAGGATGAGTAGAGAGAAGTGGCCTTTTGATTTTGCTGTAAGTAGGTCGTTGGTAACCTTAACAATTGCTGTCTCTGTGGAGTGATGGGGATGAAATCCAGATTGCAGTGGGTCAAGAAGGGAGTTTAACGTAAGGAAATGGGATAGGCGTGCATATACTAGTTTTTAGAGAAGCTTTGAGGCAAGAGGGAGGAGGGAAATAGGGCGGTAGTTGGATGGGGAGGTAGGATCAAGGTAATATTTTTTGAGGATAGGTGTGACCAGTGCATGTTTCAGCAATGAGGGAAATATACCGGTGCTGAGGGAGAGGTTGATGGGGTTGATGGTTTTAAAATGGCATGCTCTAATGAATTCTGGCCCTTTAAATAGTCTTAAATCCTGTGACAGAAGTGATGCACATTCACAGATCAGTGATATTATTGTGTTTTTGACAAGTCATATCATGCACTTCAGTTTAGTGTTCACAATACAGAGAGGGAGCTGTATGTTTCTGCATTTCTCTATATTTTTCATGAGGGCTTTTTTATATTTGTTATGTAACTTTTAAATTGTGTAAGAAATACAGCAAAAATGTATAGTTTCTGCTTTCTATTGTGCAAGCTAATCCGAAGAGCAAGGTACAGCTGTTAAAAAGCTAGCAGCATCACTGTAAATGTGCACTGCTTCTGTCACAACATGTACCAAGATAGCAGCGCCCAGTATAAAGATGCAGAGCTTTACCAACGGGCTTCTGTAATGGGTTAAAAAAAGAGAAAGGCTCCCACCCGACTGACCTATAAGACGCCTTTTCACCTTAGTTTCTTGCATCAGTGCCTCTTAGTGTAATACCCCCCCCTTTTTCCTCTCTTCCCCTCCTTGCCCTAATTTCCTGGACCACCTAGATATATCTTTTTCTTCCCACTCTGGACCCTAGTGGTGCTACCTAAATGGGTCATAACAATACTGTAATCAGATTGCCCTATTATTGTAACTCTATTCATTTCACAAGTTTGTCCTGCCTAAATGCCCGACTTTAATTATATCATTACTTGATTGTGATGTTTGCCTCACCTCATACTTTTTACCTTTGTCATTACATTGTGATGGCTTTATGCAGCTTTTACTGTGGTCGATTGACTTTTCTTCTTTTATTAGCCTCTCCCTTTGAAGCTATATGAGATGTATGTAAACTCAGATTCTTTCAATGTACATTTAAGTTGGGAAATGTCTTTCTAGTGGGGATGGCTGATATGTAGAGCTATCCCTAGTTAATATTATTAGTACAGACTAAACGCTATTTTGTTATTATTATTATTAAAATAAGGATTTGTGTAATATGTTGTTTATGCTACTAATGTTGTAGAAGTATTTTCCTTAAAGGGACAGTATACACCAATTTTCATAAGACTGCATGTAATAGACACTACTATAAAGAATAATATGCACACATACTAATATAAATATCCTGTATAAAACCGTTTAAAACTTACTTAGAAGCTCCCAGCTTAGCTCTGTTGAAAAGGTAGCTAGAACACCCACTGCAAGTGGAATATAACAGACACCCCCCCTCCCCTTCCTCTGCATATGAAAAGACTCTACACAAACAGGAGCAAGCTGGAGGAGGAATACATCAGTATTCTCCTGAAACTTTGGGGCTTGGTTAGGAGTCTGAAAATAAGAGCAATGTTATTTAAAAATAAGCAAAACTATATATTTAAAAAAAACAACAACTTTATGGGCTATATAAATAGATCATCTACAAAACATTTATGCAAAGGAAAAATGAGCGTATAATGTCCCTTTAATAAAAAAATAAATAAAAAAAGAGAGAGGCTTTAAAGAGAGCTGTAGGTACGGGAGGAAAAACATTAAAGGGAGTAGTAACCATGTTACTGTAGTTGTACTCAGTAGTTTAAAGGGACAGTAAAAAAACATGTCCAATTTACTTCTGTTATTAAATTTGCTTTGCTCTCTTGGTATTGTTTGTTGAAAATTAAGTTTAGAAGCAGCAATGTTCTACTGGGAGCTAGATGAACATATGTGGTAAACCAATGACAAAGAGGTATATATGTGCAGCCTCCAATAACCGGCTAGTTCTCTACAGTACACTGCTGCTACTAAGCCTACTTAGATATACTCTTTAGCAAAGGATGCCAAGAGAATGAAGCAAATTTAATAACAGACATATACTGGAAGTTGATTAAAATGACAAGCTCTGTCCAAATTGTGGAAGTTTAATGTTGACTTTTATGTCCCTTTAATATTCCTTTAAACTTTCATGGTTCAGATAGAGCGTGTAATTATAAAATACATTCACTTTACTTTGCTTTTAAAATTGACTTTGTTCTTTTGGTATCCTTTGAAGAAAATCAAACACAGGTAGGTAGGCACAGGAAAAGCAATGCACTACTGTGTACTAGCTGGGTATTGGTGGCTATGCACATATGTCTCTTGTCATTGGCTCATCAAGTATGTTCAGCTAGCTCCCAGTAGTGAATTGCTGCTAGGGAGCTTGCTTTGAACTACGTGTTTAACTCCTTTGAAGGGGCTAGCAGTAGTAAATAATTAAATGTTATTAGAGCATTTTTTCACACTTTTTAACAGCGCGCTTCATTAAAGTTTATGGGGAGAATTTAACAAGGTTGCAATATCCGAAGTTAGCCCTAACCCGCGTTAAAAGTTTACTTCCTGCGGTATTAGCGTGCAAGCGAAAAAATTATTTAGCGCGTCACTTGTAATCTAGCCCTCTATGTGAAAAATTGGGTTGCAGGAATTTTATATTCTTTATTCTCCTTTGTAGCGCATGTCAGTTATTTTGAGCACGTTAATTAGGTTAGCGCATGTCTGCTTTGTTTGTGCGCGCGTGCATATAGCCCTGTCGGGTTTGTGCGCTGCTCAGATGTGCACGTGTCGGCTTGTTTGTGAGCCTCCCATGTTTAGCGCACGACAGCTTGGTCTACGTGTTTGTGCATGTAGTGTTTTCTGTTTTAGTGCGCTGCTCAGTCGTGTGCTTCTCTTTTTTTACTGCACTTCCTTTTCGCATGTGTAGGCTATTTACCTCGGCCGTTTTGCACGTTTGTTAGTTTGTGCTGTGAACTCTTGGATATGCTCTTTGTTTTTTTCTCCTCTGCGCTATTGTGCTGTGTCGGATTAGTGCACAATACTCCTTTCCCGCTCCTTTATGGATGCATAACATTCCTTTATTTGCTATGGCTTTTATTCTAGTGGAGGGGGTAAGATTTTCAATACTATCAAGAGCTGCTTTATTGGGCTGTAAGGATCTATACTTATAAATGTTACTGCCTATTTTCCTCACTTATGATTTTTTATGTAAATCCTTTATTATCGTTTGTCTACCACATTATTTAAATTTTCTGTGGTTTTCAGACTAGGGGGCCTATCTATCAAGCTCTGTATGGAGTTTGAGGGCCCGTGTTTCTGGCGAGTCTAAATACCGCTGCTCCATAACCTGTCCACATGCTCTGAGGAGGCGGACAGACATCGCCGCAATTCAACCCGATCGAATACGATCGGGTTGATTGACACCACCCCCCCATGAAACTGCAGGGGGCAGCGTTGCACCAGCAGTTCACAAGAGTTGCTGGTGCAATGCTGAATGCGGAGAGCGTATTGCTCTTCGCATTCAGAGATGTCTGTCTGACCGGATCATGTCGGACAGGCATTTGGTAAACAGGCCCCCATGCCTGTATTTGTCATGATGGAGCCTACTGTTTTGTCCCCACTACTAAATGTTAGTTCTTTAGAAGCTAGATCCACTGTACACTTTACTACTGATATTAAAAAAAATGTTTTCAAGCGTAATGATGTTATGGCCAGCTTATTTGACTTTAAAAGATCTAATTCTGTTAAGCTATATGTTTTAGACCCTGGTTTGTCTAGTTTTGTCCTCAGAGTGTGAGCTATTTTCCGTTGATCGGGAGTCAGTCTCTAATAGAGGATAGAGATTAATTCTTTTTTCTGTTTAAACTTGAACATCTTTGTTTATGTACCTTAGGGGTTCAGGATACTAAGGTTTCTGTGGATATATCTGTTAAGCAAATGGATTTGTGTTTTAAATCTACAGCTAAGGCACCAGAGGTTTTCAAAGTTCCCGATGCTTTCTCTGACATCTCTAAAGAGTGGTCTAAGCCTGGTATCCTCTTTCAACCATCTTTAACATTTAGCATTTTCCTGCTGTTAACATGAAACTTTGGAAAACTATCCCAAAGGTGGATAGAGCTATTTTTAATTTGGCTAAGCCTACCACTATTCCTCTTGAGCATAGTACTGTCACACCGCGCCGCTCTAGCCGTTGCTATGGGCGCAGCGTCTCCTCTGCGCGGACCTCAGAGGCGCAAATCTGCACCTATTTAAACCTGTTCAGAACGATCTGTCACTGCTCAAGTATAGGTGTTGCTTTGTGTGCTCCTGGGTGTGACAGAGCGTTCTTTCCTGTGCCTCATATCGTTACTGAACCTGCCTGCCTGACTACTCTACCTGCCTTAGCCCTTAAACTGCTGGATTGTTTGCTGTTGCTGAACTTGCCTGTCTGACTACTCTACCTGCTTAACCCTTTCTTTGCTGGACTGTTTTACTGTTGCCAAACCATGCCTGCCTGACCATTCTAGTGGTGTGCCCTTGGATTGCTTTACTTTTGCCAAACCCTGCCTGACTATTCAAATGGTTTATCCTTGGACTGCTTTACTGTTGCCAAACCCTGCCTGCCTGACTATTCTAGTGATTCATCCTTGGACTGCTCCACTGTTGCTGCTGGGGATTGTCCTGCCTGTGGTGAGTGCCGCTCTCCTCATCTCATTTACTTTCTCTGCTCTGGGATATTCCCTATCATTTCGAGCTGTTTATCTTCAGGGGCAGATGTTGGGAACCCATACCACACAGTTGCAGAATATGGATTCCAAGCTAGAGGCTATTACCGCTCAACTCTCCTTACTAGTTGCAGCAAGGGATGCCGCTCCTGTTGCTACGCCACCAGCCCCTGCTCCCAGTGCTGTGGCTTCTTCCTCTGCTTCTGGAAGTATACCCCAGATACCCTTGCCTGACAAGTATGATGGTACTACTGACTGCAGGTGCTTTCTAAACCAATGCAGGCTGCACTTCCGCAATAATCCTCACACCTTCCAGTCTCATCAGTCAAGGGTCACCTTTATCATTTCCTTGCTAAAGGACAAAGCTGTAGCCTGGGTCTCTCCACTTTTGGAACAGAATGCTACACTCCTACATGATGCTGATGAGTTCATTTCTGCTTTGTCTTCTGTGTTTGGGACTTCTGGCCGTACCTCTGCTGCGGAATATTCTCCGGGATCTCCGCCAAGGCAGTAAAACTGTGGCTTAATTTTCCATCGAGTTCCGCACCTTGGCACTGGAAACCATTTGGGATGGCAGTGCTCTCAAGGCAACCTTTAGGAGGGGTCTCCATGAACGCATCAAATTTGAACTCACTTATCGTGATATTCCTTCTTCTTTAGATGATTTTATAGCGCTTTGTATCAATCTAGACTCTCGCTTTCAGGAAAGGCAAGCCGAGAGAGATAGAACTAGGAGGGTCCTTCCCTCCCAACCTCCTGTTCACCCAGTTTTGGCAGCAACTGCTACCCCTTCAGCTACTTTAGTTACCTCAGTAGAGGAACCCATGGATCTCTCCTCCTTCAAACCTTTAGAGTCTAAAAGACAGAGAAGAAGGAGACTGAGACTATGTTTTTATTGTGGATCTAACACCCACCAACTGAAGGACTGTGACATTCAGCCAGGAAAAGCCAATGCTTAGGGGATAAAGCTGGGGTACCTCTAAGCATGGTCTCAACAAAGCCCCCTCACTCATCTCGAATCCTGGTACCTGTTACCCTTGCCTTCCTTCAGAATACTGTCCACACTCAAGCCTTCATTGATTCAAGGGCAGCTGGAAACTTCCTGGATCACCGTTTTATGATTCAAGCTGGTTTGCCTCTACTGCAGAAAAGACATTGTCTCAAAATAACCACCCTGGATGGCACCCCCCTTGGTTCAGGCATGATCCATTTTGAGTCAGCACCCCTGACCCTGACTGTGGGAGTCCTCCACTCTGAACAGCTGCAGTTTGAGGTCATTCATTCCCCAGCACAGCCTGACATCCTTGGTCTTCCTTGGCTTCGGTTACACAATCCACAGTTCGACTGGGCTGAGGGACAACTGGCCTCCTCGGGTACCTCCTGTTTCCACTCCTACCTTGCTAAAGTCATTCCTCTGCCCCGTATTCCCATAGCCAGTATACAGACTCCTTCAAACCTTCCTTCAGTATACACAGACTTTGCGGATGTGTGGTAGAGAAAAAAGCAGCCGAAGTGCTGCCACCCCACCGTCCTTATGACTGCAAGATCAACCTCTTTCCCGGAGCCCCACTTCCTAAAGGGAGGACTTATCCTCTCTCCAAGGTAGAAACCAAATCCATGGAGGAGTACATCCGGGAGAACCTAGCTAAAGGGTTCATTCGCCCTTTCTCCTCTCCTGCTGGGACTGGCTTCTTTTTTGTCAGTAAGAAGGATGGTGGGCTCCGACCCTGCATTGACTACAGGGCCTTGAACAACATAACCATCAAGAATCGCTATCCTATACCAATGATCACCGAACTGTATGACTCACTCCAGGATGCTCGCTTTTTCACCAAATTGGACTTACATGGGGCATACAATCTGATTTGCATCTTTCCAGGCCACGAATGGAAGACTGCAAGATCAGGGCATTACGAATACCTTGAAATGCACTTTGGGCTGTGTAACGCCCCTGCAGTCTTCCAGGCATTTGTCAACAATGTCTTCCGTGACCTCCTCAACCGCACTGTCATTGTTTATCTGGATGATATCCTTGTTTTCTCTTCCACTTTAGAGAAGCATCATAGGTACGTGAGACAAGTGCTTCTTCGCCTCAAAGAGAATTCCTTGGTAGCCAAGCTAGAAAAGTGTGAGTTTGATCAGGAGCAAATCCAATTCCTTGGTTACGTCATCTCGAAGGAGGGTTTTGCCATGGATCCTGCTAAACTCACCGCAGTACTGGAATGGCCTCAACCTACCTCTTTAAAAGAATTGCAGAGGTTCTTGGGATTCTCCAATTACTACCGCACGTTCATAAAGAACTTTTCTCAAACAGTAGCTCCACTCACTGAATTGACAAAACGGAACAAAGACTGTAAACATTGGCCTCCTGAAGCCATAAACGCCTTCTCTTGTCTGAACAAGGCTTTTTGTTCAGCTCCTGTGCTTCGCCATCCTGATCCTGACCTACAGTTCACTTTAGAGGTTGATGCCTCCGAGATAGGGGCTGGAGCAGTTCTTACCAAGAGGGACCCCTTGACTTCCAAGTCACACCCTGTAGCCTTTTTTTCTAAACGCTTTACTCCTGCTGAGAGGAACTACGATATGGGTAATCTTAAGCCATTAAGATGACCTTGACTGAATGGCATCACTGGTTAGAGGGCACCGCCAATCCTATTTATATTCTCACCGACCACAAGAATCTGACTTACCTAGAGACTGCTCATTGACTCATCCTCGACAGGCCAGGTGGGCCTTATTCTTTTCCTGTTTTAACTTTGTGGTCTCTTATCTTCCTGGGACCAAGAACAAGAAGGCGGACACCCTTTCCCGTCAGTTCCCTCACTCAAATGATTCCTCAGAAGCACCTATTTAACACATCATACCCCCCTCCTGTGTGGTTGCTCAACTCAATATAACCTTTCTGCAAAGATTGCAACGTGCTCAGTCTAATAAACCTCCTGGTGCCCCCATGGCCTCCGATATCCTTTTTGTACATCCGAACCTACGCATCCCTGTGCTTGCCTGAACTCATGATAGCAAACTCTCAGGACACCCTGGTTCGACTAAGACTTTCAAGCGTCCAACATATTTGGTGGCCTACATGTTGGCCAACAAGACTCTCCAATCCTTGCCTTCTGGCTTGTTCCAACCATTGTCCATTCCCAAACGACCCTGGACACACATTACAATGGACTTCATTGTGGACCTTCCTTCTTCCAAGCACCATACAGTTATCTGGGTTGTGGTGGGCCACTTTTTGAGACTGGCTCACTTCGTACCCTTAACCAAACTACCTTCTGCTCAGGAATTGTCGTCCCTTTTTCTCTTGCATGTGGTGCGACTTCATGGCATTCCTGTGAATATTGTTTCCGACAGAGGTCCACAGTTCATCTCTGCCTTCTGGAGAGCCTTTTGTAAGTTGATTGGAACCACTGTTTCCTTGTCGTCTGGCTACCGTCCTCAGACCAATGGATTAACTGAGAGAACAAACCAGGATCTTGAAGCCTACCTTAGAGCCTTTGTCAACGCTCGCCATACCAACTGGTCTGAATTGCTGCCACTAGCTGAGCTGGCAAGAAACACTCATTGGCACTCTTCTCTTCGATGTTCTCCATTTCAAGCCACAGCAGGGTTTCAACCTTGTGTCTTTCCTCTTTCAGCTCAGTCCACTGGTGTCCCTGCCGCAGACCGACACGTCACTGAACTCACCACACATTGGCAACGTATTCGCTCTCAGCTGTGTTGCTGTCTCTAGATATAAGACGTTTGCTGATCGTCATAGGGCTTCTGTATGTGCCATCCCAGTGGGTGAACGTGTTTGGATCTCCACTCGACACATTTGTCTACGTCAACCCTGTCACAACTTGGGGCCTAGGTTTATCGGCCCTTACAAGATCCTGAGAAGACTGTCTCCTGTTGCCTACAAAGTGGCCTTGCCAAAAACCCTACGCATACATCCAGTCTTCCACATCTCACTACTTAAACCATACATCAAGAACAGATATACCCGGCTCCGAGCTCCTCCTCCTCTGCTCTTGGTTCGTGGTGACCCTGAATATGAAGTAGCTAAGATTCTGGACTCCAGATTCAGACGCAGACAACTGCAGTATCTGATACATTGGAAGGGTTACTCCGTGGCAGATCGTTCCTGGGTTCCTGCCCGTGATGTGCATGCTCCATCTTTGGTCTCCAGATTCCATGCTGCTCATCCTTTGAGGCCGGCTCTGGTTCCCAGAGGGAACCCTTAAGAGGGGGGCTATGTCACGCAGCGCTGCTCTAGCCGTTGCTAGGGGCGCGGCGTCTCCTTCTCTGCTCGTTGTCAGGGGCAGTGTCGGCTCTGGATGCGTGCGGCGCTGACATCATTGCCGCATGCTCCGGATGCCGGACGGACCTCAGAGGCGCGAATTTGCGCCTATTTAAACCTGTTCAGAATGATCTGTCACTGCCCAAGTATAGGTGTTGCTGGGGATTGTCCTGCCTGTGGTGAGTGCCGCTCTCCTCATCTCATTTACTTTCTCTGCTCTGGGATATTCCCTATCATTCCGGCTCGACGCAGGGATAACAAGACTACTGGCCGAGTTCGGTCTGATAGAGGAATATCCCACGAGCATTACAAGTACTTATTTTTAAGTCCCTATGAATTGGAAGTTAGTGTCTTTTCATAGGAAGGTTTTCCTGCAAGCAGTTTTCCTTTTTAGGCCAGCAATTAGTATTGCTGGTGTTGCTGCAGTAGCTCTTTAGTAGCTCCTTGTTTGTTTTGTCTGGCTTACACCTTTACATCTCTTGTTCTGTTTCCAAGAGTGATAGCCAGGATCAAGCAGGAAGTATAATCAGTAATTCTGACTGCTTGGGTTCGCAGGTCTTGGTTTGCGGATCTGGTGCAGATGTCCATTTGTTCTCTGTGGTCTCTTTCTCTGTGCCACAACCTTTTGTCTTAAGTGCCGCTTTTTTCATCAGGTTCTCTTATCTCTCAGTTTGTTGGCTTGGAGTTTGAATGCTTAGTTTTTAGACAAAGAGATTTTATGCTGATTGTGAGCTAGATTACAAGTGAAGTGCTAAATTATCGCGCACCCACAAACTCGTTTGCGGGCGTGCAATAATTAACCAGCCATTACAAGTGGCTGGTTATTGGTACTGCAAGCTTGTGGTAGCAATTATCGCTCAGAAAATCTCCAATCTCTGGTTAATTTTCTAAATGTGCCCCAAATGCCCTAAAAATAGAGGACATTATAGTTTTCTTTTTATTAAAAATTGGTGGGAGTGGGGTGTTAGAAAAAAAAAAACGGCACTGAAAATTGCCTTTACATTGCGGTCTATGGGAACTGTATGTTCCCAGTAAATATATATGTATATGACTATATACATATATATTTATGTGTTAATATATGTATATACACATATTAACACATAAATATATATATGTATATCAGTATATACATATATATTTACAAATGCGGCAATTGCTGTGCTACTTACCCCCTTTGCTGCGCTTAGAGATATTTAGGGCTGCACTTGTAATCTGGCCCTCTGTTATTGATGCATTTATTGGGCCCTGTCAACCTGTGACAAGGAATGTTTTTTATAGGTTTTGGAAGGTCTTTATTTCTTGGTGTGTGAATTATGGATTTAGATGGCACTCTTTTAGAATAAGTTGTATCATTTAGTTTCTTCAGGATAATTTTGAAAAATGGTTTATCTGACAGTTTTTTGCAGGGCCAGATTTCGGTTCTTTTTAGTTTTGTTTTACAAGAAGATTATTTATCTATTTTGATTCTCAGCTTATGTCTTGGAAGGTTTTGTTTCTTTTAGCAAATTCCTGCTGTTAGAAGAATTTCTGCATTGTTTGCTCTTTTATTTGGGCTTCCTTATCTGGTTGTCCATCAGGATAAGGCAGTTTTGAGAGCTAGTGTGTTTTCTTGCGTCTAAGTGTTAACTTTAGCCAATACTTCTCATGAGTTTGTTGTTCATTCTTTTTCTCCTACAAAAGATTTTAAGGAGAAGGACCTCCTGCGATCTCCAGTCCTGGACTTTGGTCCTGTGCAACCTTGGCTATCTTGCTCTCTTCTGCCAAGTTAGAAGCCCTTCTATCAGCTTTCATTCCACCCTGGAACTCCAGCGGGAAAATGACAACAGCATGGACCTGACTCAAAGCAGCAGGAAAGTGAGCAATGTCAGTTTTCAACTCATCAGTAGGGCACTAGGGCTTGCACTGCTCCATCACCAAAGACAACCTTCTGATTGCCAGATTTAGCATTTGCTTCAGTAGATCTAGAGTAAATAGGATAAAAGACTTTAGGGCCGATTTATGAAAGTGCGAGCGGACATGATACGATGTAGCATATCATGTCTGCCGCACATCAATAAATGCTGACAGCATACACTGTCTGCATTTATCATTGCGCAAGCAGATCTTGTGAACTGCTTGAGCAATGCCGCCCCCTGCAGATTTGCAACCAATTGGCCGCTAGCAGGGGGTGTCAAACAGGCCGATTGTATAGGATCGGACGGATTGATGTCTGCAGCCTCAAAGCAGGCGGACAAGTTATGGAGCAGTGGTTAAAGGTCTCGCACGGAAACAGGGGCATCAAGCTCCATTCCGAGCTTGATAATTCGGCCCCACAATCTCCTATTAAAAGTATCAGATATTACAGAGCGAATACAAACTTACTAAAGTGAATATTGTTTAATACTGCTGACTTAGCAACGGCACAGGCCCTCTACTAGAGAGAGTGGAGTTTGGATTGTTAAATGGCTAATGCTTACATTGTCCACTTTCCCGCCATTCTATCGCAATCCATGACTTAAACTCAGAAGAAAGGCAAAGTTTTATCTCAAATCTGTTCAGTGAATGTTTGTATGTTCAGATAACCAGAACAACTATTCAGATACTGAAAAATTATTGGAGCTATTGCATGAATTGTATCATCCTCACTAAGAGCTGGCAAGGTTATCAGCCACCATAAAGGCTCCCGCCGGAAGTTCCCCCTATTACTTTAATTTATTAACTTGCACACACTTTTAGTTCTTAACCCCTTAATGACCAGCGACGTACCCTGTCATAAATTATATAAGTAATATATATTCTATGGGGGTGTGTTTTTTTAATATATTTTAACAAGCCTGCAGGAAGGAATGAGGGTCTAATAGCGCAGTCTTTCCGCTCATGACAAGACCCACCTATTACATCCAGAATTTAGCAGCTCAGAGTTAAGAAAGCATCTATATTAGGGTTTTTACCATATACTAAGAAGACCATAAAGTAATGTTGTATATCGGCTTTCTTTACTTGCCTATGGTAGAAAGCATTTGATATAAACAATAATTTATAGGTTGTAATCCCAGAATCTGAGGACAATTTGATGGTGTTAATTACCAGTATTACCAGTAAAACGTAGAGGGATCTCTCTAACCTACTAATAAATAGGTCTCAGACTATCCCCTTCAAGATAGGTTTGTACAGTGCATTAAAAGAGATTCTGCATGGTGCATCAGACAGTACTGATAGGGTTCCATTGGTGGTGCTTAACCAATAAACAATAATAATAATTATAATAATAATAATTGTGAAAAGCTATGATTTAAGGAACATTAAATGGAATACATTTCTATCATGCATATGAAGTAGCACTATTTAAACATATTGGGCTCGACTTGTCAATCAAGCGATGACAGGGGCATACATATTTGCCTCTGACCGCCCCAGCTCTCCTCTGGCGGGCAGCAATACGCTGCCCGATTTTAACATTGCACACAAGGGCTATTTTGCACTTGTGTGCAACCCCGCTCCCTGCCCGGGCACAGCCAATCACACGAGGGCACCTAAGAGGGGGAGAAGAGGGTAGGGAAGCAGCGGTCTGATGACCACTGCTTGATAAATCCTGACTGCAGGTTTTAATAAAAGTACATTTTTACACTATTTTGAATGACTGTGTTAAATACAGTAGTAATAATAAGTTGAAGTACTTAGACATAAATTATATAGAGAAACAAAGTATAGTCATGCTTCTTTAATATCTATTTATTGATTGAAATGTGTGATACAAACATTCACTAATGGAATATTATTTATAGTGTCATTTATGATTTTCAAATTCTCATGGTTAGTTGTTAAACGCAGTTAGTGTCATTCACCAAGTGCTATCCTTTGCTACCCAAGTCAATCAGAATTGGCAAATGTACGTATCCTTCAGTTGCAGTGCATATATTGATGAGCGCACTGGATGCATGACTTTTATTATCAGTCCTATTGAAATTAAAGGGACAGTCAACACCAGATTTTTTGTTGTTTAAAAAGATAGATAATCCCTTAATTACCAATTCCCCAGTTTTGCATAACCAACACAGTTATAATTATACACGTTTTACCTCTGTAATTACCTTGTATCTAAGCCTCAGCAGACTGCCCCCTTATTTCAGTTCTTTTGACAGACTTGCAGTTTAGCCAATCAGAGCTGTCTCCATGGTAAATTCCTGTGCATGAGCTCAATGTTATCTATATGAAATACATGAACTAATGCCCTCTAGTGGTGAAAAACTATCAAAATGCATTTAGATTAGAGGCGGCCTTCAAGGTCTAAGAAATTAGCATATGAACCTCCTAGGTTTAGCTTTCAACTTAGAATAACAAGAGAACAAAGCAAAATTGATAAAAAATAAATTGGAAAGTTGTTTAAAATTACAGTCTCTATCTGAATCATGAAAGTTTTTTTTGGACTTGACTGTCCCTTTAAATGTGGAGACAAATCTGCATGAAGTCCAAGTTGTCTGCCAGTACCCAGTTTTTTAATAAAAAAATATAAACAGCCCATTTTCTGTATTGTAGCTTCCCCCCCTCAATACCCTACCTCCCTCCCCAATCCCTTTCCAAAACATTTCTCCCCCTCCCTCTCTCTCCTTTTGTTTATAATTGATTTTCCGTGTGTGCGCTCCCGATCCCCACCTCCTCGTGCGCTTACAGACACTCAGTAACAGGATCCAGAACAAGCACCAGCGATGGGCCGCCCACCCGCCTCCCTGCAATGGCTCCCACCCACCAACGATCGGCACCATCGCTGGCCAATGCAGAGAGGGCCACAGAGTGTCTCTTTTTGCATCGTATGCTTAAAAAATGGTATTGCAGTATGCCTTAATATCGAGGCATCACTGCAATACCCTAAAAACGACTGGAAGCGATCATGATCGATTCCATCGCTTTAAAACCCTGAGGACGTACAGGGTACGTCTTTGGTCATTAAGTGACATTTTTTGTAGGACGTACTCTGTATGTCCTTGGTCGTTAAGGGGTTAAAAAATGGTATTGCAGTATGCCTTAATATTAAAGCATCACTGCAATACCCTAAAAACGACTGGAAGCGCTCATGATCGATTCCATCACTTTAAAACCCTGAGGATGTACAGGGTAGGTCTTTGGTCATTAAGTGACATTTTTTGTAGGACGTACCCTGTATGTCCTTGGTCGTTAAGGGGTTAAAGGGACAGTAAAGTCAAAATTACACTTTCATGGTTCAGAGAGAGCAGGTAATTTTAATCAAATTTCCAATTTACTTCTGTTATAAAATTTGCTTTGTTCTTTTGCTATACTTTGTTCAAGAGTTAATCTAGGTAAGCTTATAGGACAGTGCTTTCCAAACTGTGTGTCGTGACACATTAGTGTGTCGGCGGCAGTATGTAGGTGTGTCCCTGCTTCAGCACAAATTTTTTTTAATTTAATTTTTCTTTAAATTTTTTTTGGGGGTTTCCGACTTTTCACCAGCCTGATACGCATATCACATGGTTGACACATGATTGATACCTAGTGGGTCACAGATCATCTTAACCTATTGGCGCAGCTCAGCTGGAACTGAAACTATTTCCATTGCTGGCTTTGATGGCACATTGGCTCCTGACTGCATGTGTAGTCTCCTCAGTTGGTTTGTGACTGCATGTGTAGTTAGTGAGTGGGACAGCTGCTTGATGAAATGTGAGTGTCTTTATCTAATATTTCACCAACCATTCAAAAACTGTGTTCATCCCATCAACCCCATACATCCCATTAAAAAAGTAAGTAGTCATTGGTGTTAAACTTTTTTTCAATTCTTGCACACACTTACATACTGTTACTTGTAAATACATTTTGTTATTATATCATTTACGTATGTGTCCGTATCTCTTAAAACAAGTTAGTTTAACCTCCTGTTTCCTAGTACAACTGAATTACTGTGTCGCAAAATAATGGAGATCTAAAAAGTGTGTCCCCAACATGAACGGTTTGGAAAGATCTGTTATAGGACCTCAGGAGCATGGACGTGTCTTGAGCAGTCTATGACCGCAGTGTTTTGCAACATTGTTTGTAGTAGTGTTATACTTTGTTGCAAACACCACTGATATATAAAAATGTATGTTTCATATAGGTTTTTGCATGTTTAACCAGATTGTCCTGTTATATTGTATTTGTAGTTTGGACAGCGTAACTGTAAAAAATTACATGTGGTAAATTCTCTTAATGTTACTCTTGCACTAATAACAGCGGAACTCTGTGTTTAACCCTCTATCACATCCACAAGTGATTAGCAGGATCATGCCACTGCCTTTTCTGATTGACTCACTGACTGTTTTCTGTTCTCTGTGGCTCCCAAACTATGCAGTTTAAACATGCACAGTTCCAGGGTGAGCAGTACAAAAACCACATGTTGTAAATCTTTAGACTAGTCATCAGAAGCCATCCTGAAGTTTGTCCACAGGCCGAAAAATGTAGGTGACTAGAGTCATTCACTGGCTGTTAATACTTGTGAAGTAATCAGTAAGGTAATCTGCTATTCATTCTTAAATCATCACCCATAATGTTTTACCTTAGCTGATGACTTTACAAGCCTGATGATGTCTGAGGATGTGCAAATGACTTCTAAAGTAGTTTGATGATCATCAAATGACACCAGGATGGTCTCCTATTTGTCTTGAGTCTTCATACTGGGGGCTGCCATCTTGGAGTTCAGGTATTCTCACAGTTCGTAACAGAAGCAGTGCCACTCACAGATCAGTAGTATTGGCCTCTTTTACAGTTGTATAATGTACTTCAGGTTAGTGTGCCTGAAACAGAGCAGGAGCTATACATTTTTGCAGTGGCTGCATTGCTCTATATTAGTGCTCAGTGCTATTTCAAATATATTTTGTGTAACTTTACTGTGTACAAAATTGAAAAAATGTAAAGCTCACAAAATGTATCATGCACAATCACTCCAAGCAAATGATACAGTTGTCAAAAAGTGGGTAATATTACTGATCTGTGAGTGTGCACTGGTCCTTTCACTGTCAGGGTACCAGGAATCAGACAGAGAGGTGAAATGCTAAAATAATCACACCTTTATTAAATAATAACAAAAAATAATAAAGAGTCCAAAAGCCAGAGGTCAAAGCCAGAGATGGTAGTCAGACGAGCCGGGTCAGGAACACAAAGATCAGCAGAGTCATGAGCAAGCCAGGGATCAGGAAACAGAAGGGACATCAAACAAGCCAGGTTAAACACATTTTTCCTTCTCCCTCTCTCTCCTTTTGTTTATAATTGATTTTCCGGGGGCATGCGCTCCCGATCCCCGCCTCTTTGCACACTCACAGACACTCGGTAACAGGATCCGGAACAAGCACCAGCGATGGGCCGTAGTGTTTTGCAACATTGTTTGTAGTTGTGTTATACTTTGTTGCAAACACTACTGATATATAAAAAATTATATAAGAGCTCAAAAGCCAAACGACAAGCCAGAGATGGTAGTCAGACAAGCAGGGTCAGGAGCCAAAGCGAGTAATTTGACGAGCCGGGTCAGGAACCAAAGCGAGTAGTCAGACGAGCCGGGGTCAGGAACACAAAGATCAGCAAAGTCAGACACAAGCCAAGGATCAGGAAACAGAAGGGACATCAAACAAGCCAGGTTAAACACAGGAACAGGAACTCATAAAGAAGTCTGAGACAACACAAGGGCTAAGGGATGACATCATAATTCTGGGACTGCAACCTGTCTCTCACTGATGATGTTCTCCAGTTTGACTATAAGAGGGCACCTAGGTGTAGTGAGCAGCATTACACACTCTGCAGCAGGTGAGAAGAGAGACAGGTTAGTAAAATGGCAGCTAAGCAGCAAATAACAAACGAAAGCAGGGTGAAACCCTGACAGTCACAGGCTGTGAGAATACTTCTGGCGGCGCCCAGTACAAAGAGGCGGAGCTTCAGTATCTGGAACCTTTAAAGGGCCATAATACCCAAATGTTTAAACACTTTAAAGTGCTGCAGCATAGCTGTAAAATGCTGAATAGAAAATATCTCCTGAACATCTCTATGTAAAAAAGAAAGATATTTTACCTCAAAAGTTCCTCAGTAGCCACCTCCCATTGTAAAGGATTTCTAAGCAGCATTTTAGTGTGTCTGTCCTGGGACAGCTGAAAGGATGAGCCTCGTGAACTCTCATATTATTTCACCAATCAGGTAAAGGAAGCTTACTATGAAATCTCATGAGAGTTAAGTCAAATCTCATGAGATCACAGTAAGAGTTCATGACCTCAGCACGGCTGATGCTGATTGGCTGCTGTTCATTTCTTCATTTTATTTTATTTTTTACCTGCAGCTGGGAGCAGCTGAGTATAACTTTTTAAACAGAACTAACTCTGCTGAGCTGAGAAGATTGTGAGGTAAAATATCTTCCTTTTTTACATAGAGATGCTCAGGTGATATTTTCCTGTCAGCTTTTTACAGTTATACTGCATCAGTTTCAAGTGATTTAGCATATGAGTATTATGTCCCTTTAAGCTATTAAAATAGGAGAACTGATTTGCAAAGAGCTTCCCTTAACATGAGGAAATGTAATAACATGGTGAGTAGTTACTATTCTTTTGTAGTTGTACTCAGCAGTTTAATGTCCCTTTAACTTTCCTTTAAATGTTTTTAGGCTGAAATATTTCTGTATAACATATTGCACTGTGTAATGTAGCCACTGTAGGAAACTAAGATGATATATTAATTATGTTTATTCTTTATAACAGGTGTTGGTAATGCAACTGCTTGTGTATTACGTGACACTATTTATGTGAGCGGCGGTCACTATGGTTACAGAGGAAGCTGTACATATGATAAAATACAGAGCTACCGGACAGACTTAAATGAATGGAGTATTTTTGCAGTGTGTCCGCATCCAGGTAAATCCAATAATTAGAAGAATACAATTATACTGTGTAGTGGGAAGGAAAGAAGGTGTAATTGGTTAAAATGAAAAAATAGTGATTTAAAAGGCACAAAAGCCTTTTTCTCTTTGTTGTAACTAAATTACGCTCTTTTACAAAGTATTACAATTTCTTTTTACCTTTTTTGTGTGAAATGTATGCCCCTGTACAGAGAAAACAAAACAAAAACAATTTGTTTATTTTCTGCTTATATACTTCATGTTATATATAGACCACCAATAAAATAATGACAATCCTGCTTATCAGCCAATGAGCAATGAGTCCTTAACCCCTTAATGACCGAGGACGTGCAGGGTACGTCCTCAAAAAAAAAGGCAGTTAACGCCTGAGGACGTACCCTGCACGTCCTCGGTGTGGAAAGCAGCTGGAAGCGATCCTGCTCGCTTCCAGCTGCTTTCCGGTTATTGCAGTGATGCCTCGATATCGAGGCATCCTGCAATAACCATTTGTAGCCATCCGGTGCAGAGAGAGCCACTCTGTGGCCCTCTCTGCACCGGACATTAACGGCTACGTTCGTTGGTGGGTGGGAGCCGGTGTGGGAGGTGGGTGGCGGCCATCGATGGCCTTTGTGATGCGGAGGGGGGCGGGATCGGGGGCGGGGACGACCGGGGGGACGCGCACGGACGCGCGCACGTGCACGGGGAGGCCGGGCGGACGCGTGCACGGGGAGGGAGCGGGTGGGAACCACTACGCTACAGAAAGTTTTTTTTTTAGAAGTGGGGATCAAAGGGGTTAATATGTTTATTTTGGTGATCGGTTTGGCTGGTGGGGTATTGGACTGTGGGGGGGAAGCTACACTACAGAAACAAATAATAAAAAATAAAAAATAAACATTTTTATTTGCAAAGCTGTCTGCCAGTACCCAAGATGGCCCCAATAAGGCAGAGGGGGAGGGTTAGGGAGCTATTTTGGGGGGATCAGGGAGGTTGGGGGCTAAGGGGGGACCCTACATAGCAGCATATGTAAATATGCTTAAAAAAATTATTATTTTTTTTTTTATACCTTTTATTTTAGTACTGGCAGACTTTCTGCCAGTACTTAAGATGGCGGGGACAATTGTGGGGTGGGGGAGGGAAGAGTGCTGTTTGGGAGGGATCAGGGGGTGGGATGTGTCAGGTGGAAGTCTGATCTCTACACTAAAGCTAAAATTAACCCTGCAAGCTCCCTACAAACTACCTAATTAACCCCTTCACTGCTGGCCATAATACACATGTGATGCGCAGAAGCATTTAGCGGCCTTATAATTACCAAAAAGCAACGCCAAAGCCATATATGTCTGCTATTTCTGAACAAAGGGGATCCCAGAGAAGCATTTAAAACCATTTGTGCCATAATTGCACAAGCTGTTTGTAAATAATTTTAGTGAAAAACCTAAAGTTTGAAAAAGTGAACATTTTTTTTTTATTTGATTGCTTTTGGCGGTGAAATGGTGGCATGAAATATACCAAAATGGGCCTAGATCAATACTTGGGGTTGTCTACTACACTACACTAGAGCTAAAATTAACCCTAGAAGCTCCCTACATGCTCCCTAATTAACCCATTCACTGCTGGGCATAATACACGTGTGGTGCGCAGTGGCATTTAGCAGCCTTCTAATTACCAAAAAGCAAAGCCAAAGCCATATATGTCTGCTATTTATGAACAAAGGGGATCCCAGAGAAGCATTTACAACCATTTATTCCATAATTTCATGAGTTGTTTGTAAATAATTTCAGTGAGAAACCTAAAGTTTGTGAAAAAATTTGTGAAAAAGTAAAAAAAAATTTTTATTTGATCGCATTCGGCGGTGAAATGGTGGCATGAAATATACCAAAATAGGCCTAGATCAATACTTTGGGATGTCTTCTAAAAAAAAATATATACATGTCAATGGATATTCAGAGATTCCTGAAAGATATTAGTGTCCCAATGTAACTAGCGCTAATTTTGAAAAAAAGTGGTTTGGAAATGGCAAAGTGCTACTTGTATTTATGGCCCTATAACTTGCAAAAAAAGCAAAGAACATGTAAACATTGGGTATTTCTAAACTCAGGACAAAATTTAGAAACTATTTAGCATGGGTGTTTTTTGGTGGTTGTAGATGTGTAACAGATTTTGGGGGTCAAATTTAGAAAAAGTGTGTTTTTTTCCATTTTTTCCTCATATTTTATAATATTTTTTATAGTAAATTATAAGATATGATGAAAATAATGGTATATTTTGAAAGTCCATTTAATGGCGAGAAAAATGGTATATAATATGTGTGGGTACAGTAAATGAGTAAGAGGAAAATTACAGCTAAACACAAACACTGCAAAAATGTAAAAATAGCCTTGGTCCCAAACGGACAGAAAATGGAAAAGTGCTGTGGTCATTAAGGGGTTAAAGGAACAGTCTAGTCAAAAATAAACTTTCATGATAAAGATAGTGCATGCAATTTTAAACAACTTTCCAAGCTACTTTTATCATCAAATTTGCTTTGTGCTCTTGGTATACTTTGTTGAAAGCTAAATCTAGGTAGGCTCATATACTTATTTGTAAGTCATTGAAGGTTGTCTCTTATCTCAGTGCATTTTAACAGTTTTTCACAGGTAGACAGCGCTAGTTCATTTGGGCCATATAGATAGCATTGTGCTCACTCCAGTAGAGTTACCTAGGAGTCAGCACTAATTGGCACTGAAATAAAAGAGCAGTCTGCAGAGGCTTAGGTACAAGGTAATCACAGAGGTAAAAGGTGTATTAATATAACAGTGTTGGTTATGCAAAACTGGGGCATTGATTATAAAGGAATGATCAATCTTTTTAACCAATAAACATTTTAAAGTAGACTTTAAGGACCATTTGTACTCAAATGTACAGTTCTTGTTAGCTTCCAAATGAAGATAAATAACTTTCACTTTATCAAACATGTACCCCAGTCAGATCAGAACAATAGTTTTTTAACCCCTCTGTCAACCCCATATTTACATCAGATCAGACAGCAGGCCGAGGAACACCACTGTTAGCCACATACTTACATTGGTTCAGATCTGTAGCCTTGCAACTCCTTTGTCCATCCCACTCCCACATTGAGCCATTTAGCCTGCAGCTTCTTACCTTATTAACCCCAGCTGTGGCCATTTCACTTGCACATGGGGTGCTTTCTCACAAACACTGTGCATGGGTTCCTTCTTTTATAAGAAGAGAGGAAGAATACTATGCCAAAATGTGACGAGTGGTCTGCTCATTTGTGCAATGCATGGGAAGCGGTGCCAAATTCAGTCACTTTGTGAAACAGGGCCCGGAACTAACATACTGCAGAATAGTGTTTAAATCAGGAGGGTGTGACCTGGAATTTCCAGGACTGCACATGCTTGACAAAAACTGAACTTATTTACGCATTTGCAGCTACTAATGCCTCTACTGAATCATTATAATGGCAATATTGAGGTAATATGAATATAGGTTTAGATGAGTCCTAAATCATTAAGTCAATCCAGATTATCAGTTTGACAATAATTTTGATTTCATAGAGTATTCACATTTATTTTTGACATGGGGATGATACATCATGCTGAAAAGTGGCTTGCCCATCCAGCCTGTACAAGAGAAAAATAAGCCTAGAAAAAAACCTGTATTGGAAGTATTGGTGTTCATAATGCACCAAAAATTAATCAACTTTCTAATTTACTCCTATTATCAATTTTTCTTCGTTCTCTTGCTATCTTTATTTAAAAAGCAGGAATGTAAAGCTTAGGAGCCATCCCATTTTTGGTTCAGAAGCTGGGTTGCACTTGCTTATTGGTGGCTAAATGTAGCTGAATCATTCCAACACTAGCAACTATAAAAAATCAAATGCAAGCAAAGCTAGTGTAAGGCGAAATAGCCTGGAACACAGTGCCGGCCTTTGGGCAAGGCGAGCGAGGCGGCCACCTCGGCCCCGCAATGTTTTTTTCTGACATGTTTTTTTCAAACAAATGTAAAAAAAAAATTGGCGCCATTTTTTTAATTTTTGGCGCAACTTTTACCCGGGGAGTGAGGACTGTTGCTGAGAGGGGAGGAGGCGGAGCACCGGAGGCTGTCAGTCAGTCAGCAGAGTGGGGGAGTCGCAGGCAGCGTGAGTGCAGGAGTCAGTCGACAACGCAACGAGAGTGGTGAGTCACTCACTTCTGTCAGAGTGGGACTGGGAGTATGTCGGACTGGGAGTATGTCTGACTCGGGAGTGGGACCAGTAGCAAAGCATACTGTGTACTGTTAATAGCAATGCTCCTTGCTTGATATAGCTGAGTTTAATTATTGATAACCTAATATAAAAACAACGTGCATTATGGTTCTCATTATGTGAAATCAGTTAGTTATGCAAAGGTAGATAGAAGTTTTACTCTAATTTTGATAAACAGGTTGAGACACAATATTCAAATTCCATGCACTTTATAGATTATTTTATTTTTAAAGTGAAGGTAAAGTTTTGCGTTTTTGAAAGTAGTATTATGTTACCCATGTACTACAATGTAAGATTGCTTATTTTTTTATCACATATTAGTATATATATATATATATATATATATATATATATATATATATATATATATATATATATAAATGTATAACCCACTGTTTTTATCAACGTTCTTGACCGGCCTTTGCTCCTCCCTCCATGTATTTCCTGGTTTCTGACTATATCGCGTATAGAGCGGTCCCACCCGCTCTATACGTATTTGAAAAGCGCATTCACGATTGACTGACAACTTGCGCATGCACACATCTCGTCCTACATTCCAATTGCGCCTGCGTGACTCAAATAATTTTTGACCTGAAAGCGCAGGCGTCAATGTTCGTTGCAAAATAGTATTGAATGAATATCTATTCATTCATTACTATTTTGTTAGAGCAGTGTAAATGCTGGAAGCTTTTTTTCTCCACTGTTTGCTTTATAAAGCAGAGTACTACGCTATTTCCTCTTGTCTTCTCTAATAATAAATCTCGGTAAGTGTGAATTGTAAGTGGGATGAATTGCGCATGCGCTAATCAGGAACGAGCACGGCTTGGAAGGGACAGGAAGTATAGCCGACGCATGCGCAGACCGTCCAGAAATGTAGTGACGTCAAATGACGGCCGCCTAACGGCCAGACCTGTTATTGGCTACTAGAAGAACATGACCGGACTGACAAAAAAAAATAAAAAAACTGGCTGTTTATACAACGAGTAGAATTAGAGAGAAAAACGGCGATAACTAGGTAAATATTTTACAATACAAAAACTGATGAATTAAAGTACCATTCATTTGCTATGTATTTGCATGTAACATTATCGAACCTTGCTAAGTTTACCTTCACTTTAAGTAGGGAAAATTCCTTTTACTAATATAAAATTTCAGTTGAACACTAGCGCTGCGGAATCTGTTGGCGCTCTACAAATAACTGATAATAATAATAATGTTGTTCATATTAACAAGAAGACCAATAGGATTATCGCATTAGGATAAGCAAGCTGCATATATTGGAAATGGTGAAGACTGAAGTGTTATATATTTGATATACCGGAAGCAAGACAAACATACAAGCATTCTATATTTTATGTATTAGGAATAATATATTCTTCAAATTGTGACACCCATCCACACACAGACAAACTGAGATTGCAATAAACCTTAACTTCTTGCATCCTCTGTCAATCTGTAATGATTTTTTTATTGCATACAAAATATCAGCTTTTGTCCTTGTCCATAGATGTTATTGTGCTTAATAATGCTATATATTTATTTGTTTATTTTGTTCTTGATTCTGTGTGGGTTTGTCCCTGTCCAGGAATACAGCTGTGGGAATTGTCCCTATAGCATGTATTGTGCTATATCTCATGTGCACTGCATGCATTTCTTACCAGTTTCAATATATAGTTGGAAAAAAAAGTTTGAATAACCCTTTGACTCAAGTAAAATAAACTGCAGATCTCATGTTCAACGTATACTGAGGAAAGGAATCATGAATACAAAACTGGCTTTAAATTCCATAGATCCCTGATGATTTTAACCCCTTAATGACCACAGCACTTTTCCATTTTCTGTCCGTTTGGGACCAAGGCTATTTTTACATTTTTGTGGTGTTTGTGTTTAGCTGTAATTTTCTTCTTACTCATTTACTGTACCCACACATATTATATACCGTTTTTCTCGCCATTAAATTGACTTTCTAAAGATACCATTATTTTCATCATATCTTATAATTTACTATAAAAAAAATGATAAAATATGAGGAAAAATGGAAAAAAACACACTTTTTCTAACTTTGACTCCCAAAATCTGTTACATATCTAAAACCACCAAAAAACACCCATGCTAAATAGTTTCTAAATTTTGTCCTGAGTTTAGAAATACCCAATGTTTACATGTTCTTTGCTTTTTTTGCAAGTTATAGGGCCATAAATACAAGTAGCACTTTGCTATTTCCAAACCATTTTTTTCCAAAATTAGCGCTAGTTACATTGGGACACTGATATCTTTCAGGAATCCCTGAATATCCCTTGACATGTATATATATTTTTTTTAGTAGACATCCCAAAGTATTGATCTAGGCCCATTTTGGTATATTTCATGCCACCATTTCACCGCCAAATGCGATCAAATACAAAAAATCGTTCACTTTTTCACAAATTTTTTCACAAACTTTCGATTTCTCACTGAAATTATTTACAAACAACTTGTGCAATTATGGCATAAATGGTTGTAAATTCTTCTCTGGGATCCCCTTTGTTCAGAAATAGCACACATATATGGCTTTGGCGTTGCTTTTTGGTAATTAGAAGGCCGCTAAATGACACTGCGCACCACAAGTGTATCATGCCCAGCAGTTAAGGGGTTAATTAGGGAGCTTTTAGGGAGCTTGTAGGGTTAATTTTAGCTTTAGTGTAGTGTAGTAGACAACCCCAAGTATTGATCTAGGCACATTTTGGTATATTTCATGCCACCATTTCACCGCCAAATGCGATCAAATTAAAAAAAACGTAAAATTTTTCACAATTTTAGGTTTCTCACTGAAATCATTTACAAACAGCTTGTGCAATTATGGCACAAATGGTTGTAAATGCTTGTCTGGGATCCCCTTTGTTCAGAAATAGCAGACATATATGACTTTGGCGTTGCTTTCTGGTAATTAGAAGGCCGCTAAATCCTGTTGCGCCTCACACGTGTATTATGGCTAGCAGTGAAGGGGTTAATTAGGGAGTTTGTAGGGAGCTTGCAGGGTTAATTTTAGCTTTAGTGTAGAGATCAGCCTCCCATCTGACACATCCCACCCCCTGATCCCTCCCAAACAGCTCCCTTCCCTCCCCCACCCCACAATTGTCCCCGCCACCTTAAGTACTGGCAGAAAGTCTGCCAGTACTAAAATAAAAGGGTTTTTTTTAGCCCCCAACCTCCCTGATCCCCCCCAAAACCGTTCTCTAATCCTCCCCTCTGCCTTATTGGGGGCCATCTTGGGTACTGGCAGCTGTCTGCCAGTACCCAGTTTACAATAAAAAGTGCTTTTTTTTGTTTGGTTTTTTTTTTTCTGTAGTGTAGCTCCCCCCACCCCACACAGACAAACCCCCACCACCTTGTTGATCGTTTTATTTTTTAATTTTGACATTTTTTTTATATTTTTTATTTCCAGCATTTTCTGTAGTGTAGCGGTTCCCACCCGCTCCCTCCCCGTGCACGCGCCCGCCCCCACCCTCCCGTGCACGCGCGCGCGCCCGTGCGCACCCCCAGCCACCCCCGCCCACGTTCCCGCCCCCCTTCACATCAACAGGGCCATCGATGGCCGCCACCCGCCTCCCGGTCCAGCTCCCACCCACCAACGCAGGGAGCCACCGATCTCCGGTGCAGAGAGGGCCACAGAGTGGCTCTCTCTGCACCGGATGGCTTAAAAAGGTTATTGCAGGATGCCTCCATATCGAGGCATCACTGCAATAACCGGAAAGCATCTGGAAGCGAGCAGGATCGCTTCCAGCTGCTTTCCACACTGAGGACGTGCAGGGTACGTTCTCAGGCGTTAACTGCCTTTTTTCTGAGGACGTACCCTGCACGTCCTCAGTCGTTAAGGAGTTAAAGTGACTGGGACTCTCCAGTGTGATGCTCACCACATTTATTTAGCACTGCTATGCCACTATCTGCTGCACAAAGTACAATAATCTCTTCAATCTGATGATCACCACTTGTATTTAGCACTGCTATGTCACTTTCTGCTGCAGAAGGTACAATTCTCTCTCCAGTGTGATGCTCACCACTTGTATTTAGCACTGCTATGTCACTACCTGCTGCACAATGTACAATACTCTTTTCAATCTGATGCTCACCACTTGTATTTAGCACTGCTATGTCACTACCTGCTGCACAATGTACAATACTCTTTTCAATCTGATGCTCACCACTTTTATTTAGCACTGCTATGTCACTATATGCTGCATAATGTACAATAATCTCTTCAATCTGATGATCACCACTTGTATTTAGCACTGCTATGTCACTTTCTGCTGCAGAAGGTACAATTCTCTCTCCAGTGTGATGCTCACCACTTGTATTTAGCACTGCTATGTCACTACCTGCTGCACAATGTACAATACTCTTTTCAATCTGATGCTCACCACTTGTATTTAGCACTGCTATGTCACTACCTGCTGCACAATGTACAATACTCTTTTCAATCTGATGCTCACCACTTTTATTTAGCACTGCTATGTCACTATATGCTGCATAATGTACAATACTCTCTCCAGTGTGATGCTCACCACTTGTATTTAGCACTGCTATGTCACTACCTGCTGCACAATGTACAATACTCTTTTCAATCTGATGCTCACCACTTGTATTTAGCACTGCTATGTCACTACCTGCTGCACAATGTACAATACTCTTTTCAATCTGATGCTCACCACTTTTATTTAGAACTGCTATGTCACTATCTGCTGCAGAAAGTACAATACTCTCTCCAGTGTGATGCTCAACACATGTATTTAGCACTGCTATGTCACTATCTACTGCACATATAACAATACTCTCTCCAATGTGATGCTCATCACATTTATTTAGCACTGCTGTGTCACTATCTGCTGCACAAGGTACAATACACTCTCCAGTGTGATGCTCACCACATTGTATTTAGCACTGCTATGTCACTATCTGCTGCACAATGTACAATACTCTCTCCAGTGTGATGCTCACCACATTTATTTAGCACTGCTATGTCACTATCTGCTGCACAAGGCACAATACTCTCTCCAGTGTAATGCTCATCACATTTATTTAGCACTGCTGTGTCACTATCTGCTGCACAAGGTACAATACAATCTCCAGTGTGATGCTCACCACATTGTATTTAGCACTGCTATGTCACTATCTGCTGCACAATGTACAATATTCCCTCCAGTGTGATGCTCACCACATTGTATTTAGCACCGCTATGTCACTATCTGCTGCACAATGTACAATACTCTCTCCAGTGTGATGCTCACCACATTTATTTAGCACTGCTATGTCACTATCTGCTGCACAATGTACAATACACTCTCCAGTGTGATGCTCACCACATTTATTTAGCACTGCTATGTCACTATCTACTGCACATTTTACAATACTGTCTCCAATGTGATGCTCACCACATTTATTTAGCACTGCTGTGTCACTATCTGCTGCTGCACGATGTACAATATACTCTTCAGTGTGATGCTCACCACTTGTGCAGTAGACGTAGCAGTGCTAAATAAATGTGGTGAGCATCACATTGGAGAGAGTATTGTAAAATGTGCAGTAGATAGTGACATAGCAGTGCTAAATAAATCTGGTGAGCATCACACTGGAGAGTGCATTGTTCATTGTGCAGCAGATAGTGACACAGCAGTGCTAAATACAAGTGGGGAGTATCAGATTAAAGAGAGTATTGTATATTGTGCAGCAGATAGTGACATAGCAGTGCTAAATACAAGTGGTGAGCATCACACTGGAGAGAGTATTGTACCTTCTGCAAAATTGCACGGGTATTACAGCGCTAAAATCTAAAAAGGATACCTAGGCCACTCTCCAACTATCTCCCCAAGATAGAAAAATAGAATAAACAATATGGTAGAATGCGAGGGCGCTGAGAGCTAAGGTATACTTAACACTTTAAAGGTACAATAAATGTACATATAAAATCATAAAAACAATTGACAATTACATAAAGTATTCAACATGATATATTCAACTTATAGTTTACGGAATACCACCCTGAAAAAATAATAATAATAAAGCGCTTTGAAAAATAAAAATTTAAAAAATTCGCTTGCAAAACTTAAAAAGCAATATATATTCCAGAGCATAAAAAACCATCTATATTTTGTTTAGTCCATAATAGATCTTTATCAGGTAGAAACCCTTATGTTTAATAGGGTATATTATAAGTGAGACTTTGCTCCGTGATTATAACAAAAATAGTGGTGTTTTAATAACGGCAAAATGTTCTTATTTGGATACTTTGTATCCTTATCTTTGTTATATGTGTAGCTATGACTCACGAATAGTTGCAGCAGCTGTAACCAAATGCTGCTGATGTCCGTCCGAAATTATGCGGTACTGTATAGTAACACGCTCCTTGCGTGTGGGCAGCCTTGTGACCTGCAGCTCTTAGTCTCCGGTATAGAACTCACCACTCCCTCCGTGGAAAAGTGACCGGCTGAAACACGCCGCTCCTTGCGTGTGAGTGACCTGCTGGACTGTAGCTTTCGGCCTCCGATACTCACAGCTCCCTGCTTGTGAATGGTTGACTGGATCCTCGTTGGTAGCCTCACAATCAGAGGACACACTGGGTTCTTCGTGTGTATGACCGGCTTATTCGACTCAGGCAAAACTGAAGATTGAATGGACACCCGCTCTTAGCGTGATATACGCGCGGGCAATTACTAGGTACCTAGTGAGTTTAAGTTCTGGTAAACGAGCAACTTCTTACTTCTACGCGTTTCACCCGTATGTCTGGGCTTTTTTTACTACATTTAGAAATCTGATCCGATTAGGTGTGTTTAGTATACCTTAGCTCTCAGCGCCCTCTCATTGTACCTTCTGCAGCAGATAGTGACATAGCAGTGCTACATAAATGTGGTGAGCATCACACTGGAGAGTATTGTACCTTCTGCAGCAGATAGTGACATAGCAGTGGTAAATACAAGTGGTGAGCATCAAAATGAAGAGAGTATTGTACATTGTGCAGCAGATAGTGATATAGCAGTGCTAAATAAATGTGGTGAGCAGCAGACTGGAGAGAGTGTTGTATATTGTGCAGCAGATAGTAACATAGCAGTGCTAAATACATGTGGTGAGCAGCAGACTGGAGAGAGTATTGTACATTGTGCAGCAGATAGTGACATAGCAGTGCTAATAAATGTGGTGAGCATCACATTGGAGAGAGTATTGTTATATATATATATATGCAGTAGATAGTGACATAGCAGTGCTAAATACATGTGGTGTGTAGCAGATTGAATGAGAGAACAGCACCTCCTATTTAAACTGAGAAAACAAAGCACTTGATGAATTTACATAATTAGTGATTTACATAATTTATTAAACTCTGCGTACAGCTTTGATGTTTATTTGTTATAACACATCTGCAGTACACACACACACACATATATATATATATATATATATATATATATATATATATATATATATAAAATAACTCATTGTGTAGTTCATTAACAAATCTAGACAGACCCAGAGGCTTGTTTTCCCACAGAAAACCTCTGAATTACATTGTTTCCAATGCATCAAAGAATTCTGGGTAAGATATGCAAATTAAGTACACAATGACACACCTTTTTACTTCAGTCTGCTTTTCAGCAGGTTCCCTTTACGCCAAAGTATCGCTGTTCACACAGCTTATAAACTTAGCTAGGGTTAGTGCAGTGATTCATAACCATCCCAGGACAGACTGTTTCGTGGTTATTGCCACTCATCAGCTGGGAGAAGGTTAGAATCACTGCTGGGTGAAGTTGATTCCAGGCAGAATACAACAACATTTTAAATTAGGGGGAGATAAAAGGTGAGTTTAAAATCCTCCACTACGCACAAAATATAGAAAAAATAACTCATTGTGTAGTTCATTAACAAATCTAGACAGACCCAGAGGCTTGTTTTCCCGCAGAAAACCTCTGAATTACATTGTTTCCAATGCATCAAAGAATTCTGGGTAAGATATGCAAATTAAGTACACAATGACACACCTTTTTACTTCAGTCTGCTTTTCAACAATTCTAAAATGTTGTTGTATTCTGCCTGGAATCAACTTCACCCAGCAGTGATTCTAACCTTCTCCCAGCTGATGAGTGGCAATAACCACGAAACAGTCTGTCGTGGGATGGTTATGAATCACTGCACTAACCCTAGCTAAGTTTATAAGCTGTGTGAACAGCGATACTTTGGCGTAAAGGGAACCTGCTGAAAAGCAGACTGAAGTAAAAAGGTGTGTCATTGTGTACTTAATTTGCATATCTTACCCAGAATTCTTTGATGCATTGGAAACAATGTAATTCAGAGGTTTTCTGTGGGAAAACAAGCCTCTGGGTCTGTCTAGATTTGTTAATGAACTACACAATTAGTTATTTTTTCTATATTTTGTGCGTAGTGGAGGATTTTAAACTCGCCTTTTATCTCCCCCTAATTTAAAATGGTGTTTTATATATATATATATATATATATATATATATATATACACATATACACAGTTGTGCTCATAATTTATGATTTCTTGGACATTTTTCAGAGAATATGAATGATAACACAAAAACTTTTCTTTTACTCATGGTTAGTGAGTGTTACCTGTTTTCTAGTAATTAGTATGTGTGTATAAAAGGTCAATGAGTTTCTGGACTCCTGACAGACCCTTGCATCTTTCATCCAGTGCTGCACTGGCGATTCTGGATTCTGAGTCATGGGGAAAGCAAAAGAATTGTCAAAGGATCTGCGGGAAAAGGTTGTTGAACTGTATAAAACAGGTAAGGGATATAAAAAGATATCCAAGGAATTGAGAATGCAAATCAGCAGTGTTCAAACTCTAATCAAGAAGTGGAAAATGAGGGGTTCTGTTGAAACTAAACCACGGTCAGGTAGACCAACTAAAATTTCAGCCACAACTGCCAGGAAAATTATTCAGGATGCAAAGACAAACCCACAAATAACTTCAGGTGAAATACAGGACTCTCTGAAAACATGTGGTGTAGCTGTTTTAAGATGCATAATAAGGAGGCACTTGAAGAAAGATGAGCTGCATGGTCGAGTCGCCAGAAGAAAGCCATTACTACACAAATGCTACAAAGTATCCCGCTTACAATACGCCAAACAGCACAGAGACAAGCCTCAAACCTTCTGGCACAAAGTCATTTGGAGTAATGAGACCAAAATTGAGCTTTTTGGCCACAACCATAAACGCTACATTTGGAAAGGAGTCAACAAGGCCTATGATGAAAGGTACACCATTCCTACTGTTAAACACGGAGGTGGATCACTGATGCTTTGGGGATGTGTGAGCTACAAAGGCACAGGAAATTTGGTCAGAATTGATGGCAAGATGAATGCAGTATGTTATCAAACAGAACCTCTCATTTTCCACTTCTTGATTAGAGTTTGAACACTGCTGATTTGCATTCTCAATTCCTTGAATATATCTTTTTATATCCCTTTCCTGTTTTATACAGTTCAACTACCTTTTCCCGCAGATCCTTTGACAATTCTTTTGCTTTCCCCATGACTCAGAATCCAGAAACGTCAGTGCAGCACTGGATGAAAGATGCAAGGGTCTGTCAGGAGTCCAGAAACTCATTGACCTTTTATACACACACACTAATTACAAGCAAACAGATCACAGGTGAGGATGGTTACCTTTAATAGCCATTCAACCCCCTTTGTGTCAACTTGTGTGCATGTTATCAGGCCAAAATCACCAGGGTATGTAATCTTTTGACCAGGGTCATTTGGGTAGTTTCTGTTGTCATTATAATTTAAAAGGAGTAAACACAGTTGATTGATAATAAATGGCTTCAGCCAAACAGTAACCATGAGTGAAAGAAATGTTTTTGTGTTATCATTCATATTCTCTGAAAAATGGCCAAGAAATCATAAATTCAGGGTATGTAAACTTATGAGCACAACTGTGTATATATATACACGTTATGGCAGCATTGAGCTCCATACCGCACACAAATACCAGCGCTGCTTTGAGCTGCTTTGACGTGCTCGTGCACGATTTCCCCATAGACAACAATGGGGAGAGCCAGCTAAAAAAAAGCCTAACACCTGCAATGACGGAGCGTAAAGCTCCGTAACGCAGCCCCATTGATGTCTATGGGGAAAGAAAATGTATGTTTAAACCTAACATCCTAACATAAACCCCGAGTCTAAACACCCCTAATCTGCCACCCCCGACACTTACATTACACTTATTAACCCCTAATCTGCCGCTCCCAATGTTGCCGCCACCTACATAAATTTATTAAACACTAATCTGCCACCCCCAACGTCGCCGCCGCCACTATACTAAAGTTATTAACCCCTAAACCTCTGGCCTCCTACATCACTAACACTAAATAAATATATTAACCCCTAAACCTAACCCTAACTCTTAAGTCTAACCCTAACACCCCTAACTTTAATATAATTAAAATAATTCTAAATAAAACCTATTATTATTAACTAAATAATTCCTATTTAAAAATAAATACTTACCTGTAAAATAAACCCTAAGCTAGCAACAATATAACTAATAGTTACATTGTAGCTATCTTAGGTTTTATTTTTATTTCACAGTTAAGTTTATATTTATTTTAAGTAGGTAGACTAGTTAGTAAATAGTTATTAACTATTTACTAGCTACTTAGTTAAAATAAATTCAAATTTACCTGTAAAATAAAACCTAACCTGCCTCACACTAACACCTAACATTACAATAAAATTAAATAAATTAAATTAAAAAAATACATTTATCTAAATTACAAAAAAATAATAAAACACGAATTACTCCTAATCTAATAGCCCTATCAAAATAAAAAAGCCCCCCAAAATAAAAAAAACCCTAGCCTACACTAAACTACCAATAGCCCTTAAAAGGGCCTTTTGCGGGGCATTGTCCCAAAGAAATCAGCTCTTTTACCTGTAAAAAGAAATACAAACAAACCCCCAACAATAAAACCTACCACCCACACAACCAACCTCCCAAATAAAATCCTATCTAAATAAACCTAAGCTCCCCATTGCCCTGAAAAGGGCATTTGGATGGGCATTGCCCTTAAAAGGGAATTTAGCTCTTTTACATTGTTCAAAACCCTAAGCTAAAAATAAAACCCGCCCAATAAACCCTTAAAAAAACCTAACACTAACCCCCGAAGATCCACTTACAGTTTTTGAAGACCCGACATCCATCCTCATCCAGCCGGGAGAAGTCTTCATCCAAGTGGCAAGAAATCCTCAACGAAGCCGGGAGAAGTCTTCATCCAAGCGGCAAGAAGTCATCATCCGGGCGGGCAGAAGTCTTTATCCAGACGGCATCTTCTATCTTCATCCTTCCGGCGCCGAGTGGGCCCATCTTCAAACATACGGCGCTGTTCCAATCAGCCAATAGAATGCAAGCTCAATCCTATTGGCTGATTGCATCAGCCAATAGGATATTTTTCCCTTTAATTCCGATTGGCTGATAGAATTCTATCAGCCAATCGGAATTCAAGGGACACCATCTTGGCTGACGTCTCTTAAAGGGAACCTTTAGTGTACGGCTGGGACCGTATGAAGAGGATGCTCCACGCCGGATGTCTTGAAGATGGACCTGCTCCGCGCCGGAAGGATGAAGATAGAAAATGCCGTCTGGATGAAGACTTCTGCCCGCCTGGATGATGACTTCTTGCCACTTGGATGAAGACTTCTCCCGGCTTCGTTGAGGACTTCTTGCCGCTCAGATGAAGACTTCTCCCTGCTGGATGAGAATGAATGTCCGGGCTTCAAAAACTGTAAGTGGATCTTCGGGGGTTAGTGTTAGGATTTTTTAAGGGTTTATTGGGTGGGTTTTATTTTTAGGAATAAAAGAGAGGGCGCCACATAGGGTGATATTGTTGGATCAAAGTTCAACAGGGTAATTATTATCGTCGCTTACCGGAGAACGATGCACCGTATTGTAACCGGTGCTGACAGGCAGGCTAACACTTTCAGTGGTTAGCACACTGGGTGGCCTCCGGCAGGTTATACACAGCTGGTACTCAGCGTTCACTTGATTGATGTGCGTTTGTCCGGCTGCAGCTAGCGAGTCAGACACTGTGATGGATCAGACAATTTCGAACCTTTGTCAGGGAGGAAGCACTGCAGTGGATCGAACACTTTGACACCTTAACCAGGAAGGCTCAAAAGAGAACAAAGGACAACTTCCGTATATAAAATAAATGAATTTTATTCCATACAAACTGCTACGCGTTTCTAGACCTGCACCGGTCTTTTCATCAGGCATACAAACAATGGATACAAATTTCTTAAAATAACTATCTTATATACAATTAAAAACGGAAGTTGTCATGGTTTTCAGCAATCACCAATGGGCTGAAAAATGGATACTCTGTATCCCATTTGTGCTAATTAGGCTAAGTCACCTGTAAATATCATTAACCCTTACATTCTAAATCCTAAAAAACCCTAAAATTCCATAAGTATAAATGTTTGAAAATAAAACAATTTCTACATCAGTTTAAAGCGTCCTATAACGATCTGCTACAATTATCGCTAATGTGTTGGAGTAAACCTACATGAACATTTTGCAATATAATGTGTGATTCGCATATCTAAATGAAAAATAAATAAAAGGTAAAACTGTTTTTAACAGGTTGGGACAATTTAAAAAGTCTCATCACAATTTGCTGCAATTAACCTTGAAATGTTGAAGTCAGCATCAATAAACATTTACAAAAAAAAAAATGTGTGTAATTCGCATATCTAAATGCAAAATAGATAGTATGTGGTTTTATTTTGACCGGGTTATCAAACATAAGTTAAATTAAAATTTAGAATTGTCAAACCACCACTGACTGAATGACTCATGTTTAATCACTTCAGGAGTGTTTTGTTTTAGTCTTATTCTGACTTCAGGAATGTTTTGTTTTAGTCTTATTCTGACACAGTAATAATAAAGGCATAACATAAAAAGAACTGAAGTAAGTGTGAGTGTGTATAAAAAGTGTGATGTGTGTTATATCTAAATTAAAAATGTTATTCTAAACAAACAAATACAGTGATGTATGTGTGTGTATGTGTGAGTGAACTGTATACCCAGCTAAAATTGATGTTGTGAATGGTATATAAAAAAAGGTGATTACCAATATTGTAATATATAGATCGTGTACTATTAATTCATCATTCGATTTTGTATGCTACACTCAATCTTATAGTGTAATAAAATTAATAATTCGAATATAGTGTGACCCCCAACTGTGGATGATAATACACAGAGGTTTTTTGAATGCAACTGCCATAGAATGAACAACCATGTTCATAAAATAACTAGTGTTTCATAAACAGACTCATACTTTTATTTTATTTTAATGTATGTATATAATGAAACACATCTTTAGTGAATGGTTATATCATAGGTGGGGTGAACACCTACGTAATTGTAAAAACTGTAAGAAAACAAAAGTAAAACATAGTGTGCCAAATCACTGCCTAAACAAACATCAAGGCAATCCATATACTTTCAAATACACACCCATAGATTTTATCCCCAGGTCTGTTGATTATAATAGAACAAACAAACTCAGACAACGAGAGACTTTTTGGATTTTTAAGTTGAAAACACTTTTTCCTGATGGCTTAAATGCAAACTTAGATTTAGCAGCATTCAACTAATAACTGAACTTAGGAATTTGTTTGCTTGAACACGCACACAGTACACTGAATCAATCCTAACAACGTTTATATACGGGTCCTCTTGAATACATCAATACGATATCAACATCTACAATCAGTCCATATACCCAGTATCTATAATATGAAATTGATTTCACAGATTCATAAATTAACTCTTATTTTTTTATAAATATCAATAATACATTTCAAAAAAACAACACAAGTAAAACATTAATAATATTATCATTTTACTAATAACAATCCTATTGGGCATTATCACTGTATGATCAATTACGGCTTTACAGCCATATCGGAAACACTACAATTTTATAATTTTGTAAATACCAATGTAAATTTAATTCTCTTAATAAAAGTATGAAACACAAGAGTTTTTCATCCGCTGACTTTGATCATAAAAGTTTTGACACCATAGTATTAAATTCAACCAAATAACAAAACAAACAGAAGAAGGAATGGTCTATGATATAACCATTCACTAAAGATGTGTTTCATTATATACATACATTAAAATAAAATAAAAGTATGAGTTTGTTTATGAAACACTAGTTATTTTATGAACATGGTTGTTCATTCTATGGCAGTTGCATTCAAAAAACCTCTGTGTATTATCATCCACAGTTGGGGGTCACACTATATTCGAATTATTAATTTTATTACACTATAAGATTGAGTGTAGCATACAAAATCGAATGATGAATTAATAGTACACGATCTATATATTACAATATTGGTAATCACCTTTTTTTATATACCATTCACAACATCAATTTTAGCTGGGTATACAGTTCACTCACACATACACACACATACATCACTGTATTTGTTTGTTTAGAATAACATTTTTAATTTAGATATAACACACACCACACTTTTTATACACACTCACACTTACTTCAGTTCTTTTTATGTTATGCCTTTATTATTACTGTGTCAGAATAAGACTAAAACAAAACATTCCTGAAGTCAGAATAAGACTAAAACAAAACACTCCTGAAGTGATTAAACATGAGTCATTCAGTCAGTGGTGGTTTGACAATTCTAAATTTTAATTTAACTTATGTTTGATAACCCGGTTAAAATAAAACCACATACTATCTATTTTGCATTTAGATATGCGAATTACACACATTTTTTTTTTTTTGTAAATGTTTATTGATGCTGACTTCAACATTTCAAGGTTAATTGCAGCAAATTGTGATGAGACTTTTTAAATTGTCCCAACCTGTTAAAAACAGTTTTACCTTTTATTTATTTTTCATTTAGATATGCGAATCACACATTATATTGCAAAATGTTCATGTAGGTTTACTCCAACACATTAGCGATAATTGTAGCAGATCGTTATAGGACGCTTTAAACTGATGTAGAAATTGTTTTATTTTCAAACATTTATACTTATGGAATTTTAGGGTTTTTTAGGATTTAGAATGTAAGGGTTAATGATATTTACAGGTGACTTAGCCTAATTAGCACAAATGGGATACAGAGTATCCATTTTTCAGCCCATTGGTGATTGCTGAAAACCATGACAACTTCCGTTTTTAATTGTATATAAGATAGTTATTTTAAGAAATTTGTATCCATTGTTTGTATGCCTGATGAAAAGACCGGTGCAGGTCTAGAAACGCGTAGCAGTTTGTATGGAATAAAATTCATTTATTTTATATACGGAAGTTGTCCTTTGTTCTCTTTTGAGCCTTCCTGGTTAAGGTGTCAAAGTGTTCGATCCACTGCAGTGCTTCCTCCCTGACAAAGGTTCGAAATTGTCTGATCCATCACAGTGTCTGACTCGCTAGCTGCAGCCGGACAAACGCACATCAATCAAGTGAACGCTGAGTACCAGCTGTGTATAACCTGCCGGAGGCCACCCAGTGTGCTAACCACTGAAAGTGTTAGCCTGCCTGTCAGCACCGGTTACAATACGGTGCATCGTTCTCCGGTAAGCGACGATAATAATTACCCTGTTGAACTTTGATCCAACAATATCACCCTATGTGGCGCCCTCTCTTTTATTCCTAATTACAGATATCTCCTTTCCGAAGACCAGAGGAGCATTTGCCGCCAGTATCTTTGAATGCTAGACTCAGCACTACCAACTCACATGAACTTCATGGTTTGTTTTTATACCAATACCACGTATTAACTTTTCACAGCGCACCCCGCACACGGTTCCCTTAGGGGTTCCCTTCTCATGACTGAGGGTTTTATTTTTAGCTTAGGGTTTTGGTCAATGTAAAAGAGCTAAATGCCCTTTTCAGGGCAATGGGGAGCTAGGGGTTTTTATTATTTTGGGGGGGCTTTTTTATTTTGATAGGGCTATTAGATTAGGTGTAATTAGTTTTATTTTGTGTAACTTAGTGTTTTGTTTTGTTTTTGTAATTTAGTTAATTGTATTTCATTAATGTAATTTATTTAATTTTAGTGTAATGTTAGGTTTAACTGTAAGACAGGTTAGGTTTTATTTCACAGGTAAATTTGTATTTATTTTTACTATGTAGTTAGTAAATAGTTAATAACTATTTACTAACTAATCAACCTAGTTAAAATAAATACAAACTTACCTGTGAAATAAAAATAAAACATAAGCTAGATACAATATAACTATTAGTTATATTGTAGCTAGCTTAGGTTTTATTTTACAGATAAGTATTTATTTAGTTTTAAATAGGAATAATTTAGGTATTAATTGTAATTTTTATTTATAATTATTTTAATTAGGTTAAAGTTAGTGGGTTTTAGGGTTAGGGTTACATTTGGGTTAGGGTTAGACTTAAGGTTAGGTGTTAATAACTTTAGTATAGTGGTGGCGACATTGGGGGCAGCAAATTAGGGGTTAATAAGTGTAGTTCGGTGGCGGCGATTTTTTTGGGGCAGCAGATTAGGGTTTAATAACAGTAATGTAGGTTGCGGCGATGTTAGGGACAGCAGATTAGGGGTTAATAAGTGAATGTAGGTGGCAACAACATTGGGGGCAGCAGATTAGGAATTAGTAATATTTAACTAGTGTTTGTGATGCGGGAGTGCGGCAGTTTAGGGGTTAATATGTTTATTATAGTGGCAGCGATAATAATTTTACTTTAGTGTTTGCGATGCCGGAGGGCCTCGGTTTAGGGGTTAATAGGTAGTTTATGGGTGTTAGTTTACTTTGTAACACTTTAGTTATGAGTTTTATGCTACAGCTTTGTAACGTAAAACTCATAACTACTGACTTTCAGGTGGCGGTACAGATCTTGTAGTTATAGGCTGTACCGCTCACTTTTTGGCCGGACAGGCAAACTCGTAATACCAGCGCTATGGAAGTCCCATTGAAAAAGGACTTTTTGAAAAGTGCGGTAGTTACGTTGCATGACGGCCAAAAAGGTGTGCGGTACACCTATACCTACAACACCTGTAATACCAGCGGTAATGAAAAAGAGCCATAACGCTGCTTTTTCACTCATAACGCAAAACTCGTAATCTAGCTGTGTGTTTGTGTGGTACGGTGCATTGCCCCATTTCTTTTAAGCATTTTTTTGTTCTGGGTAGAGGCCTGCACTGTCATTCTGCCTAGGGACCTGCACTTGCTAGGGCGGCCCAGGCATCTCTGTAATGTTCTTTTTATTATAAGAAAACACATAAAAATAAGGCCCAGTTCAACTCAACTGTTCCTAATTGTCAGCATAATTTTCCATTATATACATAAACCGTTGTTCCAATAGTACAAATGGTATATTGCAATATATGCAATGTTATAGTGCTCCACTTTACTGGATTTATATGTTTTTTTTTATTTAAAATGTTGTGCATTACCTAAAATGATTTTTCTCCCATTTTTTTTTATTTGTAAAAACAGTGGGGGCGGAGATTGGGTGGGGCTGGGGCGGAGAATGGGCAGGGTTGGGGCGGAGAATGGGCAGGGTTGGGGCAGAGATTGGGCGGGGCTGGGGCGGAGAATGGGCAGGGTTGGGGCGGAGATTGGGCAGGGTTGGGGCGGAGATTGGGTGGGGCTGGGGCAGGGATAAAGGGGCCCCCATTTTGTCCTCCTACCTTGGGCCCGCAATGGCTAGGGCCGGCCCTGCTGGAACATACATAAGGGTTAAGGATCCTTGTGTCAGCAACATTGTTGCATTAAAGGGTGGAGTAGTGCACTAACCCTTTATAGACCTGGAACAGGAAATTTAATTCCTCTTTGCTCCTGTGGACGACTGAAGATTACCTTCCCTCCCTTCCCTTGTTCTGATGTACAGGGACAGCAATCATTATCTCTCATTGTGGATCTCCTTTAGTGTGTTCGGGGCATGAGGAGAGTTTGTCGAGTCACCTTTGTAAGGACTGGAACAGTAATTTTTGGCTCCCCAGGACACTACATGCCGAGTGACTATCTAGGTATGCACCCTAGCCTAGGCAGTTGGTCTGGGCCCTGGTGGCTGGCTGTGTGGTTGAGTGATGGTCATTGCAGTAAGTTCCCAGGCTCGTAGCTTGGGGGTGCTCTTACTGGGTTGCAGTGGACCGATTACCTCCTTTATTGTCATACTAACCTGAACTCTGCCAACTGCTTGGGCCTATTACCATCTACTTTGCAGGGGTTCTTTTACACTTAGGCCTTAATTGCCGCCAACTGATTATGATCTGGTTATTTTTTACTGACAGTTTCCCTGTTTGACAATAAATACTGCCCTCAGGTCTTTCACCCAGCTATGACTGTGTATTATTTACGGTTATGCTAGTTTTGATTAGTTAGGGTGAGTAAAAACAGCATCTCAGGATAATAGCTAATTTAAACCCTTATGGCCACCAATAAAAGAAAAAACCCTGATTGTAGAACAACCAAAGATGACTGCTGTGTCCTCTATTTGTTTGTTTGTTTGACAAATACAAAATAATATATGACAGGGAACACAAAGCCCATCCAAGATTCACATCAGCAGTTTCTTGTAAAATCTTTTTATTGAAGAGAGCTCAGGCATACAACATGTAAACAATTACATACAGATAATTTGAAATTGTACACTTAATATATTCACAATAGATATTGTCAGGAAAGCATGTCAAACTCAACAAATGAGAATAGGAGACATGAACTGCAGGAATATAGCTCTATGAGCTGGTTTGTATCATATCTGTATATGAATAAGACGTGAGCTTCCAAGACACGTGATATATTGGGTTATGATAAAAAGATATATGAAAATTAATTCAAGCTAGGTATAACAAATATCAACTGTACATGTTCACCATGGTTTTCTCATTGTCTGTTACCCAAGTTCTCTCATTTTGAACTTATTAAACTAAACTAAACCTAAAAAACATATGTTACCCAGCACAGTAAATTAGATATGGTTGCAAATTGCAGAGACTCTATACCTCACAGAGATATGTATGGTACAAGTATTCTTTACAAGAATTATGTTATTAGTTGGTAGAATGCTTTCCTGAGCAGAGTGCAATTAGTAATCTCACTACCTGGCACCACACTTCAACTAGCAATGGCAAGTCTGAGTAAAACCCCAGTGTTAGATGTTAACTGTTCAGATATTATCGGGTAACAGTCTCAGCAGTAATAAAAATGTGGAAAGCTTTGCCTTTACATAATAAAAGAATCAGAATAAGTATAATATATGCAGGAATATAAGCAATTTAAATTTTTCATGGCATATATGGTCGTAAGCTTAAGTAGGATGCTGTAAATAGATAGGTCTTGAACCGAAGGTGGGCAAAGATCTTACACTCTGAACTGATATATGGTAAAAATAATGTAGAGCAGGTCCCGAATGTATAGGGGGTGAGGCATAGCCGAGTAAACTGCAGGGTTAATAAAGATAACACAATAACTTGCCGCAACTAAAGAGCATAGAACAAAGATATCAATTGATTAGGCATGGACAACCTACAAAGTAGTCTGTTCGTTAAGACAATCCAAATGACAATAGAACATCTAAGCTGTTTCTACTGTAAAGTGACTCATCATTACCAATTGACACATTAGTTTAATTCAAGCACAGTGATGGGACTATATTTCAAACGTTCCTCTGTAGGTTGAGATCCTGTAGTGAAGGTCTAGAATAGCCCCACTAGTTTATGTTTGCATTAATGATATCTGCAGATGAACAGTATGGCAACAATCCCACTCAGGGAATCCATAGCAGCTACGCAGCAAGTGTCTAATGTCAAATAATTGAGAGGAAAACTGTGTTCACAGTATCAAGCATATCTTTAAACAGATGCACAATTTGCAGGTCAGCACGTGTTGTACACATCCAGGCATGGGAAATAGGGTTATAATAAGAGCTATAAACAATCAAAAAGGAAGCCAACCGGTCGGGGCCGGAGGTATGAGCCAAATTGAAAGACATGGAGGTCGGCCAAGACAGGAACGTCTCTATCTATCCTACTCCTTCCCTAGAATAGGCAAACGACCTGTAATGTGGGTAGACATCGTATATCTCTGAGGAGCAGTGGATGCACAAACCTCGCACCTCCACGTCATGAAGCTCTTTTTTTGTCTGGGTTGCTGGATCGTAAGATGTAACGGGCTCCTTCAGGTCTGTAGCGGATTCATTTTGCGTCTCTGGCATTGAGGGGCAGGTTCGCATGTTGGTAGGGTCTGGACTATAGGGTCTCCCAGTCGCCAGCACCACTTCGTGCAGCTTCTCATAGCTTTGGAGCAAGCATTCTAGTGCAGGTAGAAAAGTTCTTTGCATCTGTGCGATAAAATCATTTTTTGTATCCATTATGTTAAACTTGGTAGTTAGTGGCTTTGGTAGTATGGCCCAAAACTCTGTTACAATGTGAGGATTACTATGTACAGTGTGCTGGTTGAAGACGCTCCACTGCCCCAAACGGCTTATTTCTTTTAATGTGACTTCCATGGGAGAAAAGATGATAATTTTCTCTATCCACTATGATTCTCGGACACAAAGCTGTCAAGAGAGGTGGATGGCAATGGATCCAGGCTGCAAAAGTGTTTTCTTTCACGAGTTGTCTTGGAGCTTAAAAAAAATACAGCCATCTTGGAGTGCCGCCCACCGGAAGTCCCTCACATCAGCAGTTTATTAAACATATACACAAACACATAATTGCATCAACTTGGTCTGCTGTACGTCCAAGTTTTTTAATATCTCTTATGAGGATCACTCAAGTCAATAATAGAGAGAGGCGAATGTGCTGAAAGTTTTCAAAATTTTGAATGTAACATTCGATTTAAGAAATACTATTTAGAAGTTCAATAGTTCATGTGGTAGGGAATTTAGTAAATTGATACATAATAGATACAAATATATCGATTTGAATGTTTCTATTTCAAATATTGCATTTAAAAAAGCATTATAAATACTATTAAAAATATATAGATACAAATTGCATAATTCTAATTGAATTATTAGAAAAATTTGAATAGAATATTACGTTTAAAGAAAGCATTAGAAATACTATTACATTAAATGACTGTTAGAATGTTGTACAAACATGTCTGACATAATGGGGCATATCTATCAAGCTCCGAATGGAGCTTGATGCCCCGTGTTTCTGGCGAGCCTGCAGGCTCGCCAGAAACAGCAGTTATGAAGCAGCGGTCACAAAGACCGCTGCTCCATAACCTGTCCGCCTGCTCTGAGCAGGCGGACAGACATCGCCGGAATCAACCCGATCGAGTACGATCGAGTTGATTGACACCTCCCTGCTGGTGGCCCATTGGCCGGGAGTCTGCAGGGGGCGGCGTTGCACCAGCAGCTCTTGTGAGCTGCTGGTGAAATGCTGAATACGGAGAGTGTATTGCTCTCTGTATTCAGCAAGGTCTGGCGGACCTGATCCGCACTGTCGGATCAGGTCCGCCAGACTTTGATAACTAGAGGCCAATATCTCAGAAATGGGAGATGCCGGGTGTTCCTTTTAACCTGTCTCCCGTGTTTAAAAAGATGTTTCCTGTGGCTGATTCAGTGCGAGATCGGTGGTGCACTGTTCCTAGATTGGAAGGCTCTATATCTACCTTAGCCAAGAGAACTATTCATCTTGAGGATATTTCCTCTTTTAGAGACCCTATCGATAAGAAACTGGAGGGTTGTTTAAGAAAGATTTTTCTTCATTAGGGTTTGCAGTGGCAACCAGTTGCTAGTATTGCGATAGTTGCTGGTGCAGTCTCTTATTGGTGTGACTCAGTGTCTAATCTAATTTCAGAGGAAACTACTATAGAGGAGATCCAGGATAGGATCAAGGCTCTAAAGCTGGCTAATACTTTTATCTGTGATGCCAGTATGCAAGTTGTTAGGCTGGGAGCCAAGATTTCTAGTTTTGCTATACTAGCCCGCAGTCTTGGTCTGCGGATGTGACTTCCAAATCCATGCTTTACCTTTTAAGGGTAAGACTTTATTTGGTCAGATCATTTCCGACACGTCTTGGAGAGCTAGCCAGCCCTGGAACAAGGGTAAGCAATCCAGAAAGCCTTCCGCTGACGCTAAGTCAGCATGAAGGGGCCGTCCCCGATCCAGTTCTGGATCAGGTAGGGGGCAGGCTTTCCTTCTTTCAGCAGGCTTGGATTTGCGACATTCCAGATCCTTTGGCAGTGGATGTAGTCTCCCTTGGATACAGGATACGATTCAAGTCTTGTCAATTCAGGGACAGATTCCTATTATCAAGATAATCTGTAAACCAGGTAAAAAAGAGGCCGTCTTAAACTGTGTAAGGGATGTGTCCTCTTTGGAAGTGATTATCCCAGTTCCTCTAGGAGAACAGGGTCAGGGATTTTGTTCAAATCTTTTTGTGGTTCCCAAGAAGGAGGGAAATTTTCGACCCATTCTAGACCTCAAGTCTCTCAACAAATTTCTCAGGGTCCTGTTTTTCAAAATGGAGACTATTCATTCTATTCTCCATCTAGTTCAGGAGGGTCATGTTATGACCTCCATAGAACTAAAGGATGCATATCTTCATGTGCTTATCCACAGGAAACATTTCAAGTTCCTGAGGTTCGCTTTTTTTGGATCATCATTTCCAATTTGTAGCCCGGCCTTTCGGCCTCGCCACTGCTCCTCGAATCTTTACGAAGGTTCTAGGGGCTCTTTTGGCTGTGGCCAGATCTCTAGGGATTGTGGTGGCTCCTTTCCTGGATGATATCTTGGTCCAGATGCCATCTTTTCAGTTAGCAAGATCCCATACAGATTCTCTGTTAGCTATTCTCCACTCTCATGGGTTGAAGGTGAATCTAGGTAAAAGTTCCTTGCTGTTTTTGACGGAGGTCAGAAAATTCAAGCTTCTAGAGTCCTGTCATTCTCTTCAGTTCTCTGTGCGTCCATCAGTGGTTGTATGCATGGAGGTAATTGGTCTCATGGTGGCATCCATGGACATTATTCCATTTGCTCGCTTCCATCTGAGACCTCTACAGTTATGTATGCTCAATCAATTGAATGGAGACCACTCGGATCTCTCTCAGATGATAGTTTTAGACTCTCAAACAAAGATTTCTCTGTCTTGGTGGATCTACCAGGACCATTTGTCTCAGGGCGCTTGTTTTCTGAGACCTTCTTGGGAGATTGTGACCATGGATGCCAGCCTGTTAGGCTGGGGAGCAGTTTGGGGGTCCCTAAGAGCTTAGGGACTTTGAACTCAGGAGAAGTCTGCCCTCCCTATAAATATCCTAGACTTGAGAGCAATTCTCAATGCTCTAACAGCTTAGCCTTAACTGAGTTTAGTCCGGTTTATCAGATTTTAATCAGACAACATCACTTCATTGGCATATATCAACCACCAAGGAGGAACTCTGAGCTTGTTAGCTATGAAGGAGATGACTCACATTCTTTAGTGGGCAGAGTCTCACAGTTGTCATCTCTCTGCCATTCATATCCCAGGGGTGGACAACTGGGAAGCGGATTATCTAAGCAGGCAGATGTTTTATTCAGGGGAATAGGCTGTCAATCCGGAAGTTTTCTCGTTGCTAACCCTCAAATGGGGAGTTCTGGAGCTGGATCTGATGGCATCTCGATGAAATGCCAAGCTTCCAAATTACAGGGCAAGATCAAGAGATCCTCAAGCAGCTCTGGTTGACACCCTGGTAGTGCCATGGGATTTTGGTCTAATTTATCTGTTTCCTCCAGTTGCCCTCCTTCCTCGGGTGATAGCTCGTATCATACAGGAGCAGGCTTCGGTGATTCTAATAGCTCCAGCGTGGCCACGTAGAACTTGGTTTACGGACCTAGTGAGGATGTCGTCATTTCCTCCGTGGAAATTGCCTCTGAGGAAGGATCTTCTACTTCAGGGTCCCTTCCTCCATCCGAACTTAGTCTCTCTGAAGCTGAGTGCTTGGAGATTGAATGCTTAGTCTAGTCCAGACAAGCTTTTCCGGAGAAGGTTATTGAGACTATGATTCAGGCTCGTAAACCTGTTACTCGCAAGATTTATTATAAGGTATGGCGTAAATACCTTCATTGGTGCGGATCTAGTGGTTTTTCTTGGAGTCAGGTGAGAATTCCCCGTATTCTGTCCTTTCTTCAGGAGGGTCTGGAGAAGGGTTTATGAGTCAGTACTCTAAAGGGTCAGATTTCAGCTCTGTCGATTCTTCTGCAGAAGTGTCTGGCAATTTTCCCAGTTGTTAAATCTTTTGTCTAGGCTTTGGTTAGAATCAGGCCTGTGTTTAGGTCAATTGCTCCTCCTTGGAGTCTTAATCTGGTTCTTAAGGTTCTGCAACAGGCTCCTTTTGAGCCTATGCATTCAGTTGGAAGGTTTTGTTTCTGCTGGGAATTTCCTCTGCCCGTAGAGTTTCGGAGCTTTCGGCTCTACAGTGTGATTCTCCTTATCTTATTCTTCATGCGGATAAGACAGTTCTCCGTACTAAATTAGAATTTCTATCTAAGGTGGTTTTGGAACGCAACATTAACAAAGAGATTGTTGTTCCTTCATTTTGTCCTAATCCTTCTTCTAAGAAGGAGCGGTTGTTGCACAATCTGGATGCTGTGTGTGCTTTAAAGTTCTATTTACAGGCTATGAAAGATTTTCATCAATATTCTGTTTTTGTTGTTGTCTTTTCTGGTAAACGGAGGGGTCAGAAGGCCACTTCTTTGTCTCTCTTCTTCTGGTTGAGAAGTGTTATTCGATTTGCTTATGAGACAGCTGGACAGCAGCCTCCAAAGAAAATTACGGCTCACTCCACTAGGGCTGTCGCTTCCACTTGGGCCTTTAAAAATTATGCTTCTATGGAACAGAATTGCAAGGCGGCCACTTGGTCATCATTGCATACTTTTTCTAAATTTTCCAAATTTGATGTTTTTGCCTCAGCTGAGGCTTCTTTTGGAAGGAAAGTTCTTCAAGCGGTGGTGCCTTCTGTTTAGGTTTGCCTGTCTTGTGTAACCCTCACTTCCATTCTGTGAACTTTAGCTTTGGTATTGGTTCCCACTAGTAATTGAATGGATTTGTTTACTCTCCATGCCATTGGAAAGAAAACATAATTTATACTTACCTGATAAATTATTTTCTTTCATGGCATGGAGAGTCCACGACCCTCCCTTATTTTTAAGATGGCTTTTGTCATTTTTCTAAACATCAAGGCACCTCTATACCCTTTGTGTCTTCTTCTTTTTCCATAATTACTCGGCTGAATGACTGGGGATTGTGGGTAAGGGGAGGATACTTGAAGCTTTGCTGGGGTGTTCTTTACCTCCACCTGGTGGCCAGGAGTTGAATTCCCAGTAGTAATTAAATGGATTTGTGGACTCTCCATGCCAGGAAAGAAAATAATTTATCAGGGAGGTATAAATTATGTTTTTCTTCTTAAATGGGGAGAGGCCACAGCTGCATTCATTACTTTTGGGAAAAACAGAACCTGGCCACCAAGAGGAGGCAAAGACACCCCAGTCAAAGGCTTAAATACCTCCCCCCACTTCCCTCATCCCCCAGTGATTCTTTGCCTTTTGTCACAGGAGGTTGGCAGAGAAGTGTCAGAAGATTTCGGAGTAGTCTCTTGTGGAGGGTAGTATGGAATATACAGATTTCACTTTCACTTTGAGAGCCATGCAGCTTACAAGCTTGGCACGCAGAGGAGTCCTAAATCTCTGTACTGTCTGGGACATGGGAGGTGGTGAGTGCCCCAGCCATTGGGATATGAAGGTGCAGTTCTTTTGAATAAAATAAGATGTTTATTTCTATAGTTCTCCGGTTATTGCACTAGCGATGGAGGATTCCGTTACTTGGAGGGCACTCCCTCTATTCCTATAGAGTAATTCCTGTTTATATTGTGAGGAGGCCTTAGTTCCGCCCCCACAATTATGTTCCATATGCCTTGATAATGTGATAATATAAAACATGTTTGATACCACTGAGCCGTCCACCTCTGAGGAGTTGTTGTCCAGTGAGGTGCTGCGTACCCTACATTATTATCTCTCTTCACATGCAGTTTCCTGTAGCATTGCTGATCCTCCATCTGGAGGGGACCATTTTTTCACCAGACGTTACTGCGCAGTTTAGACAGTGGTGTCTGCGGCCTTTTAATGCTTTACCTCGCCCTGCTAAGCGCAAGCGAAATGTTACATATTGCATTCCTTCCCAGAGTACATCAGATAATTTATTGGATTTAACTGATAGGGTTATCCGAGGATGAAGTTCTTTCTGAGACTTCAGAGTATGAACATTCTGGGTCGGAGTCTGCTGCTTCTAAACCTCCGGCTGCGGAGGAATCAGACTTTAGTTTTAAGAATTTGCACTCTCTTCTAAAGTAAGTTTTTGGCGAATTCAGAGGTTTCAGAGGCCAAATTGCCTAATGAACCTTTGATTCCTAAATTGGATAGAGTTTGAGGACAGGGTGGTACCTTATCCTTCCCCTTATGTATACACAATATATAGCAAGGTTAGCTTTGAGAGGTCTGCAATGTATCTTTTAATTCTGAGAATTAGAAAATCCACAATTTTCACAGCTAAACTACATGAAAATGGGACAAAATAAATAATGAAAGTATATTGGAAAGTTTTTTAACTAAGCATAACTAAACATATTGGGCTAGATTACAAGTGGAGCGCTAAATTATTGCACACCCGCAAACGGGCCAGATTTGCCCGTTTGTGGGTGCGTGATAATTAACCAGCCATTACAAGTGGCTGGTAGCAATTAACGTTACTTACCCCCTTTGCTGTGCTTAGGTTCTGATGCTGCCTTTATCGGCATCAGAACAAGGCTCCCATAGAAGTCTATGGAAGCACGCTCTCGTGAGCGCAATGCTTCCCAGTGCAAATTAGCGTGTGCTGGTATTACACAGTGGAGCGCAAATATCGCTTTATTGAAAGCAATATTTAGTGCTCTACTTGTAATCTAGCCCTTTATATTGAAATCTCAAGGTGTTTATTGTACCTTTAAAGGGACATTAAACACTTTGATATTATAATATAAAATTTAGAACTATGTAATTTAAAAAATTGTGGGCTTTTCAATTTTTGTTAAAAGTGGAAGAAAATATATGCTTCCTTTTGTAAATATTTAAACAACTAATATAAATTTAAAAAATAGATCTGTATATTTCCTTCTTAATATAAGGACAGTCCACGGCATCATTCCTTACTGTTGGGAATACTGAACCTGGCCACCAGGAGGAGGCAAAGACACCCCAGCCAAAGGCTTAAATACCTCTCCCACTTCCCCCATTCCCCAGTCAGTCTTTGCCTTTCGTCACAGGAGGATTGCAGAGAAGGGTCAGAAGATTTAGGAGTAGTTCCTTAGGAAGGGTATCCGCTCTTCAATATGGGACTCGAGTTTTAAGTAGTCTTGTCAGCCTCTCAGTGAGCGCATTGACGAAAGTTAGAGTCTGGAGATGCAGGGAGAGTCTTTCTGCTAACCCATCCAGACTGCCTGCTAACAGCTCCTAAGCAATCAGTGTTAACGAGTTTCACTGCCTGCTTGTTTTTTCACTCAAGTCCATGTCAGGAGGATGCTACAAGACTGTCACACTTGAGAGGCTGTGTTTCTGTTCCACAGCATGGATTCTCGTAAGATCATTTAAATTTTTACATATGTTGAAAACGCTAGAAGACAGGGTCACAGTGTGGCTCATTTTATCTTAATAGAATCATGGGTTAATATCTCCTGAGGGATATTTTTGAACAGTGGGGATTAATCAAATGTGATGCTTTGAGTTTATGATGCTTTAGGTGTGAGATTTTTTTGGTCTCATAGGCTGTTTGTTTTGTGGCTGGAACACATAGATTTTTACTTTCACTTTGAGTGCTGCACAGCTTGTAGTTTTGGCATGCTTTTTCTCATAGCAGGGGCGGTCCTGCCTTGCACACCATGTGACCAGGAGTGGTCTCGCTTTTATTTCCTCTTTCCTGACCGAGCTGTCTGTCGGAGAAGACACTATTTCTCTGTATTGTCTGGGCCTAGGAGGTGGTGAGTGCCCCAGCCATTGGGAGTATAAAGGTTTTTGAGAAATAAAGATCGTTCATTTTCTGTGTCCTGCTGTCATTAGCTTAAGCTATGGAGGATTCTGATATATTAGAGGGTACTCCCTCTATTCCAAATAGTAATACCTGTTTATATTGTGAGGAGGCTTTGGTATGCCCGCCCTCTCAATTATGTTCCACATGCCTTGACAACGTTATTCGGTCAAAGAAGGTTAACCCTTTTAGTACCACTGAGCTATCCACCTCTGAGGACTCGCTGTCTCGTGAGGTGCATACCCTACATTCATCTCCTTCTACACACGCAGCTTCCCGTAGCACGCTTAATCCTCCATCTGGAGGGGACCTTTTACCACCAGATTTTACCGCGCAGTTACAAATGGCAGTGTCTGAGGCCCTCAGTGCTTTACCTCGCCCTGCTAAATGCAAGTGAAAGGTTAAACATAGCTCTCCTGTCCAGGGTCATCATGTAATTTATTGGATTTAACTGCTCTGTCTCAGTTATCCAAAGATCAGTTGCACTCTGAGGCTTCAGAGGATGAACTTTCTGGGATGGAGTCTGCTGCCTCTAAGCCTCCTGCTGTGGAGCAACCAGCCTTTAGATTTAAGATTGAACACACGTTTTCTTCTAAAGGAAGTCCTGTCTACATTAGAGGTTCCAGAGGCCAAGCTGCCTGATGAACCTTTGATTCCTAAATTTGAGAGAATTTACGAGGACAGGGTAGTGCCTTTAACTTTTCCTGTTCCTGTAAAGATGGTGAACATTATTAAGAACTAATGGGAGAGAATTGGATCTTCCTTTTCCCCTTCGTCTTCCTTTAAAAAATTATTCCCGGTCCCGGACTCTCAATTGGAGTTGTGGGGTTCCGTCCCTAAGGTGGATGGCGCTATCTCCACGCTTGCCAAACGCACTACTATCCCGCTTGAGGATAGCTCGTCATTCAGAGAGCCGATGGATAAAAAGATTGAAACTCTTCTAAGAAAGATGTTTCAACATACGGGATATGTGTTTCAACCGGCAGCGGCAGCTACCTACTGGTGCGACTCCTTATCCAAATTAATCGAGGTGGAGGGTCCCCTCATCGTTATCCAGGAAAGAATTAAGGCCTTGAGAATTGCTAATTCTTTTGTCTGTAATGCAAACATGCAGATTATTTATGTAAATGCTAAGGCTTCTGGCTTTTCGGTTCAGGCCCATCGGGCGCTTTGGCTGAAGTCCTGGTCTACGGATATGACTTCTAAGTCCAGACTTCTTTCCCTTCTCTTTAAGGGAAATATTTTATTTGGTCCAGGCCTGGACTCCATTATCTCTACGGTTACAGTGGGCAAGGGTGTCTTCCTACCGCAAGATAAAAAGAGCAAGTCTAAGGGACAAGTTTCTAATTTTCATTCCTTTCGTTCTGATAAATCCCAATGACAGCAGTCCTCCGCTAAACCCCGAGCAAACCAGAGAGTACTTGGAAGCCGGCTCAGTCCTAGAATAAGTCCAAGCAGAGCAGGAAGCTGCCGAGACTAAATCAGCATGAAGGGGCGGCCCCCGATCCGGCTATAGATCGTGTAGGGGGCAGACTGTTTCTCTTTTAAGATGCTTGGTTCAGGGACGTGCAGGATTCATGGATCCTGGAGGTCATAGCTCAGGGATACAAGATAGGTTTCAGGTCTCATCCACCCAAGGGCAGATTTCTCCTCTCAATCCTGTCTTCCAGACCAGAAAAGAGGGAAGCCTTTCTGGGGTGCGTGCAGGATCTGTCCTCCTTAGGGGTCATTGTACCGGTACCTATCGCAGAAAGAGGTTTGGGATACTATTTAAATCTTTTTGTGGTCCCAAAAAAGGAGGGACACCGATTCTAGACCAAAAGTGCTTACATTTCTAAATGTCCCCTCGTTCAAGATGGAGACCATAAGGTCCATCCTTCCATTTGTATAGGAAGGACAGTTCATGACCACTATAGATCTGAAGGATGCTTACCTTCACGTTCCAATCCACAAGGATCACTTCCAGTTCCTAAGGTTTGCGTTCCTGGACCAGCACTTCCAGTTCATCACACTTCCGTTTAGTCTAGCTACTGCTCCAAGGATTTTTACGAAGGTTCTAGGGGCTCTTCTAGTCATTGCCAAAACCTGGGGTATAGCAGTAGCTCCCTACTTGGACGATATGGACGATATTCTGGTACAAGCACCATCTTTTCGTCTGGCGGAGGTCCATTTGGAATATCTTCTCTCTCTTCTTCGATCTCATGGATGGAAGATAAACCTAGAAAATAGTTCTCTTATACCAAGTACTAGGGTGGAATTCCTGGGTACTATAATAGACTCCATAGACATGAGAATATGTCTAACAGACCAGAGAGGTTGCAAGCTAGCTTCGGCATGTCTTGCCCTCCGGATCTCCTTAAAGCCCTCTGTGGCTCAGTGTATGGAGGTGATTAGTCTCATGGTGTCCAGTATGGACATCATTCCCTTTGCCAGGTTCCGTCTCAGACCGTTGAAACTGTGCATGCTGAGGCAGTGGAACGGCAATCATTCGGATCTGTCTCAACAGATTTCTCTGGACAACCGGTCGAGAGAATCACTCTCTTGGTGGCTCTGCCCAGATCATCTGTCCCGAGGGACATCCTTCTTAAGACCATCCTGGGAGATTGTTATTACGGACGCAAGCCTATCAGGATGGGGAGCTGTTTGGGCTGCCAAGAAGGCACAGGGCCTGTGGGCTCAGGAGGAATGCTCCCTCCTGATCAACATTATGGAACTTTGGGCAATCTTCAATGCTCTGAAGGCTTGGCCCCTTCTGGGTTCCTCCCAGTTTATCAGATTCTTATAAGACAATATAACCTCGGTGGCTTACATCAACCATTAGGGTGGAACGAGAAGTTTCCTAGCAATGAGGGAAGTATGTCAGCAATCCACATTCCCGGGTGTGGACAACTGGGAAGCGGATTTTCTCAGCAGACAATCCTTTAATTTGGGGGAATGGTCTCTCCATCCCAAAGTGTTTGCAGAGATATGCAACAGGTGGGGGATGCTGGAGATAGATCTCATGGTGTCCCATCTCAATACCAAGCTACCCAGATATGGGTCGAGGTCCAGGGATACCCAGGTGTAGCTAATAGATGCATTAGCAGTGCCTTGGAGGTTCAGTCTAATTTACCTTTTCCCACTGTTACCACTACTTCCTCATGTAGTGACCTGCATCAAGCAGGAGCAGGCATCAGTGATACTGATTGCTCCATCGTGGCCGCGAAGGACGTGGTTCGCGGATCTGGTGGGGATGTCATCATCTCCTCCGTGGAAGTTACTTTTGTGGCAGGGATCTGCTGGAACAAGGTCCTTTTGTTCATCAAAATCTAGATTCTCTGAGGCTGACTGTGTGGAGATTGAATGCTTAGTCGTAGCCTAGCTTTTCTCAGGAGACAATCCTTTAATTTGGGGGAATGGTCTCTCCACCCCAAAGTGTTTGCAGAGATATGCAACAGGTGGAAGACGCTGGAGATAGATCTCATGGTGTCCTGTCTCAATACTAAGCTACCCAGATATGGGTTGAGGTCCAGGGATCCCCAGGTGGAGCTAATAGATGTATTAGCAGTGCCTTGGAGGTTCAGTCTAATTTACCCTTTTCCACTGTTACCACTCCTTCCTCGTGTAGTGGCCTGCATCAAGCAGGAGCAGGCATCAGTGATACTCCTCCGTGGAAGTTACCTTTGTCGCAGGGATCTGCTGGAACAGATCTAGATTCTCTGAGGCTGACTGTGTGGAGATTGAATGGTTAGTCCTAGCCAAGATAGGTTTTTCTGAGAGATTTATTGATACTCTCATTCAAGCTCGTAAGCCAGTTACTCATCGCATCTATCATTAGGTGTTGAGAGCCTACTTATTCTGGTGTGAAGAGCGTGGATTTTCCTGGCATAAAGTTAAGGTTGCCAGGATCCTATCGTTTCTCCAGAATGAACTGGAGAAAGGCCTTTCTGCCAGTTCCCTGAGGGGACAGATTTCAGCCCTGTCTGTTTTACTCCACAAGCGGATCTCGGAGCTTCCAGATGTACAGTCCTTAGTTAAGGCTCTGACTAGGATCAGACCTGTGTTTAGATCTAAGGCTCCTCCTTGGAGCCTAAATCTTGTTCTTAAGGTTTTGCAACAGGCTCCGTTTGAGCCTATGCATGAAGTTGACATTAAATTGTTGTCCTGGAAGGTTCTTTTTTTACTGGCTATTGCTTCTGCATGCATAGTATCTGAGATTGATGCCTTGCAATGTGAGCCTCCTTATCTGGTGTTCCATTCTGATAAGGCTGTTCTATGTACTAAGTTGTTTCTTCCTAAGGTTGTGTCAGACCGCAACATCAATCAAGAGATTGTGGTTCCTTCCTTGTGTCCCAATCCTTCTTCTTTGAAGGAATGTTTGCTTCATAATTTGGATGTGGTGCACGCCTTGAAGTTCTATTTTCAGGCTACTAAGGATTTTAGACAAACTTTTTCCTTGTTTGTTGTCTTTTTCGGGAAGTGTAAGGGTCAGAAGGTCTCTTCGACTTCCTTATCTTTTTGGTTAAGGAGTGTTATCCGCTTTGCTTATGAGACAGCGGGACATAAACCTCCTCAGGGGTTTACAGCTCATTCTACTAGAGCAGTGGCTTCCTCTTGGGCCTTTAAGAACGAGGCCTCTATGGATCAGATTTGTAAGGCGGCTACCTAGTCCTCCTTACATACTTTTGCTAAATTTTACAAGTTTGATGTTTTTGCTTCGGCTGAAGCAGCTTTCGGGAGAAAGGTTTTGCAGGCTTTGGTGCCCTCAGATTAGGGTCCGACTCTCTTTTTGTCCCTCCCGTTATCATTCAGTGTCCTTTAGAGCTTGGGTATATTTTTCCCAACAGTAAGGAATGATGCCGTGGACTCGCGTTATATTAAGAAGGAAAAAATAAATTATGCTTACCAGATAATTGAATTTCCTTTTGTATAAGGAGAGTCCACGGCCCCTGCCCGTGTTCTCCGATGGGTGGCCCTCTAAATTATATTTTTCTTCTGGCACCATTTATACCCTGATATTTCTCCTACTGTTCCTTGTTCCCTCGGCAGAATGACTGGGGGAAGTGGGAGAGGTATTTAAGCCTTTGGCTGGGGTGTCTTTGCCTCCTCCTGGTGGCCAGGTTCAGTATTCCAACAGTAAGGAATGATGCCGTAGACTCTCCTTATACAGAAGGAAATTAAATTATCTGGTAAGCAAAATTTATGTTTTTTAAGCTAATCATTTCCTTATTTTTTTCAAGAGTATGGACTGTGCTCCGTTGCACTACAAAACAAGCTTTATCTTATTGGGGGACAGACAACAACTACAGACTGCTATGACCTGGAAAATAATGAGTGGAAGGAGATGTCTCCAACAATGGAAAGAAGAATGGAATGTGGAGCAGCTGTCATAAATGGATTTATCTACATCACAGGTGGCTACTCCTATTCTAAAGGCACCTACCTACAGAGTATAGAAAAGTACAACCCTGAATCTGACAAATGGGAGGTGGTAGGAAGTCTTCCCAGCCCTATGCGTTCACATGGCTGTGTTAGTGTTTACAATGTCTAGCGACTCCAGTACAAAGTACTTCAGCAGATAAAATTACATTTTCTTATTACATATATGTGGACTGACTGTTTAAATGAATGAAAACAATTTTACTAAATTATTTGTTTATGAAAATGTACAGAAGTGTAATAATCTTACTTGTTGATCCACAATAAAAAAGTTTTAGATCTAGTAACTAATTTTCAGTAGAGATCCCTGCTTGCAATTGAGGATAGTGCAACTTATTAGAATATTTATATCCCTTTAAAATATCTTGTTTTATGATTTGAATACAATTTTCTGTGTCACTAGTGATTTTTTTCTTTTATTATTCAGATAGAGCATGGCATTTTAAACAACTGTCTTCATTCTCTTGTTATCTTTTGTTGAAAAACAGGAATATAAACTCTGGAGCGTGCACGAGTCTAGAGCACTATATGATAGCAGTTTTGCAAGAATGTTATTCATTCGCAAGAGCAGTAGAGGGCAGGACTATTTCCTGCCATGTAGTGTGCCAGACACCTACTTCGGTATCTCTTCAACAAAGAATACCATCAGAATGAAGCAAATGTAATAATAGATATAAATTGGAAACTTTTTTAAAAATGGTATGTTCTGTCTTAGTCACAAAATACATGTTTTGAGATTTATATCCCTTTAAAGGGACATTGTACTGTAAAATGTTCTACCTTTTTAATGTTTTTTGCAGAGATCCATTGTACACAATGGAGCATATTAAATTGTTTACAAATAGCTCCTTTCCATTTATTTTGTAATTTGAAATAACTGCTTTTCCTTTTTCATGAGACCACCACCTATATTGATTAGTTCAATACTGCAGTACTGGCTATAGAAAAGCTATGTTAATATGAGACAGCAGCAGAAATCAACCTCCTACTGGTGGAGCTAGGCAAGCTCATTTGAAAGGGTGTTCCTACAGCTGCTTAAAATACAAGGAACTCTTATTCACTACTTACCTGATTACACTGTCCCTTTAAACGCATTGATTGAGGAGGTGGCATTGTCAACATTATCCCTAAATCATGAAAATCAAATTTTGATTTGCATGCCCCATTAATGGTTGTTGGTTTTCTTGTATATTGTATTACAAAATCAACTATTACTTTACCAGACATTTTCTATTTTATTAGCCCATGAGGATAATTTATCTTTCAAATACTGGACCAGGATATCAGAAAGGCGACATTATTTTATTTATTTACTTTTACCCACAAGATATAGATGACCTTGTACATACCTAAATTAGGAACCTGGAACATGAAGAGTATGTCATTGGGGTAATTTACCTTAAAGCATATTAAAAATAACTCATTTATGTATTTGACACTGGGCACCAAACTATTTTAGGCCAGATTACAAGTGAAGCGCAAATTAATGCTCCTGCTTGAACTCTAATTGCGCTAGAAGTAAGACTTTTGCGTTTGTCGGGTTGCGCTCATATTATGAGTTGAAAGTAAACTGTTGTTGCTCTTGCAGTAACCTGACAAGCGCAAAAATCTACAGTTACAATATCGCGTGCTGGTTCATGTATTTCCCCATAGAAGTCAATGGAGAAAAAAAGTGTACACCCCACCCTTGCGCAAACACTATAGCATATTCTCATTTACGCTAACCCAACATGAAATATGTTCTTTACATAGCAGAATATGTTCTATTTATTCATATTTCTACATATATCTGATGGTACTATGGTAATATATATATATATATATATATATATATATATACAGAGAGAAGTGCACTCACATGAACGAACAACTGGCTCAATACCATTGTTAGCCTGTTCTATGGCGATTTACCACCTGGGTGCAACTTTTTAGCCCAGTAATGCTTTTCACAGAGTGGAACTTTCCTGTAGTATATCAGTCTGATCCCACCTATTATGGTCAGTCCAGCGCCGAAATACCAGGCAATTCCTCTCTGAACAAGGAACACAGCAACCCCAGACGATCGTTTCGTCCTTCATTGGGCCTCGTCAGTGAGGTGTAGCCATATTCCTCTAAGCACACTGAGCAAGGAGTCCACGTCTGGTTGCCCCTTTTTCCCATAGGGAGACTAAATACATACAGAGAGAAGTGCACTCACAGGAACGAACAACTGGCTCAATACCATTGTTAGCCTGTTCTATGGCGATTTACCACCTGGGTGCAACTTTTTAGCCCAGTAATGCTTTTCACAGAGTGGAACTTTCCTGTAGTATATCAGTCTGATCCCGCCTATTACGGTCAGTCCAGCGCCGAAATACCAGGCAAATCCTCTCTGAACAAGGAACACAGCAACCCCAGATGATCGTTTCGGCCTTCATTGGGCCTCGTCAGTGAGGTGTAGCCATATTCCTCTAAGCACACTGAGCAAGGAGTCCACGTCTGGTTGCCCCTTTTTCCCATAGGGAGACTAAATACATACAGAGAGAAGTGCACTCACAGGAACGAACAACTGGCTCAATACCATTGTTAGCCTGTTCTATGGCGATTTACCACCTGGGTGCAACTTTTTAGCCCAGTAATGCTTTTCACAGAGTGGAACTTTCCTGTAGTATATCAGTCTGATCCCGCCTATTACGGTCAGTCCAGCGCTGAAATACCAGGCAATTCCTCTCTGAACAAGGAACACAGCAACCCCAGACTGCAGTACTGGCTATAGAAAAGCTATGTTAATATGAGACAGCAGCAGAAATCAACCTCCTACTGGTGGAGCTAGGCAAGCTCATTTGAAAGGGTGTTCCTACAGCTGCTTAAAATACAAGGAACTCTTATTCACTACTTACCTGATTACACTGTCCCTTTAAACGCATTGATTGAGGAGGTGGCATTGTCAACATTATCCCTAAATCATGAAAATCAAATTTTGAATTGCATGCCCCATTAATGGTTGTTGGTTTTCTTGTATATTGTATTACAAAATCAACTATTACTTTACCAGACATTTTCTATTTTATTAGCCCATGAGGATAATTTATCTTTCAAATACTGGACCAGGATATCAGAAAGGCGACATTATTTTATTTATTTATTTTTACCCACAAGATATAGATGACCTTGATACATACCTAAATTAGGAACCTGGAACATGAAGAGTATGTCATTGGGGTAATTTACCTTAAAGCATATTAAAAATAACTCATTTATGTATTTGACACTGGGCACCAAACTATTTTAGGCCAGATTACAAGTGAAGCGCAAATTAATGCTCCTGCTTGAACTCTAATTGCGCTAGAAGTAAGACTTTTGCGTTTGTCGGGTTGCGCTCATATTATGAGTTGAAAGTAAACTGTTGTTGCTCTTGCAGTAACCTGACAAGCGCAAAAATCTACAGTTACAATATCGCGTGCTGGTTCATGTATTTCCCCATAGAAGTCAATGGAGAAAAAAAGTGTACACCCCACCCTTGCGCAAACACTATAGCATATTCTCATTTACGCTAACCCAACATGAAATATGTTCTTTACATAGCAGAATATGTTCTATTTATTCATATTTCTACATATATCTGATGGTACTATGGTAATATATATATATATATATATATATATATACACACAGAGAGAAGTGCACTCACAGGCTCAATACCATTGTTAGCCTGTTCTATGGCGATTTACCACCTGGGTGCAACTTTTTAGCCCAGTAATGCTTTTCACAGAGTGGAACTTTCCTGTAGTATATCAGTCTGATCCCACCTATTACGGTCAGTCCAGCGCCGAAATACCAGGCAATTCCTCTCTGAACAAGGAACACAGCAACCCCAGACGATCGTTTCGTCCTTCATTGGGCCTCGTCAGTGAGGTGTAGCCATATTCCTCTAAGCACACTGAGCTTTTCACAGAGTGGAACTTTCCTGTAGTATATCAGTCTGATCCCGCCTATTACGGTCAGTCCAGCGCCGAAATACCAGGCAATTCCTCTCTGAACAAGGAACACACTGAGCAAGGAGTCCACGTCTGGTTGCCCCTTTTTCCCATAGGGAGACTAAATACATACAGAGAGAAGTGCACTCACAGGAACGAACAACTGGCTCAATACCATTGTTAGCCTGTTCTATGGCGATTTACCACCTGGGTGCAACTTTTTAGCCCAGTAATGCTTTTCACAGAGTGGAACTTTCCTGTAGTATATCAGTCTGATCCCGCCTATTACGGTCAGTCCAGCGCCGAAATACCAGGCAATTCCTCTCTGAACAAGGAACACAGCAACCCCAGACGATCGTTTCGGCCTTCATTGGGCCTCGTCAGTGAGGTGTAGCCATATTCCTCTAAGCACACTGAGCAATGAGTCCACGTCTGGTTGCCCCTTTTTCCCATAGGGAGACTAAATACATACAGAAAGAAGTGCACTCACAGGAACGAACAACTGGCTCAATACCATTGTTAGTCTTTTCTATGGCGATTTACCACCTGGGTGCAACTTTTTAGCCTAGTAATGCTTTTCACAGAGTGGAACTTTCCTGTAGTATATCAGTCTGATCCCGCCTATTACGGTCAGTCCAGCGCCGAAATACCAGGCAATTCCTCTCTGAACAAGGAACACAGCAACCCCAGACGATCGTTTCGTCCTTCATTGGGCCTCGTCAGTGAGGTGTAGCCATATTCCTCTAAGCACACTGAGCAAGGAGTCCACGTCTGGTTGCCCCTTTTTCCCATAGGGAGACTAAATACATACAGAGAGAAGTGCACTCACAGGAACGAACAACTGGCTCAATACCATTGTTAGCCTGTTCTATGGCGATTTACCACCTGGGTGCAACTTTTTAGCCCAGTAATGCTTTTCACAGAGTGGAACTTTCCTGTAGTATATCAGTCTGATCCCGCCTATTACGGTCAGTACTACAGGAAAGTTCTACTCTGTGAAAAGCATTGCTGGGCTAAAAGAAGTTGCACATAGGTGGTAAATCGCCATAGAACAGGCTAACAATGGTATTGAGCTGGTTGTTCGTTCCTGTGAGTGCATTTCTCTGTGTGTATTTAGTCTCCCTATGGGAAAAAGGGGAAACCAGACGTGGACTCCTTGCTCAGTGTGCTTAGAGGAATACTGCCACACCTCACTGACGAGGCCCAATGAAGACCGAAACGATCGTCTGGGGTTGCTTTGTTCCTTGTTCAGAGAGGAATTGCCTGGTATTTCGGTGCTGGACTGACCGTAATAGGCGGGATCAGACTGATGTACTACAGGAAAGTTCTACTCTGTGAAAAGCATTGCTGGGCTAAAAGAAGTTGCACCCAGGTGGTAAATCGCCATAGAACAGGCTAACAATGGTATTGAGCTGGTTGTTCGTTCCTGTGAGTGCATTTCTCTGTGTGTATTTAGTCTCCCTATGGGAAAAAGGGGAAACCAGACGTGGATTCCTTGCTCAGTGTGCTTAGAGGAACACTGCTACACCTCACTGACGAGGCCCAATGAAGGCCGAAACGATCGTCTGGGGTTGCTTTTTTCCTTGTTCAGAGAGGAATTGCCTGGTATTTCGGTGCTGGACTGACCGTAATAGGCGGGATCAGACTGATGTACTACAGGAAAGTTCTACTCTGTGAAAAGCATTGCTGGGCTAAAAGAAGTTGCACCCAGGTGGTAAATCGCCATAGAACAGGCTAACAATGGTATTGAGCTGGTTGTTCGTTCCTGTGAGTGCATTTCTCTGTGTGTATTTAGTCTCCCTATGGGAAAAAGGGGAAACCAGACGTGGACTCCTTGCTCAGTGTGCTTAGAGGAATACTGCTACACCTCACTGACGAGGCCCAATGAAGGCCGAAACGATCGTCTGGGGTTGCTTTGTTCCTTGTTCAGAGAGGAATTGCCTGGTATTTCGGTGCTGGACTGACCGTAATAGGCGGGATCAGACTGATGTACTACAGGAAAGTTCTACTCTGTGAAAAGCATTGCTGGGCTAAAAGAAGTTGCACCCAGGTGGTAAATCGCCATAGAACAGGCTAACAATGGTATTGAGCTGGTTGTTCATTCCTGTGAGTGCATTTCTCTGTGTATATATATATATATATATATATATATATATATATATACACACACACACACGCACACAGTATCTCACAAAAGTGAGTACACCCCTCACATTTTTGTAAATATTTTATTATATCTTTTCATGTGACAACACTGAAGAAATTACACTTTGCTACAATGTAAAATAGTGAGTGTACAGCCTGTATAACAGTGTAAATTTGCTGTCCCCTCAAAATAACTCAACATACAGCCATTAATGGCTAAACTATTGGCAACAAAAGTGAGTACACCCAAGTGGAAATGTCCAAATAGGGCCCAAAGTGTCAATATTTTGTGTGGCCACCATTATTTTCCAGGTCTGCCTTAACCCTCTTGGGCATGGAGTTCACCAGATCTTCACAGGTTGCCACTGGAGTCCTCTTCCACTCCTCCATGACGACATCACAGAGCTGGTGGATGTGAAAGAACTTGTGTTCCCCCACCTTTCGTTTGAGGATGCTCAATAGGGTTTAGGTCTGGAGACATGTTTGGCAAGTCCATCAACTTTATCTTCAGCTTCTTTACCAAGGCAGTGGTCATCTTGGAGGTGTGTTTGGGGTCGTTATCATGTTGGAATACTGCCCTGTGGCCCAGTCTCCGAAGGGAGGGGATCATGCTCTGCTTCAGTATGTTGCAGTACATGTTGGCTTTCTTAGTTCCCTCAATGAACTGTAGCTCCCCAGTGCCGGCAGCATTCATGCAGGCCCAGACCATGACACTCCCACGACCATGCTTAACTATAGGCAAGACACACTTGTCTTTGTACTCCTCACCTGGTTGCAGCCACACACGCTTGACACCATCTGAACCAAATAAGTTTATTTTGGTCTCATAGGACCACAGAAAATGGTTCCAGGAATCCATGTCCTTAGTCTGCTTGTCTTCAGCAAACTGTTTGCGGGCTTTCTTGTTTATCATCTTAGAAGAGGCTTCCTTATTGAACGAGAGCCATGCAGACCAATTTCATGCAGTGTGCGGCGTATGGTCTGAGCACTGACAGGCTGACCCCCCACTTCAACCTCTACAGCAATGCTGGCAACACTCATACGTCTATTTCCCAAAGACAACTTCTGGATATGACACTAAGCACGTGCACTCAACTTCTTTGGTCGACCATGGCGAGGCCTGTTCTAAGTGGAACCAGTCCTGTGAAACCGCTGTATGGTCCTGTCCACCGTGCTGCAGCTCAGTTTCAGGGTCATGGCAATCTTCTTATAGCCTAGGCCATCTTTATGTAGAGCAACAATTCTTTTTTTCAGATCCTCAGAGAGTTCTTTGCCATGAGGTGCCATGTTGATTTTCCAGTTACCAGTATGAGAGAGTGTGAAATCGATAACGCCAAATTTAACACACCTTCTCGCCATTCACACTTGAGACCTTGTAACACTAACGAGTCACATGATACCGGGGAGGGAAAATGGCTAATTGGGCCCAACTTGGACATTTCCACTTAGGGGTGTACTTAATTTTGTTGCCAACGGTTTAGACATTAATGGCTGTGTGTTGAGTTATTTTGAGGGGATATAAAATTTACACTGTTATACAGGCTGTACACTCACTACTTTACATTGTAGCAAAGTGTAATTTATCCAGTGTTGTCACATGAAAAGATATAATAAAATATTTACAAAAATGAATATATATATATATATATGCACATACATATCCATCTTTATACATGTATATGTAGGACTCTCATTCAGAGGGAAGCAGGGTACCTGGAGCGGTAGCTGTGTGTATAGAAGGGGTGCTGGGCTGGTCAGGGGATAGAGTTCCCCTCTTAGGGTCGGTGTCACAGGAGATATTCGCCTTTGGACCTGCATGAGGGAGGTGTGGCCATGTCATAGGGGATTTAAAGAGGCCCCCCCACCCCCGAAAAGTTCCAGCCAAAAAATAAATAAAAAAAATATGTAAAATAATAATAAAGAAATCCTTAAATCCTTAGTGCTGCATGATGCAACTGCGGCTGCCTGCAGTGGTGGGGGGGCCCTCTAAGATTGCCCAACTTGTCAGTCTGCCCCTGTGTATGTATCTCAATATTAAAGCCCTTTGCCTGACTTTTTTTTTCTAACACCTGAGATCTCATATCTTTGAGCCTTTATAACTTGTGTCAGCAATAATTTTTTTTAATAATTTCTATTAGATGGCGTTATCACTGTAACAATACATTGTAATGTATTTTTGATCTTTTTTTCTGCAACTTTTTAGTTTCGCCTAACAGTTGACCAGAGCTCTGAAGTTGCGGTAATCATTCTAGCGTAAATCGTGATTGCGCTCATGTGATCGCAGTTACTTTCAACTCGTAATATAAGCAGTAAACCCGATGAGCACAAACCTTCATGATATACCTCATATCGCTCGGGCCCAAACGTTTGTGCTTCACTCATAATCTTGCCCTTTATGTGAGCGATGCACTAATGTTAATCACTTCCAGTCCCTTTGAATACTGAATTAAAGAGAGTAAATTAAAATTAACATATATATTTTTATTAAACGTGTCCTATTTCTACAACCTTTAGCTGGCCTCCACTGCTGTTGCCTAATTATTTTTTTTTTATCAAGGGTATATAGCCAATCAGAGCCTCTAATGCCTTAGCTATTATCTTTAAAAGGGTACTTGTCTGAGCGGAGAGACAACAATGCTGTGTACACCATTTGACTCTTTTTTTACAAGGAATGAGTATAGATTACTCAACACAAGTGTGTCAGCTTTATTAGAAAATAAATAAATAAAAGGCCAGCAGTGAGGACATCTGAAATAAGGTAAGTTTACTTTCAAATATCAGAAAACAAAGCATGCATACTTTAAATGACTTCCTATATTAAAGTACTCAAAATGCCCAGTCCCGTGTCCCTATAAACATAGTTTTATTTTAGCTTCTTTTGCTTTCTGCACCATCAGTTAATCTAATAACTGTGTACTGTTTGAGGGCATGTGTCACTTTAGTTTAGTCTTAGTAAACTATCACGAGTCATACTTATTAGAAATGCAACTTTATAACTTGACAGCTACTTATTTCCTTTTTGTATTTCTGAAATATTTGAGATTTTTCTTAATGTCAATATTTTATATCGTTTTTAAATCTGAAAGGAAAAAAAAACATAAAAAAATAGTTTTGTACCTCATTGATGTAAATAAAAAGGCATCCCTTTGTGTCTGTGTATCTTTATTTTTTGCATAAATATATTTATTTATTTTTGTACACTTTATGCTGATTGGACTATTTAGCTGTTCATTTATTTTTTATGGATAAAGCAACAAAGCAAACCTAAAAAAAGGTAGCATTTATAATGTTGCTGAGCAACTCTGTATTTGGTTTGGGGTTAAATGGGTCATACACTGTTTAACCTCTTTGCTGCTACATATTGCTTCACAAAACCAAGTCAAGAGGTCCCTTTAATTCTTAAACAAAGGGCAGGCAACATTATAAATGTCACCATTTTATGATAACGTATTTATGTTGACATTTGAAATGTTTCAAATAGGATAACTGAAAACCAGTTATTAACACATAGTTTCCAGTAGCTTACGTTTCCTTGTTCCCTTCAAAATGACCACCACACCCGTCTGCCAAAATAACAATTTAGGAATTTTAAAAGGACACTAGAAATCACCTTTTTTTTCAAGTATGGTAAATATCATTTCTTACCTACAAAGATTTGAACTAGTGTAACACCAAAATGTTTTAAGGTATCCACTTTCCCCCAAGCCCTCCACTCACTATAAACCAGACATTCATAAGCCATACTCCCCCTCCCCCTATCCCATAGACTTAAAGGGACATTAAAAGGGCATTGGTAGCACACCCTAGTGACCAATTTATAACTGTCTCTAATTGGCCACAGTAGAGAAGGTAACCTAAGTTACAACATGGCAGCACCCATTGTTTTATAGACACTAAAACTTTACACTTATTTTGTTAGTATTTAAACAACTAATGAAACTTAAATAATAAAAAAAAAACTTTTATTCACAGACTGTTTTCTTTGAATGCATAGTTCTTTCTAGCATGTATTTAGTTTTTAATGTCCCTTTAAGTGCAGATCGTCCTCCTGCTGTACCATACAACTTCACCTTACATGCCTCTGGCTCCCTATTCTCCCCTAGCTTAAAAGAAGAGGAAAATTGTGATGTAGAGAGAGAGAGAGAGTTATAGGGGTCAGTGATTTTTTGCTGTTAATAGAGCCTTTAGGGTTAGTGAGTCTGTTGGTCCTTCTTCCTACAGAAATTTTGGAGCATGACCATACTAGAAAAGCAAGAGCAGGAAGGATTAGTACTCTCAAGAAAAGGCTCTGACTGTATGAAGAGTTTGCAGAAATTAAAATTATCCTAGCTTTAGTGTGGGTATAATTCCCAAACTCTCCTTTTCTTTTTGCTGCTTATGAGAAAGGAAGAATCCTGGATGAGATGAATGGAGGAAAGGGTTAATTGACACAAATTGGTTGAATGGAGGGTCAGTAAAGAGACAAGGGGGCAGGGTTTGGATGAGAGGTTTAAAATATTGGTGGTTCAGTGTTTTGGAGCTCTTTTCACTTACCTGACAGGAAGCGTTACGACTTAAGTGCCCATACTTACCCATGACCTTGGCTGGGGTTAGTATGGCTGTGTTATATCACGCAGCATGCATTAAAAAAAGAAAATGTATTATAAATAAATACAGGTATCCAACTTATTAGTTAGATTTTATAGGTTTAGTAGGGCTCTAGTGTTTTTTTATAGGGGTGATATGTGTTGCTTCATATTTGAGAGTAGGGTAATAGAGGGTTGGGTGAGTTTTGTCAGAAAAGGGTGGAGTTGGGGGGAGTGGGCAGGGAATATGTAAATTGATGGTGGATGTAAAAACGTAATGTTTTATTTTATGCAGAACTTTTATTGGAGACTCACGGCCTTTCCAGTGGAGGGGAAGAGGCAGCTTTTACATTTAATCTCTCCCCAAAGGGGGGTTAGGGAGTTGGGAAAAGAGGGGTCGAATGGAGGTAGAGTTAGTGGGAGTAAGGATATGGTAGGGGTGCAGGTGATAGGGATTCAGGGGGGGGGGGTCAGGCACTCACACCCTCCCGTGCTTTACAGTCTCCAGGAGCTAGAGATAGTATGGTGCCTAGCAGGCATCGGAGGAGAAGGTCTTTGGTCACGGCCGTCGCAGATCACGTTCCCCTATCAGGAAGACAGTTGAGGTTCATTCACCTACATGGGCAAGTGTTGAAAGGTCAAAAGGAAGTGTGAGAAGGGAGAAAGGACGGTCACCGCAAAAGAGCTTGAGTGTGGGTCACAAATCAGGGGAAGGAGAACGGAGACATGCGGATGGGAAGGGGTCCCATGCTGACCCTAGTGTTGGAGCTTCTAATCAGGAAGGATCAGACTAAAATGAGCAAAAGAAATTCTGATGACTAAAAAAAGACTATGACTAAAACTAAATCAAAATGGCATTTTAGTCAAAAGACTATGACTAAAACTAAATCAAAATTTGCTGTCAAAATTAACACTTTATGCAATTTGTTATAATCAATCAATATCTAACTACTGCTCTTTAAAAAAAAAAAAAAAAAAAAAAAAAAAGGTTATCTTTTTGTTTATTTACGAAACTTTGTTTCATTTAATTTTAAGATAAAGACATGTTGTTATATACCACAACAGTTAAATCTGTTAAATCTAAATTGCATGTTCAAACCTTAATACCATAAATAAAAATAATAAACCTTTACTCCAGGAGTATATAATGAGTTTTGGAAGTTCTAGAGCAGTGTTAATTTTGCTGCCGAAACATTTTTGAATTTGTAAACAATCAATTGATTTTTCCTATAGAAATAAGAATAACCCACGAGTATTTCGCATACCGTATTATTCCAGTTGGAAGGGTTTTCTGTAGGAGGCTGTCTCTGGCGACGGTGGGGATCACGGCCCCTCATCACCATATTCGATTGTCCAAAGAATTGAAGGACAATTTTAGGGTATGGTCGGCTTTCTTGAAGGACTTCAATGGCCGGTTGCCGATTCAAGAGGTTGGGTGGTCTGATGAACGTTTGTGTCTGTTCACAGATGCATCTGGTTCTTGTGGCTTCAGGGCTTACCTGAATGGAAGATGGTGTGCAGAGGCTTGGCCAGAGTGTTGGGAAGCCAAGGGGCTGACAAAAAACTTGACATTCCTGGAACTTTTCCCGTTGGTGGTGGCATTGAAGGTTTGGGCAACCAAGCTTCGGGATAAGCGGGTGTATTTCCATTCCGATAACATGGTGGTGGTCAATCAATAACTTGACTGCCAATTCATCTCCTGTGATACGCTTGTTTGCGGGAGTTTGTTCTGGAATGCTTGAGGCTTAATGTGTCTTTTAGGGCTGTGCATGTACCAGGCAAATTTATTTCAATTTCTGATGCCTTGTCCCATTTTCAGTTGGAGCGCTTCAGGCTTGAGGCTCCAGAGGCAGAAACGGAGGGTGTGGCTTACCCAAGGGAATTGTGGCTACTAGGCTCTCAGTAGTGTTGGATCTGGAAAAATGGGCCCTAGCTCAGTCTACCTGGACGGCCTACGCCCAGGTATGGCAGTTGTGGGGATCTGTGGCGGGAAGCCGGACTTCAAGTGATATCTGTTTGGGGGTTCTGTTGGAGTGGATAAAACAGTGGGGGAAGGAGCAGCTTTCTGTGGCCGAGATTCAAAGAAAGATGGCTGCGTTGGCATTTTTGTTTCAGTTGGGAGGTTTGGATGACTTGACTAAACAGGTCAAATATGTTCCTTGGAATGTGTAACAATGATATTCCACCCATAATCCCCACGTTAAAAAAATTATACCCCTATTCCTATCACAAACCAGTCAAATATGTTCCTTGGCATGTGTAACTATAATATTCCACCCATAATCCCCATATATAAAAATATGTATACCCATAGTCTTAGCAGTAACAAGTGAAATATGTTCCTTCGTATTATATTTTAACCATAATCCCCACATAGAAAAATAATTTATCCCATATTCCTATCAGAAATCAGACAAATATGTTCCTTGCCATGTGTAACCATGATATTGCACCAATAATCCCCATGTAAACAATATTTATACCCATGTTTCCTATCAGGAAAAGGTCAAATATGTTCCTTGGTATGTGTAACCATAATATTCCACCCATAATCCCCATAGATATAAAAATATTTATACCCATATTCTTAGCAGTAACAAGTCAAAAATGTTCCTTGGCTGTGGAGAGGAGGGCTCCCTCCTCCATATATGGTGGTGCTGCCCTAGACTGCGAACCTATTGGGAGGGAATCTTCTCTTTCATTTCAGATTTATTAAACACACATATACCAAATGTACCAGAAAGTATTCTGTTTAGCTCGATCCCCAAGATAACAAACCCAGCTAAGTTGGCACTCCTCCTGATAATGCTGACAGGCGCAAAAATAACTTATACCTAAAAGATGGAAGACGCAATGTGTACCCTCCATATCGGAATGGAAACAACAATTTTCTGACCTAATTACCCTGGAAAGATACCATTACCTTAAAATTGAAAAATTAGATACCCATGAAATGATCTTGGCAATCTGGAATAAAACTATTTAAGGAAATTACCTCCCCTATGTACCCTCCCCCTTCTTCCCCCTTTTTTTTTTATCCTCTATACCCTCCCCCTTCATGTTCGTCACTTTCTTGTCTACTTTCATGGACTGCAACTATTCTAATAATTGAAATGTATCCTCTATATTTAGGCACTTACATGATTTATGTATACAATGAGTAAGGAAGAAAGGGGAAAAAAAGAAAAATGATAATATCTACATGTTTATTGTACTATATACACCGTTTAAACGTTTATATTGTTAATTTTGATAAGCATAAATAAAGATCTTTTGAAACAAAACAAAAAAAAAATTGTTCCTTGGTATGTGTAACCATGATATTCCGCCCATAATCCCCATATATAAAAATATGTATACCCTTATTCATAGCAGTAACATGTCAAATATATTACTTGGCATGTGTAACCATCATATTCCACATATAATCCCCACGTAGAAAAATAATTACAACCATTTTCCTATCAGAAACTGGTCAAATATGTTCCTTGGCATGTGTAACCATGATATTCCACCCCTAATCCCCATATATAAAAATATGTATACCCATATTCATAGCAGTAACATGTCAAATATATTACTTGGCATGTGTAACCATGATATTCCACATATAATCCCCACGTAGAAAAATAATTTATAACCATATTCCTATCAGAAACAGGTCAAATATGTTCCTTGGCATGTGTAACCATGATATTCCACCCATAATCCCCTTGTAGAAAAATCAATATGCCCATATTCCTATCAGAAACAGGTCAAATATGTTCCCCAGCATGTTTAACCAAGATATTCCACCCATAATTCCCATACATAAAAATAATTATACCAATATTTCTATAAGACACCAGTCAAATATGTTCCTTAGCATGTGTAACCATGATATTCTACCCATAATCCCCATATATAAAATAATTATATCCATATTTCTATCAGAAACCATTCAAATATGTTCCTTGGCATGTGTAACCATGATATTCCACCCATAATCCCCATATATAAAAATATGTATTGTATACCTATAGTCTTAGCAGTAAAAAGGCAAATACATTACTTGGCATGTGTAACCATGATATTTCACCCATAATCCCCACATAGAAAAATCAATATACCCATATTCCTATCAGAAACAGGTCAAATATGTTCCCCAGCATGTTTAACAATGATATTCCACCCATAATCCCCATGTAGAATAATAATTACACCCATATTCCTATCGAAAAAAGGTCAAATATGTTCCTTGGATTGTGTAACAATGATATTCCACCCATAATCCCCATATATAAAAATATGTATACCCATAGTCTTAGCAGTAACAAGTGAAATATGTTCCTTCGTATTATATTTTACCCATAATCCCTACATAGAAAAATAATTTATCCCATATCCCATATATCAGAAACCAGTCAAATATGTTCCTTGCCATGTATAACCATGATATTGCACCAATAATCCCCATGTAAACAATATTTATACCCATGTTTCGTATCAGGAAAAGGTCAAATATGTTCCTTTGTATGTGTAACCATGATATTCCACCCATAATCCCCATATATATAAAAATATTTATACCCATATTCTTAGCAGTAACAAGTCAAATATATTCCTTGACATGTGTAACCATGATATTCCTCCCATAATCCCCACATAGAAAAATAATCACAACCATTTTCCTATCAGAAACTGGTCAAATATGTTCCTTGGCATGTGTGACCATGATATTCCACCCATAATCCCCATATATAAAAATATGTATACCCATATTCATAGCAGTAACATGTCAAATATATTACTTGGCATGTGTAATCATGATATTACACATATAATCCCCACAAAGAAAAATAATTTATAACCATATTCCTATCAGAAACAGGTCAAATATGTTCCTTGGCCTGTGTAACCATGCTATTCCACCCCTAATCCCCATACATAAAAAATATTTATACCCATATTCTTAGCAGTAACAAGTCAAATATGTTCCTTAGCATGTGCAACCATGATATTCCACCCATAATCCCCTTGTAGAAAAATCAATATACCCATATTCCTATCAGAAACAGGTCAAATATGTTCCCCAGCATGTTTAACCAAGATATTCCACCCATAATTCCCACATTGAATAATAATTACACCCATATTCCTATCAAAAACCAGTCAAATATGTTGCTTGGCATGTGTAACTATAATATTCCACCCATAATGCCCATATATAAAAAAGTAAATTTATGCTTACCTGATAAATTGATTTCTTCTACGATATGATGAGTGCACGGATTTCATCCTTACTTGTGGGATATTAACCTCCTGCTAACAGGAAGTGGCAAAGAGCACCACAGCAGAGCTGTATATATAGCCCCTCCCTTCCCTCCACCTCCAGTCATTCGACTGAAGTTAGGAAGAGAAAGGAAAGGCCAAAGGTGCAGAGGTGACTGAAGTGTATAAAAAATTAAAATATAATCTAAATCTGTCTTAAAAATAACAGGGTGGGCCGTGGACTCGTCATATCATAGAAGAAATCAATTTATCAGGTAAGCATAAATTTACTTTTCTTCTACAAGATATGACGAGTCCACGGATTTCATCCTTGTGGGATACAATACCAAAGCTACAGGACACAGATGAAAGGGAGGGACAAGACAGGAACCTAAATGGAAGGCACCACTGCTTGAAGAACCTTTCTCCCAAAACCAGCCTCAGAAGAAGCAAAAGTATCAAATTTGGAAAATTTGGAAAAAGTGTGAAGAGACGACCAAGTTGCAGTCTTGCAAATCTGTTCAACAGAGGCATAGTTTTTAAATGCCCATGAGGAAGCCACAGCCCTAGTGGAATGAGCCGTAATTCTTTCAGGAGGCTGCTGTCCAGCAGTCTCATACGCCAGACGGATGATAGTATTCAGCTAAAAAGAAAGAGAGGTAGCCGTAGCTTTCTGACCCCTATGCTTTCCAGAAAAAACAATGAATAATGAAGATGATTGACGGAAATCCTTAGTCGCCTGCAAGTAAAATTTCAGGGCACGGACCAGGGCCAGGTTATGTAACCTACGCTCCTTCTTAGAAGAAGGGTTAGGACATAATGAAGGAACAACAATTTCCTGATTAATATTCTTATTAGAAACAACCTTAGGAAGGAAACCAGGTTTGGTACGTAAAACCACCTTATCAGAATGGAAGATAAGATAAGGCGAATCACATTGTAACGCTGAAAGCTCAGAAACTCCACGAGCAGAAGAAATAGCAACCAAAAACAAAACTTTCCAAGATAATAACTTAATATCTATGGAATACATAGGTTCAAACAGAACCCCTTGAAGAACACTAAGGACTAAATCTAGGGCAGAGCAATTGGTCTAAACACAGGCTTAATTATGGTTAAAGTCTGACAAAAAGACTGAACGTCTGGAACGTCCACCAAACGTTTATGTAGCAAAATTGATAAAGCAGAGATTTGTCCCTTTAAGGAACTCGCTGATAACCCCTTCTCCAATCCTTCTTGGAGAAAAGACAGAATCTTGGGAATCCTAACCTTACTCCATGATTAGTCCTTGGATTCACACCAAAAAAGATATTTAAGCCATATCTTATGATAGATCTTTCTAGTGACAGGCTTACATGCCTGAATCAAAGTATCTATGACCGAATCAGAGAATCCCAGCTTAGATAAAATCAAGGGTTCAATCTCCAAGCAGTCAGCTGCAGAGAAATTAGATTTGCATGTTAAAAAGGACCTTGAATGAGAAGGTCCTGTCTCACTGGAAGTTTCCACGGAGGCAGAGAGGACATGTCCACTAGATCTGCATACCAAAGCCTGCGTGGCCACGCAGGCGTGATTAGAATTACTGAAACCTTCTCCTATTTGATCCGAGCAATCACCCGGGGAAGGAGAGGAAACGGAGGAAACATATAAGCTAGGTTGAACGACCAAGGTACTGCCAAGGCATCTATCAGTTCGGCCTGAGGATCCCTCAACCTGGATCCGTATCTTAGGAGCTTGGCATTCTGTCAAGACGCCATTAGATCCAACTCCGGTCTGCCCCATCTGAGAATCAGTGAGGCAAATACGTCCGGATGGAGTTCCCACTCCCCCGGATGAAAAGTTTGTCGGCTTAGAAAATCCGCTTCCCAGTTGTCCACTCCTGGGATGTAGATTTCTGACAGATAACGAGTGGGCCTCCGCCCACCGAATTATCTTGGATACTTCTGTCATCGCTAAGGAACTCCTCGTTCCTCCCTGATGATTGATGTAAGCCACAGTCGTGATGTTGTCCGACTGGAATCTGATTGAATATTGCTCTCAGTTCCAGAATATTGATTGGAAGTAGAGACTCCACCTGAGTCCATACACCCTGAGCCTTCAGGGAATTCCAGACTGCACCCCAGCCTAGTAGACTGGCATCCGTCATTACTATCACGCACAAGGGTCTGCGGAAACACGTCCCTTGGGACAGATGATCTGGCGACAACCACCAAAGAAGAGAGTCTCTAGTCTCCTGGTCCAGATTTATCTGAGGAGATAAGTTTGTATAATCCCCCTTCCACTGTCCGAGCATGCACAGTTGAAGTGGTCTGAGATGAAATCGAGCAAACGGAATTATGTCCATTGCCATCACCATCAATCCAATTGCCTCCATGCACTGAGCCACTGATGGCCGAGGATTGGACTGAAGAGCTCGGCATGTATTTAGAACCTTTGACTTTCTGACCTCCGTCAGAAAAATCTTCATGTCTATAGAATCTATTAGAGTTCACAGGAAGGGAACCCTTGTCTGTGGAATTAGTGAACTCTTTTCTAGATTCACCTTCCATCCGTGAGATCTCAGAAATGCTAACACTGTGTCTGTATGAGACTTTGTTAGATGATAAGTCGACGCCTGAATCAGAATATCGTCCAGATAAGGTGCTACTGCTATTCCCCGCGGTCTGAGAACCGCCAGAAGGGACCCTAGAACCTTTGTGAAGATTCTGGGTGCTGTGGCCAACCCAAAGGGAAGAGCCACTAACTGAAAATGCTTGTCCAGGAAGGCAAACCTTAGGTACTGATGATGATCCTTGTGGATAGGAATATGCAGGTATGCATCCTTCAAGTCCACGGTAGTCATATATTGACCATCCTGAATCATTGGTAACATTGAGCGAATGGTCTCCATCTTGAAGGATGGAACACTGAGAAACTTGTTTAGACTCTTGAGATCTAAAATGGGTCTGAACATCCCCTCTTTTTTGGGAACCACGAAAAGATTTGAGTAAAACCCCCGTCCCTGCTCTAGTCTTGGGACAGGACAAATTACTCCCATAGTGGAGAGGTCTTTTACACAACATAAGAACGCCTCTCTTTTTATCTGGTCTACAATTTATCTGGTCTACAGACAATCGTGAAAGAAGAAACCTCCCTCTTGGGAGAAAACTTTTGAATTCCAGTTGATACCCGTGGGTCACGATTTCTAGTGCCCAGGGGTCCTGAACATCTCTTTCCCAAGTCTGGGCAAAGAGAGAAAGTCTTAAACCAATAAAATTGAGTAGCGCTGAAAAGCAGCTAGAGAGATTAAAGTTGTACAAAAACTGATTGAGTATATGCTTGTGAAAAAAATAAATAGTGTGGGTTGAGAAACAATCTAAAAACCTAAGAAAGACAAAAAAACTATATGAGAGTATGCTTGGGCAATAATCAATAATATTTATTAAAAAACAATGTGAATGCCTAATACCACCGGTGGTAAAATATCAATCTAATACTACAATGACATAAAAAATGGCAATACCACGTGAAATAATTAAAAACAATTCTTAAAACGTCTACTGGTTAAGTTAATAAAATGGTAATAATGAAGGACCAAATAGAATACTGGTGTTACTCCATTGCAGCTCAAATAGCCTTATAAAGCCGTTAATAGGAGCTCACAATTGCGGCTGATACTTTGTATATGTTTGAAAATAAGTGTCCAGCAACCAAAAGTCTCATAGAACAATCCTTGGTTTATATACAATGAGGGAGTTATGGGAGAACAGTCAGCTGTAGTATAAGGGTTACTCTAAAAGGAACGGTATTGGAACTTAGATATGTAATAATTCCCAGAATACGAAACTTCAAAATTTCTCCGCTATTATAAGAAGTTGTAGCTTACCAGGGGTCTCCGGCTCTTACACTCTTTACCTCAGACTTGGCGTTAGTTGGATACAATATCCTCCGAGTTTCAGCCTCTCTCCCCTCTAGGTAGCTAGTTCCGATTAGGTAGTAAGGTCACAAGACTCGACCAGACGAATGGTAATAGCGGATTGCCGGGAAAGGTGATTCTGTTCAATTCTAAGTACAAACAGTCTTTTGCAGCAAAAAGTTACAATTAGGTTATTTGTAACTATAACTTAATCCCACCAGGAATAAGAGTAAACCTTTGTTGAAAGAAGTTAATCAGAGCGCTCTGAATTTCAAATATAGACACAGCTTATCGTCTTCACAACATCTACGCGTTTCAGCTTTGGACAGCCTTTTTCAAGATCTTATTAGATTGATATTTTACCACCGGTGGTATTAGGCATTCACATTGTTTTTTAATAAATATTATTGATTATTGCCCAAGCATACTCTCATATAGTTTTTTTTGTCTATCTTAGGTTTTTAGATTGTTTCTCAACCCACACTATTTATTCTTTTCACAAGCATATACTCAATCAGTTTTTGTATAACTTTAATCTCTCTAGCTGCTTTTCAGCGCTCCTCAATTTTATTGGTTTTATATTTTATATAGGGAAGTGTTTTTTTGGGTTGCACTTTCATTGAGGTAGCTTATGCTATATTTTTAGGGTTTTTTTGCACTAAAGAGAGAAAGTCTGCCCCCTACTAGATCCGGTCCCGGATCGGGGGCCGCCCCTTCATGCCGACTTGGTAGGAGCAACGGGCTTCTTGTTTTGTTTACCTTTGTTCCAAGCTTGGTTGGGTCTCCAGACGGACTTGGCCTGAGCAAAATTCCCTTCCTGCTTTGTGGAGGAAGAGGAAGAGGAAGAAGAGGGTACTCCTTTAAAATTCCGAAAGGAACGAAAATGATTCTGTTTACTCCTCACTTTAACAGCCTTATCCTGAGGTAAGAGATAACCCTTACCTCCAGTGATATCAGAAATGATTTCCTTCAAGTCAGGCCCGAATAGGGTCTTACCCTTGAAAGGAATAGCCAAAAGCTTTGATTTAGATGATACATCAGCAGACCAAGACTTTAACCATAGCGCTCTATGCGCCAAAATGTCAAATCCAGCATTCTTAGCCGCCAATTTAGCAATTTGAAAGGCGGCATCTGTGATAAAAGAATTAGCCAGCTTGAGAGCCTTAATTCTATCTAAGATATCTTCTAAAGGAGTCTCAGTCTTAAGAGACTCTTCTAGGGCCTCAAACCAAAAGGCCGCCGTAGTTGTAACTGGTACAATGCATGCCATAGGTTGCAAGAGGAAACCCTGATGAATAAACATTTTCTTCAGAAGACCCTCCAATTTCTTATCCATATAGCTCCTTCCACCTTAGGGACTGATTGCCAGAAGTCTCGAACAGTGTCAGATATAGGATACATCTTTTTGAAATTAGGAGAGGGAGCGAACGGGATACACGGTCTGTCCCATTCCCTCTTAATAATTTCCGCAATTCTCTTAGGAACTGGAAAAACGTCAGTGTAAGCAGGTACCTCTAAGTATTTGTCCATCTTACACAACTTCTCTGGTGGTACCACAATAGGATCACAGTCATCCAGAGTCGCTAAAACCTCCCTAAGTAAAAGATGTTAAAGCTTAAATTTAAAGGACATGACGTCCGAGTCTGTCTGAGGTAACGCACTTCCCGATTCAGAAAGTTCCCCCTCAGATAGAAGATCTCTAATCCCCAATTCAGATCCCTGAGAGGGTACATCGGAAATAGCCAACAACACATCAGAGTGATCAGCATTCACATTGTCCTCTGTCCAACTGCGTTTACCCTGTAACACTGGCAACTTAGACAACACCTCTGTAAGGGTAGTTGACATAACTGCAGCCATATCCTGCAGAGTAAATGAGTTAGATGCGGTTGAAGAACCAGGCGTCGCTTGGGTGGGCGTTAGAGTTTGTGACGCTTGGGGAGAAAAACTTGCGGTACACCCTGATTCCCTTCAGCCTGAGAATCATCTTTACACACATTTTCTTTACATAAAATTTGTGCTTTGCATTGTAAGGCCCTCTCAGTACACGAGGGACAAATAGATAGAGGGTGTTCCACAGTGGCATCTAAACACATAGAACAAGTAGTTTCCTACTCACTGTCCGACATGTTAAACAGACTAGCAGTACTGATAATAGTCGTACCTTGCAAAATATTGAGTCTTGATTATACTAAAAAACGAAAAAAATTAACACCAAAAAAATTGTACTGCGCCTTTAAATTTTAAAAACTATTTTACTGAAACCTGCAAAAACGCTTTTTAGCCAGAAAAAAATGTTTTAATGTGTCTCAAAATGCTCCTTAATATTGCATCCACTTGCAGGATAAGCCCCAAACACAGTATAACACTCAGAATATAAATTTTATTATTTAAACAATTTGTTGGCCCCTGCACCACAGCTCTGCTGTAGCGCCTACCTGCCCCAAAATAAACTCAGATGTCCGGTATATAGATAGGACTTATCGAGTGCAACAAACTTAAGCCTCCAGCCTCTGACCAGCTATGCGATGGCAATGAAGACTGCGTGACGGAGCACACAAAAATAGGCCCCGCCCACCGTGGGCGTACTGAATTGTGACTAGGACCCGCATGGGTCCAAACAAACATGCCTGCCATAAAAATAAAAGTAACAAACATGCGCTCCTAATGCAGACCAAACCCCTGCACTCATCCATAAACCACTTTAGTCTCCCAGCGTCAAGCCCATACATAAGCCCTTCTATATAACTTCAGGCCCTGAATAAATTAATAATTAATAAATTAATAAAGGGATTTCAGATACACAAATATTTTTGTTAGTGCATACTCCTTACCCTTCCCCCTATAGGGGACAATGTCAGCCTGTTCTGGTATACCAAGTCTCCCCAGAAAACAAAAGACTGCACATACCTCAAAGTTGCTTGTAGCAAGACACCGGTCTCCACACTGAAGATTTTCTCACACATACCTTCAGCTACATTGTGGGAACCATTATGGACCTTAGATAATGTTTTGCTAAGATCATAAACATCAGGGCAGAAAATAATATGTCTCCACTTCTCCTTGTGAAGCAATAGACTGACAATTTCCCCCTGAGGAAAATAGCAATCTCTGGCACTATTTTAAAATAAAAAAACTTCTTGATTGAAGAATCTAAGCTAACACCTCACTTTACCTCTTCCTATTACTAACACAGGCAAAGAGAATGACTGGAGGTGGAGGGAAGGGAGGGGCTATATATACAGTTCTGCTGTGGTGCTCTTTGCCACTTCCTTTTAGCAGGAGGTTAATATCCCACAAGTAAGGATGAAATCCGTGGATTCGTCATATCTTGTAGAAGAAATATGTATACCCATATTCTTAGAAGTAACAAGTGAAGTATATTTCTTTGAATGACCCATAATACCCAAATAGAAAAATAATTTATCCCATATTCCTATCAGAAACCGGTCAAATATGTTTCTTGCCATGTGTAACCATGATATTGCACCAATAATCCCCATGTAAACAATATTTATACCCATGTTTCCTATCAAGAAAAGGTCAAATATGTTACTTGGCATGTGTAACAATGATTTTCCACCCATAATCCCTGTATATAAAAAATATTTATACTCATATTGCTATCAGAAACAGGTCAAATGTGTTCGTTTGCAAGTGTAACCATGATATTGCACCCATAATCCCCATGTATAAAAATAAGTATAACCATAAAGGAAAAGATTGTACAGCAAATGCTGATGCCTATCATGGATTATGGGGACGTAGTATATGCACCTGCACCGCAAACTCACCTTAATAAACATAATACATTGTATAACTCGTTCTGCCGCTTTGTGATACAATGATTAAACTGGCTGTAATCCAGATGCGCCCTCCATCTTCCATGCCTTGTGTTTAAGAGCCTTTCTGGGAAGCTCCCACCCTACCAGAATGCTCTCCCCAGGTATTCCCACCCCCTTGTCTGGATACCTGATTATTATTAAATAATTTATATATGTATGTATATTTATCTACACATAGATTTATGATAAGACCAAGAACTCATTTTATTGGTGAAACTGTCTGTAAAACAAACCCCATCTTGTTCTGGAACACAGAATTCAAGAACAATGGAATTAATTTAAAAGATTTCCTGCCTAAGGTGTGAAGTTAAAACAGATCATATCACAAGCCAGAAGGTCCCAATTATCCATTTCAAAGGAGACCTGGATAAAGATTTTTTTTCCTTATCTAAAAAAAACCCAGTCGCTCCGTCTACAAGAATAAGAGAATATACAGGCTTGTTCAAAGGATACAGGTGTCCTCATCTAAATGCAAATTGGAACCTGCTATGTTAAATAAACATCTATGCTGGCTAACAGAAACACATGTTTGTATTGTAGCTTTAAATTTCATTTTAAAATATTATTATTATTCTTTATTTATAAACCGCTGACAGATTCCGCAGCGCTGCCCATGGATACAAGGATAACAGTACAGTGGAGAAACAATACGATAAGACACAAAATTTTACAGACAAATACAGGGGGAATTGAGGGCCCTTCATCCCGTGGGAACTTACAATCTAAAATACAATTTGTGTTTAAAATTTCAAGTATAATTGATTCTCAGACTGTATATATATATATATATATATATATATATATCCTGAGAAGAAATGCCTTTCAGATTTGTAATGGATTATATTAATAACTGCAATTAGATGTATAAATGTCTCAAAATTAATAACAACACTATTTCTCTCATTTCAGACCAACATCTGATGTTTCATGCAATCAAAAATTTTAAATGATTAATACAAGGAAGTAAAGTAGTTTAAATAATCATTTTATAAGGATGTATTAAATTGTTAGCAATATTGATGGTGAAGATATTTGTGGTTGTCTGCTGCCCCATAGGGGATTAAAACTGGTATGACAACCAAATGAATTATCTATTAGAACACATGCAAATCCAAATAACCAATTAAATGGTTCAACTCTAAGGGCGGACCAGGAACAAGCTCTGTTAGAGCCAATCCAAGACAAGCCCCTTGGGCGTAACCAAAAACAGATCACCAATGATTAGATATAATAAAAGCTAAATGCAAGAAAGTGAGAGGGTCTTTTGTCTGCTGAAACTGGTGATTGACTAACTGGCTGCCATTACTTTGGACACAATCACTCTAAGCAAAAAGCTGAGACTAACTTCTTGATCTATACGATAACTTTTTCTTCATATGAGGTGATCTGAAAATACTTGGAAAAGATTGGAATCCTAAATTGGTTGGTAACATATGAATTCTATAATTTGATATTTAAAAGCAAATACATTCATTATTCTTACAATCAAACTGCATTTAGTAGATTTAATAAGAGCATTTTGTATTTTAGCTTGCATTCATAGTCCTGTGTAGTCTTAACTAGTCACTCTTGTATGCTAAGTAATTAATTTATTTGCTAGATAAATTGGCATATAAACTGACTGTTTACAGTAAGAATATATATATAAAATGAGGAAAAAGGAGATCTGAGTCCTGAAGTGAATAAACAGAGTTTATTAAGAGCAGGCTTCCATGAGAGACACAAAGTAAGCTCCTAACGCGTTTCGCGCATGAGCACATGCGCTTCATCAGAGATGAGAATATATATATATATATATATATATATATATATATATATATATATATATATAACTTCTGGTGTTTTAATTAGAGTTGTATAAAATAATTTGTGGGTTAAATAGCTTAGTTGGATTAGTCTGACTGTTAGTGGCTCATATCTTGGTATCTCATTGTGGTATTTAAATGCAATTCGATTGTGAATATGGTAATTTTTATGATCTTTGCATAGCATATTATAACAGTTTAAACGTGTATAGTTTGATTCATATCTGGTTTTCTATAAATATAATTCAATGTGTCTATAAATTTTAACTAATATAAAGAATTTAGGAATTTACATTAAGTTTATTGTTTTGTATATGCATTTTATTGGGGGTTTGTTTTTAAAGAATAATTATTAAATATATTGTATTATAACCCAGCCATATACTGACATCCTATAACCTCAGGTCCAGTACCAGCACATTATTTAGCTTGCCTCAATACAAAAAGAATGCAGCTCGATCCTCCTTTTCCTACAGAGCACCACAATTATGGAACGACCTTCCGCACACTTTCAAACCTTCCCCAAGCCTAATATTCTTTAAGAGATCCCTCTCTACATATCTCAAAACAGAATGCACCTGTCATGGTTGATTATATATTCCCTACCAGTGCTATGTTAAATGCTTGCATATATTGTGTATTATTATTGTTTTTGTATTTTATTGTACCTATTGTATCAATGCAATGTTTTGTAGACCCAGGACATACTTGAAAACAAGAGAAATCTCAATGTATCCTTCCAGTTAAAATATTTTAACTGCATTTGTAACCATGATATTGCACCCATAATCCCCATGAATCAAAATAATTAGGACCATATTCCTAACAGAAACAGGTCAAATGTGTTCCTCTGCATGTGTATAAATATAAAAAGAGAGATGCACTCAGCTGAGACAGAACAAAGCTAGAAAAACGTCTTGTGCTTGTTCATTTTCAGTGCCACTCAGGGTGCATACTCTTTTAGCACACTATGGCCCTTCACAGAGAAAAAATATCCTGTAGCATATCAGTCTGACCCTGCCCAATGACAGTCCAGCACTGAAATACCAGGCAATTCTTCTCTGAACAAGAGAAACAACAACCCCAGACAATCGTTTCGGCCTTCTGTGAGCCTCGTCAGTGAGGTGCAGTCACATCTCTCTAAGGGCATGTGTGCAAGGAGTCCACGTCTGGTTTCCCCTTTTACTCTTTGGGAGACCCAAGAGCAATTGGCATAAATATAAAAAGAGAGAGATATGCACTCAGCTGAGACAGAACAAAGCTAGAAAACTTCTGTGCCTGTTCATTTTCAGTGCCACTCCGGGTGCATACTCTTTTAGCACACTATGCCCCTTCACAGAGAAAAAATATCCTGTAGCATATCAGTCTGACCCTGCCCAATGACAGTCCAGCACCGAAATACCAGGCAATTCTTCTCTGAACAAGAGAAACAACAACCCCGGATGATTGTTTCGGCCTTCTGTGGGCCTCGTCAGTGAGGTGCAGTCGCATCTCTCTAAGGGCATGTGTGCAAGGAGTCCACGTCTGGTTTCTCCTTTTACTCTTAGGGAGACAAAACAATCGTCTGAGGTTGTTGTTTCTCTTGTTCAGAGAAGAATTGCCTGGTATTTCGGTGCTGGACTGTCATTGGGCAGGGTCAGACTGATATGCTACAGGATATTTTTTCTCTGTGAAGGGGCATAGTGTGCTAAAAGAGTATGCACCCTGAGTGGCACCCTAAAATGAACAGGCACGGAAGTTTTTCTAGCTTTTGTTCTGTCTCAAGCTGAGTGCATCTCTCTTTTTATATTTATGCAAATTGCTCTTGGGTCTCCCTAAGAGTAAAAGGGGAAACCAGACGTGGACTCCTTGCACACATGCCCTTAGAGAGATGTGACTGCACCTCACTGACGAGGCTCACAGAATGCCGAAACGATTATCTGCGGTTGTTGTTTCTCTTGTTCAGAGAAGAATTGCCTGGTATTTCGGTGCTGGACTGTCATTGGGCAGGGTCAGACAGATATGCTACAGGATATTTTTTCTCTGTGAAAGGGCATAGTGTGCTAAAAGAGTATGCACCCTGAGTGGCACCCTAAAATGAACAGGCAAGTTTTTCTAGCTTTTGTTCTGTCTCAGCTGAGTCCATCTCTCTTTCTTTTTATACCTCTGCATGTGTAACCATGATATTGCACCCATAATCCCCATGTATAAAAATAATTATGACCATATTCCTATCAGAAACAGGTCAAATGTGTTCATCTGCATGTGTAACCATGATATTGTACCCATAATCCCCATGTATAAAAATAATTATGACCACATTCCTATCAGAAACAGGTCAAATGTGTTCATCTGCATGTGTAACCATGATATTGCACCCATAATCCCCATGTATAAATATAATTCACAAAAAGAAGCATGTCATCCAGGATAAGATAGTATTGTCTGAATATATCTGTAAAGTGAGCCGTCACTATGGCAACATGCAGCGTGGGTGTGCAAATGACAAACAATCCAGCCAGAAGGTACAAGTAAGTGTGAATGTCATCTCTTAAGCACAGGGACTGAGGATAATGATATAACTCTCCAGCCCCTCTGTATAGCCAAACAGTCCATGATATAATGGTATACAAAGTGCCAAAGCACATTAACTGAACCGGTACCCGAGGGTCCTCTTGAACTTGAATCGGTCCAGTAGTTTGCGGTATGTTCCACTGTCAGAGGCCTGTATACCTGGAAACCGGCCCGTCATCCTCCCTCTCTCTCACTGGTAATCCGGTCAGTGTGGTTATATCGGTAGGCGGCTTGAACTCACACTATAATAACTGCTTTGCCTCCTTCCGCGGCTGTTTGATTCCAACGTGTTGTCCTATTGTGTCACTCCAACCACGCTGCTCAGCTCATTGAGCCCCTCCTCTTGGGGCGGAACGATGTAACACCCTCTGTCGGCTCTCCAGTGTAGCAGGAACATGTAAACTGGAGTCCCAGTACTCCACGGATATAACATTAAAAAAGTCCCGAACTACTCCTCAGTTTGAAATAGTGGAATTGAAACAAAAATAGGTTAAAAAGTAATACACTTTATTGCAAAATAATCCAATAAAAAGGCTAACTCCAGTAGGGTCAAAAGAAAGATTGACCGGTTTCGGTCACACTGACCATAGTCATAAACTAAAACATTGCAAGTGGAGCAAAATATTTAAAAAGGACAAGACGCCTCCCATTGGAGGAGTCAAGATTTACAAGTTAACCCTATATACTATTCATGAAAGCCAAGAAAAGTATACTTAAAGGATTACAAACTTTTCAAATTTTTGGTCTAAATAAAACACATATTCTAAATCACTTTTATAAAATAAAAATAACCAACCTCAAACGTCATTTACTTCTAAAAGCATTTTAAATTTTTCGTCTATAACGTCATGTAATCCAGCCCACAATTTTAGCACCTATGTGTATGTAAAAGTAAATCAATAGTTTTCTCCGCTTTTGCATCTTATTATATTACAAATTAGTACACAATCGCATGCGCACAAAATCGGCCCAAATAGCGATTGCGCATATTGTCAGACTGAAGCCGTAATTACAAGCAACTCATTGGGAATAACGCCTGCGCATTTTCAATTGCAATCGATGCGATCATGTATCCAGGCTTTCTACGCTGAAATTAAAAAACATATAAAATTCTAATTATATTGCTATTAAAATAATATACTTCACAATTTGATATATATTGTACGATTTCAATAATTTGTAATGATGCTTGTTATAGCTAGGGAGATTCTGCTAGACTTACCTATCAATGTGCTCAATGATCTTATTATGTAAGATCGATAGAGCGTGTCTTCTTTGTCGAAGCCGGTCTGGAAAGGAGTGACGTTGCGCAATCTCGCGCATGCGCTGTTCAAAATACGTCCACCATCTTCAAACTGCAGTTTGCACACCGGATTGGATAACAGCGGCAGACACCCACGGAGTGGGTTCGGAAAAATATAACATATGTTGGGTAGCCCCAGAGTATAATTGTCCGTATGGATAACAGATGGATAAAGTATATTGATAATAGTTAACCCCTAGTCATTCTTACAAGAGTAAGCACTAAGATAATGGTTTTAAATAAATCAATTGATCCATAAACGTACAACGGACAAACTCAATCAGGTACCTATTACATAGCCAATGAACATGTAAATGGTATACAAAGTAAGAGATTAAGGCTAATATAGTAGCTATAGGGAGAACCTTAGGTTTACCTTATGATTAAAACAATGTAGCAATACAAAATATATTATATATTGCACTAAAATTTGTTTAGCTCATAAGGTAAGGAAAGCAAACCTGCTACTTGTATTTGATGACACATAAACCCCCATCAGACAGAAGAAACTTGAGTATTAGTGGACCTGAGGTAATAAAATGTCATTGCCTATGTATGGACTACATGTTATGGTCACTGATGCCAATAATTTACAGATATATTCAGACAATACTATCTTATCCTGGATGACATGCTTCTTTTTGTGATCGTATTTACCCTGATCCAGTGATTTTGTCTTTATATACATAGAGAAAAGTGTTATCATTATCCTAGTACACAATTCATTAAAGGGACACTAAACCCAATTTTTTTTCTTTCATGATTCAGATAGAGCATGCAATTTTAAGCAACTTTCTAATCTACTTCTATTATCAATTTTTCTTCATTATCTTGCTATATTTATTTGAAAAAGAAGGCATTGAAGCTAAGGAGCCAGCACATTTTTGGTTCATTACCATGGACAGCACTTGTTTATTGGTGCTGTCCAATCAGCAAGGACAACCCAGGTTGTTCACCAAAAATGGGCCGGCATCTAAACTTACATTCTTGCTTTTCAAATAAACATACTAAAAGAATGAAGAAAATTTAAAAATAGGAGTAAATTAGAAAGTTGCTTAAAATTGCATGCTCTATCTGAATCACAAAAGAAAAAAATTGGGTTCAATGTCCCTTTAAGTAATGGCCCTCCATATTAGTGCTTGATACTGGTTATTTTACCAATGGATAACATGGCTACTACTGACTCCTTTTATTCACTTAAAGAAACAGATGATGATGATTTGGACTTGCTAGAACTCGAAGATGTCTTTGAACAGGATGTACCAAATACAAAGTTAGGGGATTTCTTTATGGACATAGAACATCTTAAAAGGGACACTGAACCCAAATTTTTTCTTTCATGATTTAGATAGAGCATGCAATTGTAAGCAACTTTCTAATTTACTCCTATTATCACATTTTCTTCATTCTCTTGGTATCTTTATTTAAAAAGCAAGAATGTAAGTTTAGATGCCGGACCATTTTTGGTGAACAACCTGGGTTGTTCTTGCTGATTGGTGGATTAATTTAACCGACCAATAAATAAGTGCTGTCCGTGGTTCTGATCCAAAAAATATCTCAGATGCCTTCTTTTTGAAATAAAGATAGCAAGAGAACAAAGAAAAATTGATAATGGGAGTAAATTAGAAAGTTGCTTAAAATTGCATGCTCTGTCTGAATCACGAAAGAAAAAAATTGGGTTCAGTGTCCCTTTAAGATTAAACAACAGAAACTTAAGTAGGATAAATGGATTCTTTCTAAATATTTGAATTTAAAAATGGTCCCTAGGGGACTAAGACTGAACAAATTTCCTACTTATGATATTAAAGATACTGAGTTTATAGGTAGATGGAACCAGACATTAACAGACTGTTCGTTAAATCTAATATCTCTGTAGCTTTTAAAAACTACTACACTAAACTGTACAATCTAGGCCGGGTCCAGCCAGAACCAAACATAAATGACATACAGAATTATCTAAGACATCTACATCTCCCTAACCTAACTACCGAACAACAAAGCGAATTAGAAAACCCCTTCTCCCTAGAGGAACTCAAACTGGCCATCAAGTCACTCCCCACTGGAAAATCTCCAGGACCGGATGGCCTGGGAAATATATATTACACCAAATTTAAAGACCTTTTAGCCCCCCAATTACTAGCTTATTTTCACGAAATCGACAAAGATACGCCCTTCCCCACACAGGCCCTTCAGGCCCACATAGCTATTATCCCTAAGCCCAATAAACCTTATAATCAAATAACGAACTATCGCCCAATCTCGCTGTTAAATACAGACACTAAACTTTTTGCAAAACTTATAGCAAATAGGATTAATCGAATATTACCATCCCTTATACACCAAGACCAGGTTGGCTTTGTCCCCAATAGGGAGGCAAAGGACAACACGGTCCGTAATTTACACCTACTTAGATACGCAAAGGAGAAGGGCATCCCCTCTGTCTGGCTTTCCACCGATGCGGACCGGGTCAACTGGTCATACCTCAAAGCAACACTACACACATTTGGCATGGGAGAAGTCATGCTACATAGAATTTTTGTACTCTACCAACACCCTAGCGCCCAAATCACCGTACACGGTATTCTTTCTGACTCCTTCCCAATCACAAATGGGACTAGACAAGGATGCCCCCTATCCCCAATTTTATTCACCTGTCTCATAGAGACTTTCGCCACCAAGATTAGAAATAACACCGATATACCGGGCGTAACCCTCAAAAATGAGGAATACAAATTGTCTATGTTTGCCAACGACGTCCTCTTTTCCCTAACAACGCCAGAAAAAGCAATCCCCAACTTATTACAAGAATTAAAACTATTCCAAAACATTTCCAACTTTCTAATAAATCAAAATAAATCAGAGATTTTAGGAGTCTGTCTTACCCCACAGGTGGAGGAGCGAATTAAAACCCTTTGTCCGTTCAGCTGGTGCAAGGACTCGCTGAAATACCTGGGCATTTTCCTAGCTGACAACCAAGAGACAGTGTTTAAATCAAATTACATTCCAATCAAACATGCATTAGTCAGAGACCTCTCCTCTTGGACCTCCAAGAACTTGACATGGCTAGGCAGAATACACACCATTAAGATGAATGCTTTCCCTAGACTCCTATATATTTTACAAACCCTTCCTATCCCTTTACCGCGCAGTTACATACCACAAATACAACACATTTTTAGCTCTTTTATCTGGAATAGAAAACCACCCAGAATAAACAAACAAGTCATGTCACTCCCTACACTCTCGGGTGGGCTTGGAGTACCAAATATAGAATCATATCGACAGTCTGTGTTTCTCCAGCGTATTCTAGACTGGAGAATACACACACATCAAAAACGGTGGGTGGCCCTAGAGGAGAACATGAGCCCTGATATAAATCTTAGATCTATATGCTGGCACCCGAACATTAAGCACCTACTTGGATCAATAACCAACCCTATTACTACTGAAACTATTCAGACTTGGGAGACAGCCAATAGATTAAAACAGTTCCTATCATCTAGGCCCGGCCCACTAACCTCTTTAACTTATAATGATGAATTTTCGCTTAAGGCACTACCGAATTCCCCCATGGAATTAGACACATACCAGATAATAGAGGATGAACGGGTCTCCTCACAGGAACACCTAAGGGACTTGGACATACCCTGGGCATCTAGTTGGTTTTCATATAGAAGGGTACACCCTTACATTACAACCCATAAACACACTCTTAACCTAACCCGCCCACTAACTAACCTTGAGAGACTATTTACAGCAACCCCACCTCTAAAACACACCTTGTCTCACATTCACAGACTTTACACACAACCCCCCCCGGGGCATATGCCATACTACATTGAGACATGGGAAAAAGAATTGGGTACAACCATCACCCCCCAGATGGCGACCACTATTTTCCAAAATACAAAATCCTCCTCCACATCATCAGCCATACTGGAGATAAATTATAAACTGCTACATTGTTGGTACTTAACTCTGAAGCGCTTGCACAGATTGTTCCCTAAAACCAACAACAGATGTTGGAGGTGCGGGCATGTGGGCAGTGGCATGGGCCACATGTGGTGGTGGTGCAACCTAATCAGTACTGGAGAGATATAATAACGGAAATTGAAGGCATTTTACAAACAACCCTTCCCCTAGACCCCAGGATCTGGTTGCTAAATAAATCTATCAAACTCCCTAGCAAGACATACAAGCCCTTGTTTAGAGTCATGGTTAACAGTGTGAGAGTCCTAATTGCTAAAAACTGGAAGTCTGAAGAAATCCCCTCCATGAAAATGTGGAGATCAAAAGTCACTAACTTGCTTGAGCTAGAAGAATATAGTACATACAAATTAGAAAATAGAGACCCGTTCATTGAATCACAGGCAGTGTGGGAACAGTACCTGGAAAAAAATGTACTTAAATATACTAAACCAGTGGTAACCGCACAACACTCGAAATATACACACCTAAAAACTTTACACAGACTACACTAGACTAGGAGCTAAAACAAAGTGTACACTTTAATAGTTCTATGAGATGCACAGAGACACGGAGGGATGTGATACTATAATTATTATTGTTTATTGTTAAATTTATTAAGAATGGAATCCACACTGTAACATTTATAATGTACTCAAGAATAACTGTAATGCTTTGTTGCTTGCATTTTTGGATTCCTAATAAAAAGAAGTTGGAGAAAAAAAACAGAAAAAAACAAAACCTAATATCTCTGTTAATACAATATTATAAGGATATGTTGCTGGGAGAGGTTAATATCAGAATTAACCAGTTGAAGACTGATATTAATACATTTAAACAATGTGAGGTCTATTCTCAATATGATGATATATTAAAAGCTACTTTGGACGAATCAAGGAAGCTAATCATCCAGATAAAACATTCAAAATTAGTCAGAGAACAAAAAGATTACACCAAAGGTGTGGTATATATCTGGCGTCGCTGTCAGAGAGGTAAAGCATGGTCTAATCAACAACCTTTAAATCTGAATGGTCAGGCTTCTAATTCAAATGTGAAAAATGTCAAAAAAGGAAAATCTGGCAACTGGAGAACTAGGACACAGTTAGATACCCCTAAAAAAGTGGCCTTTTCAGATTCAGAGCCGGAGCTGACAGATGAGGAGAGATTTGCTTCCAGTTTTGATTCAGATAGCGGCTCCGGCTCTGAACCAGACAATGCTAATTCAACGATTCAGGGTGCAACAGGGGGTATGGAGGTAGCTCCCCAAATTAAAGGTATCCTGAAGGAACAGAGAAATACTGGGACCATACCTAAGAGTGGTAGATGCCGGGGCCGAGCTAGATCATATTACAATGTGGGAACAAGACAAGATTCACAGATACATACTAACATTGATGTAAACACTCCGGTTTTTCACTGGGCCCCCCAGACAACCCAGGTTAGGGGGGCAAGGCTCTATACAGGGTCCACAGTCAGTGGACAACGAACAACAGAGATACCCAATAAGAAGTACCAATAGTTGACAACACTGTAATCAACCTGTCAACATATGAGATTACTGATATGGAAAGAAAGGTACTAAATTATGGTCTTGGGTTTGTTCCCTCACAAAATTTCGACCTATTCCAAACTATATTGGACTTCAATAGGCTCGTGAGAGATCTAACCCTTAAGAAGTACTTTATAGGAAATGAATCTATAACTGACAGTGGACAAACTGAGACTCAGCCTTTAACACATTGTGATAATTTGTCATTTGCTGATATATGTACTCTCACTAGTTTAGAGGATCTATCACAGGGGGCAGGTAATGCAGTCAGTACAGTTAGCGACGAGAATATCTATTGTAACTTGAGATCTAAGTCTAATTTTTATCGCTTGCATGTTAGGGGCAAGCGTTAAGAGGTGTTCCACAAGAGAGTTGTTGAAAACCTTACTCTATTCTCAGTCTAAACAAGGAAATGCCCCCAATTTGTCCAGAAGTGAAAGAGAAGCTGTAATTAGTCTGCAAAACAATGAACAAATTAGTCAGAAAATCAGACAAGAGAGGCAGTGTAGTAATAATGGACAGATGTAAGTACATTAAAGAAGCATTAAGACAGTTGAGTGACCCTGAGGCTTACACCCCCCTTACAAGGGACCCCACTGCACAATATAAGAATACACTGCGAGACCTCCTAGATGATGGTTTGGAGATGGGCATCATAGATAGGCAAACTTTTGATTGCCTGATGGTAGACAATCCAGTGATGCTCATCTTCCATCACCTCCCGAAGGTCCATACGAGTCTTACTGAGGTGCAGGGTAGGCCCATTGTGGCGGGTATTGGTTCCATGTTAGAGCCTCTATCTAAGTGGGTTGATCAATTCTTGCAACCATTGGTTCAGAAGCTACCAAGCTATCTAAGAGATACAACCTACACGCTGTCTAAGTTGGAAGAAATAGTTTGGGAACAAGAGTACAGTTGGATGACGATTGATGTTGTGTCCTTGTACTCTACAATCACTCACGAATATGGTATTGAAGCCATTGGTTTCTTTTTGGATATGTACACAGGCTTTTTGGATGACTATAAGGAGTATATCCTTAGAGTGATTGAGTTTCTTTTGAAAAATATTTTTTTCAGGTTTGAAGGTGTTTACTATCTCCAGAGACGTGGAACCGCGATGGGGTCTAAATTTGCCCCTCCTACGCCAACCTAAATATGGGGTGGAGGGAGCGGTTCCACATCTATGGAAATAAAAACATCCATACGTCACATATAGTCAAATATATGAAGTTCATAGATGACCTTCTGATTATCTGGTCCTCAGATTATTTGCAAGCACAAGATTTTGTTAATTATCTTAACACGAATACAGTAGGTTTGAAGTTTACCTTCGAATGGCATAAAAGATCAATCAACTACTTGGATGTTAAATTAACTTCTGACTGTACTAAGAAATTGATTGTCTCATCTCTGTACAGGAAACCCATCTCTGACAATTCCCTTTTACATGCCCGCAGTAGCCATCCCGGGCATGTATTTAAGGGGATTGCTAAGGGTCAGTTCTTGCATATCAAACGCAATTGTACCCTGGAAGAGGATTTCCTGAGGGAAAGTGAGTCACTTACTGAACGTTTGATCTCTAGAGACTATCCTAAAAAGATGGTCAGTAGAGCATTCAATGAGATTGAACACATTGAGAGAAGGCAGCTGTTTAAATTAAACAAGACATCAAGAGTCGGACCAGTGACCTGACCAGGAGTAAGAAGAATAAACCATTGTTTGTCACAGCTTTTTCTAATCAGTATTACCAGTTGTGTAATATTATTAGAAAAAATATTTCCATCTTGAGAGGTGACAAACAATTACGCAATTCTATAGATGAGGGATGTCAGTTTGTGAACAAATGTAACCTGACATTAGGTAATATTCTCTCTCCTAGTCTCCTAAAAAACAATAAACCCCAAAGCTCTTGGTTGCACTTCAAGGGCACCTTCAGGTGTGGTAAGTGGACATGCAAGTCTTGTGACCATATTAATATCTCTGCTAATTTTGCCTCTGCCACAACTTCCGAGGTGTTCGAGACAAGAGGATGTGTTAAGTGTACCACCAAATTCATGGTATACCTTGTGGAATGCAACCTTTGTGTCCGGCAGTATGTGGGAAGGACCACAAGGAAAGTAGGTACCTGAATCAAAGAACATCTCTCCTATTTTACTAATGATAGAGCTGTGTCGGCTCTATCCAGAAACTTTTTGGAGGTCACAATGGGAATGTTGACTCCTTCAGGTGGAAGGCTATCGAGCAAATTGTTATGACCCCTAGAGGAGGGGATAAATTCCAAATACTCTCCAGACAGGAGATATATTGGATACATAAGCTCGGTAGCCTGCTCCCTGTGGGGTTCAACTCAGAATTTGACATAATAAATTATTGACATCGGTGACCATAACATGTAGTCTATACATAGGCAATGACATTGTATTACCTCAGGTCCATTAATACTTAAGTTTCCACTGCCTGATGGGTGTTTATGTGTCATCAAATACAAGTAGCAGGTTTGCTTTCCTTGCCTTATGAGCTAAACATATTTTAGTGCAATATATAATATATTTAAACAAGCTTAAGGATTTTGTATTGTTACATTGTTTTAATCATAAGGTAAACCTAAGGTTCAACCTATAGCTACTATATTAGCCTTAATCTCTTACTTTGTATACCATTTACATGTTCATTGGCTATGTAATAGGTACCCGAATGAGTTTGTCCGTTGTACGTTTATGGATCAATTGATTTATTTACAACCATTATCTTAGTGTTTACTCTTGTAAGAATGACTAGGGTTTAACTATTATCAATATACTTTACCCAACATATGTTATATTTGATATATGTAATATGATGATTGACAGCATTATTTCAGCCAATCGGATTGAACTTGAATCTGATTGGCTGATTCAATCAGCCAATCAGATTTTTCTACCTTAATTCCGATTGGCTGATAGAATCCTATCAGCCAATCGAAATTCGACGGACGCCATCTTGGATGACGTCATTTAAGGTACCTCATTCGTCGTTCAGTCGTCGGCCGGGATGGAGGCTCCGCGTAGGAGGAGCGAAGAAAGAAGATTGAAGATGCCGCTTGATGGAAGATGCTGCCGGATGGAAGAAGACTTCGCTGCCGCTTGGATAAAGACATCGCCGGGATGAAGACTTCTTCTTTGCCGCTTGGATAAAGACATCGCCGGGATGAAGACTTCTTCTTTGCTGCTTGGATAAAGACATCGCCCGGATCGGATGAGGAGTTCGGCCTGGTTGGGTGAAGACAAGGTAGGGAGATCTTCAGGGGGGTAGTGTTAGGTTTTTTATGGGGGGTTTGGGTGGGTTTAGAATAAGGGTATGTGGGTGGTGGGTTGTAATGTTGGGGGGTGGTATTGTGTTTTTTTTTCAGGCAAAAGAGCAGTTTTCTTTGGGGCATGCCCCGCAAAAGGCCCTTTTAAGGGCTGGTAAGGTAAAAGAGCTTTGAACTTTTTTAATTTAGAATAGGGTAGGGAATTTTTTTTATTTTGGGGGGCTTTATTATTTTATTAGGGGGCTTAGAATAGGTGTAATTAGCTTAAAATCTTGTAATCTTTTTTTTATTTTTTGCAATTTAGTGTTTGTTTTTTTGTAATTTAGTTTAGTTTATTTAATTGTATTTTTAGATAGATATTTGTAGTTTATTTAATTTATTGATAGTGTAGGTGTATTTGTAACTTAGGTTATGATTTATTTTACAGGTAATTGGGTAATTATTTTATCTAGGTAGCTATTAAATAGTTAATAACTATTTAATAGCTATTATACCTAGTTAAAATAATTAACAATTTACCTGTAAAATAAATATAAACCCTAACATAGCTACAACGTAATTATTAATTATATTGTAGCTATCTTAGGGTTTATTTTATAGGTAAGTATTTAGATTTAAATAGGAATATTTTAGTTTATAATATGAATTAGATTTATTTAATAAGAATTTAGTTAGGGGTGTTAGGGTTAGATAGAGTTAATATAGTTAATATAAATACTATAGTAACTATATTAACTATATTAACCCTAATATAATTAGAGTTAATATATATAATGTAATAACTATATTAACTATAATATACTTAGGGTTAATATAGATAATATAGCTGGCGGCGAGGTAGGTAGATTAAATTAGGGGTTAATAATTTTAATATAGATGGCGGCGGTGTAAGGGGCTTACATTAGGGGTTAATACTATTAATATAGGTGGTGGCGGTGTAGGGAGGGCAGGTTATAGGGCAAAAGAGCTGTTTACTTTGGGGCAAAGCCCCGCAAAAGGCCCTTTTAAGGGCTGGTAATAGAACTTATTACTTTAGGGATATTAGATTAGGGATTAATAATATTAATATAGCTGGCGGCGGTATAGGGGGATTAGATTAGGGGTTAATAATTTTTATATAGGTGGCGGCGGTGTAAGGGGTTCACATTAGGGGATAGATAAGGTAGATGGCGGCGGTTTTAGGGGTTCACATTAGGGGATAGATAAGGTAGATGGCGGCGGTGTAAGGGGTTCACATTAGGGGATAGATCAGTTAGATGGTGGCGGTTTTAGGGGCTCACAGTAGGGGGTTAGTTTATGTAGATGGCGGCGGGGTCCTGGAGCGGCGGTTTAGGGGTTAAATACTTTATTAGGGATTGCGGCGGGGGATCGCGGTTGACAGGTAGACATTGCGCATGCGTTAGGTGTTATTTTGCAGGTAGTTTAGGTAGTTACGCGGCTCCAATAGTCAGCGTAAGGCTTCTTACGGCTGCTTTTTGTGGTGAGGTGAAAATGGAGTAAGATTTCTCCATTTTCGCCACGTAAGTCCTTACGCTGTATATTGGATACTAAACTGCGCGGGTTTGGTATACCTGCCTATGGCCCAAAAAACTACGGGCGACGGCAGAAATATACGGGCGTAACTTCTAGGTTACGCCGTATATAGGATACCAAACCCGCGCAGATTTTGGGGTCGCCGGCTTTTGCGGGCGACAATTTATATTGGATCGAGCCCCATAAGAGCAGACTGCAACAGTGCAACTCTCGGCAGGACCCTCTACCCATTTGATCCTTGTAATTGTTTTATATACCACCTATGTTCATAGCGCTGCAGAACCTGTTAGCGCTCTACAAATACCTGATAATAATAATAAAAAATTGCACATACATGTACTATATTAAATTAGTAATCTAGTCCTACAAAAGTATTGACCAGTGTTTCTATTATATTATTTAACGTGATTCCATTATACAACTGTATATATATCAGCAAGTGAATAAACATTAGCAACTATTGTTTGCAACTTAGTATCAAGCACTGCAGAAAAGAACAACATATTTTGAGTTACAGCAGTCATCGCCATGAATGTGTGTAAAAAGTATAATGACATCTAGTGATAGTGTTTAGCATTGCAGCCAATCCTCCCAATAGGCAGTTTAGTTTGTCCCAATAGCTTGAATAAGAAACCAACTTCCTTGTCAGTGGCAAACCCTCTGCTTATAATAGACCGCTTTGTCTCCGTAAAGTGAGAGCACGTACAAAATACATAGAAACTGGTGACAAGCACATTTGTTCAGGTACTTTTAGCAATCCACTGTTAAAAATAGGTTTATTAACCATCCCTATAAAACTTGAAATGTCGGCTTTCTACAGTTGCATTAGGGTTTAGAAGTAAGAGGATACCGGGAATATTGAAGGTAATTCAATTGACAATTACACGAGCAGTTAGCACGGACTTGCTTGTCTTCTCCTCCTAACTACTGAACGAGTCTTCCGGGAAAGTCTGCACGATCACGCCCCTTAACCGGAGCATGCGCTGTGGCGGCTTCGCGGTGCACTCCGGGCAATGACGTACCAGTTCTGCCTTTAAATCAGCGTGTCATCTCATAGTGAGTTTGCTGTGTGGGTACCGCTAGGTCCAGTACTGATCATCTACGGCAGAACCAAACATTTAACTAGGTAACCATCTTCTTCTAGTGATATGCAATTGTCTATCCCTATCATCTGTTGTGTAGTCTCTTATAGTGGCCAATAGACGGCCTGCTAGGCCCGCATGCATGAGGTCTTAACGCGTGGGTAAACATTAGATTGGTTGCCGGCTTCTTGGTCAGCGTGTTAGTAACTTTTAGTCCTAGTTAACACGTGGCCTATTTCCCGATTTTTTTGCTGGACTGCACCTGGTATATGAGTGCGATCCGTTCTTACAGGTGTCCGTTCTAAAGCACGTGCTTATTTTACATTGTAGTGCGGCCTCTGTGCACTTGGCAGCAATACTTTATACTTTAACTGTCCTGTTACAGCAATACGTTGGGATAGACATCATGCGAGTTCCCCCTTGCTTTGCATGCTTAGTGTTCAGTGTATCAGTATTTGTAATATTGTTACAAACGGTAATATGAATCGCTTGTTTGTCCAAATCATATAAGCATAATAATAGTTTAAACCCCAGAGTGTTACCCCGGCTTTTCACTAAAGATATAAATCACAAAACCTTGTTTTAAGCACTATCGAAGTCTTTTTTGCTAGGGTCTTAAAAATCTACGTTTATAATTTTGTAACCATACTTGTATAGCACTGCTACAGATATGTAGCAGCATCTCTCCTGCATGCCAGGTCCCGCTGCTTGCTCCTTGGAACCCATGATACCAGCCTGGCTGTATATAGAATTGTTTTGATAAATAATTAAAAATTGACATTGTAATTTTAACTTTCCGGTTTACTTGTATTATTAAATATACGATCCCCTCTTGACGTAACGTATCATATCTAGACAGGGCACATGCTAGCTCCTGAGACTTAATACTATATATTAGGAGTGTTTGTAACAATGTTCTGTATGGGAGGCTGTGCTTGCAACAATGTATACTATTACAAATGCTAAAGGCTGGTGCACACTACTGAGCCTAGGTAGGTATGCTCTCCATAAAAGGATACCAAGACTGTTAAAGGGACATGATGCCCAAAATAAATTCTTGCATGATTTAGAAAAAGCATACAAATTTAAACATAATTTACTTCTGTTGTCTAATTTGCTTCGTTCTCTTGATATCCTTTGTAAAAAAAAAAAATCTAAATAAGCTCAGTGGCTGCACATAGATGCCTCATGTGATTGGCTCACCCATGTGCATTGCTTTTTCTTCCACAAAGGATATCTAAAGAATGAAGCAAATTAGAGAATAGAAGTAAACTAGAATGTTGTTTAAAATTGTATTCTCTATCTGAACCATGAAATAAATATTTTGGGTGTCATGCCCCTTAAAGCCCATTTACTTCTATTATTAAATGTAAACGTTGCTGAAAATGAATGCTCTCATTAATGAGTAATGTCAATCTAGACAATAGAAACTATTTTTTACATAAACACAGATTCTAAGTGGATGTTGTTTAATAAAGCTCTGCATAACCGTCAGGTAATATCTGTATATAGGTATGCCTGCTCTCTCTGGACATTTATAGGGGTAGAAAACAGTATATACCCTCTTACCTCTTGAATTTGCCTAGAAGTGGTATTGCAGCACCAGTCATCCATCTTCAGGTGGGAGGTACAGCCAACTACATGTATACCACCTATCCCATAGCATTTAATTGGAACATGCTGCTGACTGCAAATTCAGTCTGTTCTTTTCAGCATGGTTTTGCAGCCTGGGGTGTATTCCCATTACAATCTACAAAACTGGTGTTTTATGTGTGAATGGCTGAAATAAATGCCTGGAAAATATTGATATAGTATTATTATAAAACCTACTTTGGATTCGGCATATGTTACTTTTATGTGAACTATGTCTACAAATACAATCTATTAAGACACACAATTGGTGCCAATTAAAAGCTTATTGAGTCTGAATACGCATACCCTGATTTCATTCTTGTATTGGTTAATGAGGACTAGCCATCACAACTATCAATCAAGTATACAAGTAATGCAATTTAAAGGGACACTGTACCCAAAAATGTTCTTAAATTATTCAGGTTGAGCATGAAATTTTAAGCAACTTTCTAATTTACTCCTATTATCAAATTTTCTTCATTTTCTTGGTATCTTTATTTAAAATGTAAGTTTAGATGCCGGCCAATTTTTGGTGAACAACCTGGATTGTCCTTGCTGATTGGTGGATAAATTCATCCACCAATAAAAAATTGCTGTCCAGAGTACTGAACCCAAAAAAAAGCATAGATGCCTTTTTCAAATAAAGATAGCAAGAGAACAAAGAGAAATTGATAATAGGAGTAAATTAGAAAGTTGCTTAAAATTGCATGCTCTTTCTGAATTACAAAACAACATTTTTGGGTTCAGTGTCCCTTTAAATAAATGATGTACAGTATTATTTATTAGTGCAGGTAGAAATCCCCAAATCTACAGTTGTTACAAAATCCAGACTTCATTTATTTTTGTTTAACAAAACATTAACCTCTTAAGGACATATGACGGAATTTTTCCGTCATAAAACAATTGAGCAAACTGAAAGCTGCTTCCTTAAAGGGTTAAAAGATACAATTTTTCCCTGCCAGTAAGTTGCAATCTTCTCTGCCTCTGTCCTTTTTTGGTTTGATGTTTATGTTCTATAATGTAAATACTAGTCAAGCTTTATTTAAAACGATTACTTTTCTGATTACAGAACTGTACTATCTTTAAGATATATACAACTACCTTTTAGTTTGCATGTATATAAGCTGTATTATGCCTAGGGTTGCCACCTCGGCCATGTTTTCCTGGACACTTATAAATTACACATGCTACAGGGTGTGCAGAGGTAAACATACATTATGCTGCTGGGCAGCACAAAAATTGTGATCCTGGACAGCACTATTCATGTTCCTCCCTGCACACCCTGCAGCATGTCTAACTCATAAGTGTCCAGGAAAACATGGCCGAGGTGGCAACCCTAATTATGGCATGTAAACCTTGCCTAAATGACTATTATTCCTTATACTTGGTCCCACCCCGTCCAAAAAAAATAAATAAAAGTAGGTTACCTGACCTTGTCAGTTCAGGGAACTCTGCACACCTTTAAAAAACTTTCCCAAAAGGTTTAAAAGAACTTGATACTAATATAGGTGGCTCAAAGAACTTGCTGATTCCCTATTCCAATTCAACTCATAGATAGAGATCTATCTTCTATTCAATATCTGTTGAGGTAGGCAAATGGTTTAAAACCACTTTATTAAGTGCAAGAGGACCTTTCAGAATGTGCTTGCTGTATTTCACAAATTATTGTAAATGTTGTTTTAACTATAATTGCTGACCTAATCCACTCTTAAAATGTTTCTAAGTAACAAGTTATTTATTAATGCTATATTTTACCAATGCGGTTTATAACACACAATGTATTAAACTCTAAAAATTGTAAAAAAAATATGCCAGTGTCTATTTAACCCTTTCATGACAGGGTCATAATGTTGTTCCAACAAATTGAAATTCCGCGATAGTGCATGCGATCGCGAGATTTCAATTATGGGATAAGGTCTGGGGGGCGTTCCTATGACGCTAGGAATGCCCTCCAGACCGCAATCAAATCGAGGAAGCTCAGTTGGCTTCAGGACATCCAACGGCTATGACGCATTTCGTTCTAACAGCGCTAAAGCCCAGCGCCGTTTGGATGGAATATAATGGCGGCTTAGGTTAATATAGAAATCTATATCAATACATATTATAAAAAAAGTATCACATAACCATACATTGGCTTATCCATAAAAAAAACATGAGACTGCTTCAATATATTGTATAATAATATACACTGTTTCTAAGAGTGAATATCTGTTTTCATGTCTGTTCTAATTGCAGATAGGGTAAACTTTTGTTGCTATTGTGGGCCCTTAATGACCCCACCCCCTTCAAACTGGCCCATTTTATGTAGTGTCCTTAGCTCATTGTGGTCCAATAGTTTGTTGCTTGAATGACTGGGAATAGATATAGATATAGATATTGCATATCATCTCTTCTATTTTTTTATGAATTGTGCTAATGAAGCGGTTTAAAAAATGCCATTTCGTTTTACTTTATTGCATAATGGAATATTTTGCAGTTTGTGAAAATGGCTGAGAATGGTGATAAAGAACAAATTTCCGACCTTGAAACGAAGATCTGCCAACAAATTGAGGTACGGACTAAATATATTTATATTTCTCTTAGGATTGATGTAAGAACATAAGTCAGGCTCTTGTGCATTTTCTAATTTGTAACAACTCAAATAATCCCAACAACCCAAATTAATAAAAAAAAAAAAAAAAAAAAAAATACATGCTAGACATAATGATGTATTCAAAGCAACAATTAGCCCTATAATATGTAAACCTATTTTTACAGTTGTATTCGTTTTTTAGATAATGAAAATATAAGTGTACATGTTTAATTTCTATAACTCAATGGGTGCTGCCATGTTTGAACTAGTTTTCTATTAATCTCTGTGTAAGCAAGGCTGTGTGGAAACAGTTTTAGATGTGTTCCACGCAGCCTTGTTTCAACAGGCTCCTTTATTGCCTGTTTATCTGTCACAAATTGTCATCAACTTAAAGATAAGGGGAAAACTTAAGTTCAAACATGGCGGCACCCATTACTTTATAGAGACTCAGTGGAATTTCCAACAATATTCATAGTTAAATTACAGGAAAAGTGGACAAAATAAAGTATATTTCAATATTTTTTAACTTGCACATAATGTAAACATTTTATATTGCAATCTCATATTGTTTAATATCCCTTTTTTATAAGGGAAAGGCAATAAACGTTAAAATAAATACTAAAACATGTGTATTCCAAAATATTTCTATAAAGGGACGTGAAACACCAAATTTTTCTTTCAAAATTTAGACAGAACATGTGATTTTTTCCCCCAACGTATCTAATTTTGCTTCATTCTTTTGGTATAAAAAGCATACATAGGTAGGTTCAGGGGCAGCAATTCATTACTGGGAGCTAGCTGCTGATTGGTGGCTGTACATAAATGCCTCGTCATTGGTTCACTGTGTTCAGCTAGTTCCCAGTAGTGCATGGCTGCTCCTTCAACAAAGGATACCATGAAAATGAAGAAAATTTGTTAATGTAATAGAAGTAAATTGGAAAGCTGCTTAAAATCGCATGCTCTCTGAATCAGAAAGTAAAGATTTTGAGTTTTTATGTCCATTTTAAAATTTAAATAGATTGTTGCATGTATATTTGATAAATAACAATGTTAACTATAATCCATCCTGGGGGGGGGGGATTGTATCTGATGCAGTGGTTTTTAACGTCTTATCATCTTTTAGTAGTTCCCTTTATATGCAAACAGATTTGTTTTTTTGTTCCCTTTTTTTATTTCTCTAACTTTTGCTATTTGTTTTATACTGAGTTGTGTAAATCTTTTGCATGTGAAAAGACCCTTTACACAAACAGGAGCAAGCTGGAGTAGGTAGCTGACTGTTTTCTCATAAAACTTGGGGCTTGGCTAGGAGTCTGAAAATAAGAGCAATGTTATTTAAAAATAAGCTAAACTATACATTTTTTTTTTTTTTTTTTTAAATTATATATAGTACTACTTTGGTGACCATAATCTACCAAGAGACAAGTTCTTAAAAGAGCAGATAACCCTTGATGATGGATGGGTGTCACTTGAGACCATGATAAAATTTAACAGGTATGCTGTAACCAACAGAACTCTACCTTTTTTTTTCCTTCACCAAGTTGTATTGTAATCTAACTTTAACATTTTCTTCTAGGTTGAGCAAACTCACAACTGATTTCAAGATCATTATTAATGCACTTAAAAAGTCAAAAAGTGAACTTCTGGAAATAAACGAAGAGAAATGTAAAATTAGAAGATCTGCTGAGAGACCTCTACCTGAAGCCACTGAAGAATACAAAAATGCAATTAAAAACAGATCGGTTTATGTTGTGAGTATTGTGTAAATTGATTAACCACTATATCAATATGCAAAGCTTTCCTAGACCACAGCAAGGCTTTATAAATAATAATAAAATATACACACACACACACACACACACACACACACACACACACACACACACACACACACACACGAAACTATCGTCTGGGGTTGTCGTGTTCCTTGTTCAGAGGAGACTTGCCTGGTATTTCGGGGCTGGACTGACCTTGCTTGGCGTGATCAGACTGATATACTTCAGGAAAGTTTTCTTCTGTGAAAAGCACACTGGTCTAAAAGAGGCTGCTTCCGGGTGGTAAATCGCCATAGAACAAGCCACTGAGCTGTTGTTCGTTCCTGGTAGAGCGCTTCTCTCTTTGTATGCTACATGCATGCATACATACATACATGCATGCATACATACATACATACATACAGTTGTGCTCATAAGTTTACATACCCTGGCAGAATTTATGATTTGTTGGCTATTTTTCAGAGAATATGAATATGATAACACAAACACTTTTCTTTTACTCATGGTTAGTGTTTGGCTGAAGCCATTTATTATCAATCAACTGTGTTTACTTTTTTAAAATCATAATGACAACAGAAACTACCCAAATGACCCTGATCAAAAGTTTACGTACCCTGGTGATTTTGGCCTGATAACATGCACACAAGTTGACACATAGGGGTTTGAATGGCTATTAAAGGTAACCATCCTCACCTGTGATCGGTTTGCTTGTAATTATTTGTGTAGTAATGGCTTTTTCTAGTGACTTGACCATGCAGCCCATCTTTCTTCAAGTGCCTGTATTTCACCTGAAGTTATTTGTGGGTTTGTCTTTGCACCCCAAAAATTTTCCTGGCAGTAAAATCAGTTGATAATAAATGGCTTCAGCCAAACATTAACCATGAGTGAAAAAAGTTTTTGTGTTATTCATATTCTCTGAAAAATGGCTATGAAATCATAAATTCTGCCAGGGTATGTAAACTTATGTATATGTGTGTATGTATATATTTTCACTCACGATAGATATCCAAAAGGATGCACTCGCTGTGTTTCAAAGCATTTAATTCGTGAAGAAACGTTTTCGGGGAGTAACCCCTGTCTTCAGACTCAAACTTTTACTCACGAATTAATTAAATACTTTGAAACACAGCGTGTGCATCCTTTTGGCTTTCTTTTCTTATATCAAAAGTACTGGGTGGCACCCCACATTTCTAAGAGAGGAACAGAGAGTGCTGATATTTTGTGGTGAGGGGGGGGATTTTTTTTTTATATATTACACATACACATGCGCCAACAGATTCTGCAGCGCTGCCCATGGGTACAAGGATAAACGTACAACGGAGAAACAATACAATAAAAGACATCATTTAACAGAAAATACAGGGGGAATTGAAGGCCCTATTCCTTTGGGAACTTACAATCTAGATGGGTAGGAGGATGGGAACAGGAGGTGGGGACTGCAAAGGTGAGAATATTAGTGAGGAGATGGATAAGGGCAACTGTTAGGTAAGTGAAATTCATTTGTTACTGAGTCGGGTGATAAGCTTCACTGAACAAAAAGGGTCTTTAGGGAACGTTTAAAAGAGAAGTTAGAGGAAAGTGACAGTGCGTTCAGAGGGTTGGTGCCGCATGAGAGGAGGTGATGGTAGAGGACGCGAGGAGCAGGTCATTGTTGGATCTTAGGGGGCGGGCAGTAGTATATTTGAGTGAGGACAGGTAGGGTGGGTCAGCATTGGTGAGGGCTTTGTAGGTCTTGGTGAGAATTTTAATTTAATTTTGCTGTGAAGGGATGCAGAGGTGCAGCAGAGAGAGGTGGATTAGCCTGGCAGATCCATTTAGGATGGATTGAAGGGGAGAGAGGCGGGCCAGTTAGTAGGTTATTACAGTAGTCAAGTCAGAAATTTACCAGGGAAGTGGATTAGCTGTTTAGTAGTTTCAGCACTCAAACGGATACATTTTGGAGATATTCCGTAGGTGGCTGCGGCAGGATGAAGAGAGCAATTGGATGTGCGGAATGAAGGCCAGATATCGGTCAAATGCAACTCTGAGGCAGCGGACTTAAGGAGATAGTGGTGCCACCAACAGTGATGGAAAAATTAGAAACTGGAATAAAGTGGGGGGGGGGGGGGGGGAGGGGTTAGAAGTAGTTCGGTCTTGGACATGTTTGTTTTTAGGTGATGAGAGGCCATCCAGGAGGAAATGCCAGATAAGCAGTCGCTGATGTGAGAATTGACAGAAGGAGAGAGTGCAGGGGTGGAAAGGTAGATCTGGGTATCATGAGCATAGAGATGATAGTTGAAACCATAGCTGTTAAGTTTACCCAGTGAAGAAGTGTAAATAGAGGACCCAGGACAGAGCCTTGAGGTACTCCAACAGACAGAGGCAAAATAGATGGGGAAGGATCTGTTGTAGATAAAAGTGAATATAGGAGAGGGCAGTGTCACAGAGCTGAGAGTCCGTAGGAGAAGGGGATGGTCAGCAGTGTCAAAGGCAGCAGACAGGTCAAGTAAGATGAGTATGGAGTAGTAGCCTTTGGTTTTAGCAGAAAGGAGATCATTAGTATCCTTGGTGAGGGCAGTCTCAGTTGAGTGTTGGGGACGGAAGCCAGATTGCAGGGGGTCAAGCAATGAGTTGGAGGACAGGAAGTGGGTTAGGCGATTGAAAACTAGTTTTTCAAGGATTTTTGAAGCTAGTGGGAGCAGTGATATGGGGCAGTAGTTTGCAGGAGAGTTGGGGTCAAGGGAGGTTTTTTTTAAAGGATGGGGTGACCTTTGTATGTTTGAAGGAGGCAGGGAATGAGAGCCGGTAGAAAGGGATAGGTTGAATATGTGAGTAAGAGCCGGAGTGATGGTGGGAGACAGAGAAGGTATTAGATGTGAAGGAATAGGGTCAAGTGGGCAGGTAGTGAGGTGTGAGGAAGACGATAGGGACACCACTTCACTCTGTGTTTGGGAGGAGGGTGCAGAGAGTGGCAGAGGGGGTGACTGGGAGCGAAGTTGTGAGACTGCAGGCTTGTGTTGGGATGTTTCTTCAGATGGTAAGTGCTTTATTGAAAAAGTAGTCAGCCAGGTCTTGAGCACTGAAGGGGGTGGTGCAGGTGGGTAGAGGAGAGAGTTGAAAATGGAGAAGAGTCTTTTAGGTTTTGAGGAGTGAGTGGATATAAGAGTAGGTTTGCTTAGCTAAGTGAGGCGCAGAGGTGTAAGAGTAAAGAGTGAACTTATAGTGTATGAAATCGGGTTCAGAGTGGGATTTTCTCCAGGCACGTTCAGCAGTGCGGGAGCATTTTTCTAGGTGGCGTGTTTGCTGGAAGTGACAGGGTTGGAGCTGACGACGTGGGGCTTTGCAAAGTTGGGGCAGAGCTAGAGTGTCAAGTGCAGAGGAGAGGGTATTGTTATAGCAAGGTCAGGGCAGGATATTGTGGAATCGTGGGGGAGTCATATTAGAATAAGGTTGGGGAGGGTCCACAGTGTGCAGATCTCTACAGGTGTGTGTGTGGGGGGGGGGTGTAGGTTTAGTCTGTATATTAAGATTAAAAGTGAGTAGATGGTGGTCTGAGATGGGAAATGGGCGACAGGCAATATCAGAGAGAGAGAGAGAGAGAGCAGAGATAGAATACCAGATCAATAGTGTCAATTGCGGTGGGTAGGGAATAGGGTGGATTGTGAGTGGCCCAAAGGAGTTAGTGAGTGAGAGAAGTTTAGAGGCAGCAGGGGCAGATTGTGTGTGTGTGTAATTTTTTTTTATTTTTTTTTTAACACACTAAAGAAGTGGATTTTGGCCAAGGGTATGCATACAAGGGATTTTTTTTTCCCTTCCTAAATCAAATTTATACAGACTCCTTTTGTACCAGTGCAATTCCGCTTAAAATCACTTTAAAGCATAACAGGTAAAAAAAAGTATACAGAATATCCCTGCTTTGCTTTAAAGGGTGGTAGTCAAACATGAAACGCACAAGTGCATTTTAATCTTGCTTAAATACATGCATATTGCAAAAATGCTTCTAAGAAAATAAATAAAAATAAAGTGCAATAAAAGCCCTAATGGCATTCAGTAATGGATTTGAATCAACTTGGAAGAAAGAGCAGCATATGTAGATATGCTCTGTTTAGCCTCATTGAAATCAAATTCATTAAATCACCCTAGCTATCTGAGCAAGGGGTGGTGTCTCAGTCAGGTGAATGAAGCATATCTACTTATACTGCACCCATACAGTAAAATCGTCTGTTTCTGCAGCCGTGATAGCTTTTACTGGAAGTATTTGTCTTTACAATCATATTGCAAAAAAAATTGAAAATAATGACAAAAAACAAAAGGGTTAACTGCGCAAAAAAGGAAACTATTAAACCTGTGATGATAAAGAGGAAACTCCCAACCTCAATTGCTAAAGTGATTTGGAAAGAATATATATGGACTCTGAAAAGAGACCACAAAATTCAAAAAACACAGGCGCTAAAACAGCTTAAAATAGGCAATAAAAACGTAATTTTTAAACCATACAGTGCAGTATATATATGCGTGCAAATAACGACACCCAGTGCGGACTGAAACAACAAAAGATGTGTGAACAAAAAAAGTGTATAAAATATGTTTAATTACATAAGTGAAAAATGAAAATATTTACACATATAAAGGCGCTGATCAGGCGCAATATTGAAGTCTAGTATACATATTAGCAATAATGTGATACAAAACAATAAATAATAATAGAACAACGTGAGAGGTTTAGTTTTTCCCAGTATGAGATTCGATGCGATGATTTTTCCAAATGGCCCAGACTTTGAAGAAAGGTTTGTGTCTTCAATGGGAGCTGGAACAAGATGAGGAAGACCAATAAACGACAGAAAAGGCAACAAAATAAGGTTTTCACTTTTACTTACACCGGAGGTCGGTGGTTGAATCCTGCATGTTCCTTTTCGTGGCGTAAGATTCCAAACCGCAGCGGGCAGCAAAAGTAAATCCAGCAGAATATGCAAACACCTTTGCACAGGTAGCTGGAAAAAATGCACCTACGGAGGCCGGAGAAAGACAAAAATAGAGCACAAAAGAGCAACGCGTTTCAACCTGTAAACCGGGTCTTTTTCAAGCTCCCAACAGATAGATAAGTGTGTCATATATAGCCGATAAAATTAGGCTATTGGCTCAATTGCATCAGTGGGCGTATCTATTCCAACATTTGCCAGCCATATTGTTTATGTATCACAGTTCACTCGATCCTTTAACATATATTGTGTCAAAGAACAACTGATATTATGTCAGAGAACAACTACATGTGTGCATATATGCCTCTATTTATGAAGCACAACTTTAGTTGTATCCATTCCGCATGGAGGTCGTTATAACCATATATAGAAAATGTAAAAAGCTACTTATAAAAATTCAAATATAATTTATTCAGAGAGTCGAAATAAAAATGTATATAAAAAATGTATATTAAAAAAATGAATTTAAGGAATATAAAAGATATATAGAAAAAGGTATTTGTAAAATTTTTTTTTAAAAATATAAAAATATGCATATATTGGTGACAATCAGAAAAGTGTATCTTGAGGAAGAACAGCAAATAACCCTGGAAAGATACATTGAAAATTTAAAGTCAAAAAATAGAAACTATGTATATAAGCTGATTATATAGAATAGGAGGTCAATCTTTTAGGAAACAGCCAATGTCAAAATCGACATTCAGACCTAGTGGATGTAACGTTTTTAGATCAAAAATCCATTTACTTTCTCTTTTTAAAACATCATTATTTATATTTCCTCCTCTCCATTTCTTTTTGACTTTTTCTATTCCAAGATAAGAGAATTGACTTAGATTTCCATTATTACACATACCAAAATGTTTAGCAATCGGTAGGTCTTTATTTCTTTTTAATGTAAAATTTTCTATGGACCACATATGTTCTCTGATACGCGTACGTAGGGGTCTGGAGGTCTCACCTGTATATTGTAGACCACATTTGCACTGAATGATGTACATAATATTGCTATCTGAGCATCTAATAAGATCTTTTATCTTGTATGATTTTCCTGTTACATTTGATTTAAATTCTCTACATTTAATTGAGTGTTCACAAGACTTACAGGTTAAACAGGGATAAAAGCCTAAAAGACTATTGCCCATTATGTCCAATTGATTAACACCGTTTGTAGGACTATTGCTGTTATGTGTTGGTGCCAAAATGGTCTTAAGATTTTTCACTTTTTTGTACACTACTTGTGGTCTTGGTGGAAGACTAGGACCTAATATTTCGTCATTTTTAACCCCTTAACGACTGAGGACGTGCAGGGTACGTCCTCAGAAAAAAGGCAGTTAATGCCTGAGAACGTACCCTGCACGTCCTCAGTGTGGAAAGCAGCTGGAAGCGATCCTGCTCGCTTCCAGCTGCTTTCCGGTTATTGCAGTGATGCCTCAATATGGAGGCATCCTGCAATAACCTTTTTAAGTCATCCGGTGCAGAGAGAGCCACTCTGTGGCCCTCTCTGCACCGGAGATCGGTTGCTCCCTGTGTTGGTGGGTGGGAGCCAGACCGGGAGGCGGGTGGCGGCCATCGATGGCCCTGTGGATGTGAAGGGGGGCGGGATCATGGGCGGGGGTGGCTGGGGGCGCGCGGGGGCGGGCGCGTGCACGGGGAGGGAGCGGGTGGGAACCGCTACACTGCAGAAAATGGGGAAATAAAAAATATTAAAAAAATTAAAATTAAAACAATCGGCAAGGTGGTGGGGGTTTGTCTGTGGGGGTTTGTCTGTGGGGGGTGGGGGGGGGGGGAAGCTACACTACAGAAAAAAAAGCACTTTTTATTGTAAACTGGGTACTGGCCGACAGCTGCCAGTACCCAAGATGGCCCCCAATAAGGCAGAGGGGAGGGTTAGAGATCGGTGTTGGGGGCTAAGGGGGGGATCCTACACAGTAGCATATGTAAATATGCTAAAAAAAAAATTCATTTTTTTTTTTTAAAACCCTTTTATTTTAGTACTGGCAGAGACAATTGTGGGGGAGGGAAGGGAGCTGTTTGGGAGGGATCAGGGGGTGGGATGTGTCAGATGGGAGGCTGATCTCTACACTAAAGCTAAAATTAACCCTGCAAGCTCACTACAAACTCCCTAATTAACCCTTTCACTGCTAGCCATAATACACGTGTGAGGCGCAACAGGATTTAGTGGCCTTCTAATTACCAGAAAGCAACGCCAAAGTCATATATGTCTGCTATTTCTGAACAAAGGGGATCCCAGACAAGCATTTACAACCATTTGTGCCATAATTGCACAAGCTGTTTGTAAATGATTTCAGTGAGAAACCTAAAATTGTGAAAAATTTTACGTTTTTTTTTTTAATTTGATCGCATTTGGCGGTGAAATGGTGGCATGAAATATACCAAAATGTGCCTAGATCAATACTTGGGGTTGTCTACTACGCTACACTAAAGCTAAAATTAACCCTACAAGCTCCCTAAAAGCTCCCTAATTAACCCCTTAACTGCTGGGCATGATACACTTGTGGTGCGCAGTGGCATTTAGCGGCCTTCTAATTACCAAAAAGCAACGCCAAAGCCATATATGTGTGCTATTTCTGAACAAAGGGGATCCCAGAGAAGAATTTACAACCATTTATGCCATAATTGCACAAGCTGTTTGTAAATGATTTCAGTGAGAAACCTAAAGTTTGTGAAAAAATTTGTGAAAAAGTGAACAATTTTTTGTATTTGATCGCATTTGGCGGTGAAATGGTGGTATGAAATATACCAAAATTGGCCTAGATCAATACTTTGGGATGTCTACTAAAAAAAAATATATACATGTCAAGGGATATTCAGGGATTCCTGAAAGATATCAGTGTTCTAATGTAACTAGCGCTAATTTTGGAAAAAAATGGTTTGGAAATAGCAAAGTGCTACTTGTATTTATGGCCCTATAACTTGCAAAGAACATGTAAACATTGGGTATTTCTAAACTCAGGACAAAATTTAGAAACTATTTAGCATGGGTGTTTTTTGGTGGTTTTAGATATGTAACAGATTTTGGGGGTCAAAGTTAGAAAAAGTGTGTTTTTTTTTTTTTTTCCATTTTTCCTCATATTTTATCATTTTTTTTTATAGTAAATTATAAGATATGATGAAAATAATGGTATCTTTAGAAAGTCCATTTAATGGCAAGAAAAACGGTATATAATATGTGTGGGTACAGTAAATGAGTAAGAAGAAAATTACAGCTAAACACAAACACCGCAAAAATTTAAAAATAGCCTTGGTCCCAAACGGACAGAAAATGGAAAAGTGCTCTGGTCATTAAGGGGTTAAGTAACTTCCAGTGCTTGTTCAAAATCTTTTCTAATAAATATTTATTTTGGCTATAATTTGTAATGAAGGGAATAAATATCTGCTCAGTCCCTTCCATATCTTTCTTGGCAGTGTATTTGGTTTGTTTAGATTTGGCGATTAATAGGGAATTTCTATCAACTAATCGAACCTCGTTGAGAGTTTTTTCTATTGACGATATTTTAATCATTTGGCGAGGAGATTGTCTATCACTAGATAAATTTGTTGAAGATATGAACACTAATGAAATTAATCTCAAATTTACTCTTACGTGATAAAACCTCTATTAACTTTCTTGATTTAGAAATTTTTGTTAATAATAATGAATTAAATGCCCGAACTTTTTTTAAAAAGGTGGATGCGAATAGTTACATCCATTATACTAGCTGTCACCACAAAAAATGGTTAGATAATATCCCCAAAGGGCAATTTTTGAGGATTCGTAAAAATTGTACAAACCCAACTGACTTTGAAAATCAGTCAAGTTTGATAAAACAAAAATTTATAGAGAGAGGTTATAGAGAAAGCGAGATAGAAAAAACTCTCAACGAGGTTCGATTAGTTGATAGAAATTCCCTATTAATCGCCAAATCTAAACAAACCAAATACACTGCCAAGAAAGATATGGAAGGGACTGAGCAGATATTTATTCCCTTCATTACAAATTATAGCCAAAATAAATATTTATTAGAAAAGATTTTGAACAAGCACTGGAAGTTACTTAAAAATGACGAAATATTAGGTCCTAGTCTTCCACCAAGACCACAAGTAGTGTACAAAAAAGTGAAAAATCTTAAGACCATTTTGGCACCAACACATAACAGCAATAGTCCTACAAACGGTGTTAATCAATTGGACATAATGGGCAATAGTCTTTTAGGCTTTTATCCCTGTTTAACCTGTAAGTCTTGTGAACACTCAATTAAATGTAGAGAATTTAAATCAAATGTAACAGGAAAATCATACAAGATAAAAGATCTTATTAGATGCTCAGATAGCAATATTATTTACATCATTCAGTGCAAATGTGGTCTACAATATACAGGTGAGACCTCCAGACCCCTACGTACGCGTATCAGAGAACATATGTGGTCCATAGAAAATTTTACATTAAAAAGAAATAAAGACCTACCGATTGCTAAACATTTTGGTATGTGTAATAATGGAAATCTAAGTCAATTCTCTTATCTTGGAATAGAAAAAGTCAAAAAGAAATGGAGAGGAGGAAATATAAATAATGATCTTTTAAAAAGAGAAAGTAAATGGATTTTTGATCTAAAAACGTTACATCCACTAGGTCTGAATGTTGATTTTGACATTGGCTGTTTCCTAAAAGATTGACCTCCTATTCTATATAATCAGCTTATATACATAGTTTCTATTTTTTTACTTTAAATTTTCAATGTATCTTTCCAGGGTTATTTGCTGTTCTTCCTCAAGATACACTTTTCTGATTGTCACCAATATATGCATATTTTTATATTTTTTATATTTTTTTTTTTTTATATTTTTAAAAAATTTTTTTACAAATACCTTTTTCTATATATCTTTTATATTCCTTAAATTCATTTTTTTTATATACATTTTTATTTCGACTCTCTGAATAAATTATATTTGAATTTTTATAAGTAGCTTTTTACATTTTCTATATATGGTTATAACGACCTCCGTGCGGAATGGATACAACTAAAGTTGTGCTTCATAAATAGAGGCATATATGCACACATGTAGTTGTTCTCTGACATAATATCAGTTGTTCTTTGACACAATATATGTTAAAGGATCGAGTGAACTGTGATACATAAACATTATGGCTGGCAAACTATGTTGGAATAGATACGCCCACTGATGCAATTGAGCCAATAGCCTAATTTTATCGGCTATATATGACACACTTATCTATCTGTTGGGAGCTTGAAAAAGACCCGGTTTACGGGTTGAAACGCGTTGCTCTATTTTTGTCTTTCTCCGGCCTCCGTAGGTGCATTTTTTCCAGCTACCTGTGCAAAGGTGTTTGCATATTCTGCTGGATTTACTTTTGCTGCCCGCTGCGGTTTGGAATCTTACGCCACGAAAAGGAACATGCAGGATTCAACCACCGACCTCCGGTGTAAGTGAAAACCTTATTTTGTTGCCTTTTCTGTCGTTTATTGGTCTTCCTCATCTCGTTCCAGCCTCCCATTGAAGACACAAACCTTTCTTCAAAGTCTGGGCCATTTGGAAAAATCATCGCATCGAATCTCATACTGGGAAAAACTAAACCTCTCACGTTGTTCTATTATTTATTGTTTTGTATCACATTATTGCTAATATGTATACTACACTTCAATATTGCGCCTGATCAGCGCCTTTATATGTGTAAATATTTTCATTTTTCACTTATGTAATTAAACATATATTTTATACACTTTTTTTGTTCACACATCTCTTGTTGTTTCAGTCCGCACTGGGTGTCGTTATTTGCACGCATATATATATACTGCACTGTATGGTTTAAAAATTACGTTTTTATTGCCTGTTTTAGCGCCTGTGTTTTTTGAATTTTGTGGTCTCTTTTCAGAGTCCATATATATTCTTTCCAAATCAAAAAAATTGAAAGCAGAGAACATGTCATGATTGCAATTTATTTTAGTGAGAGAAAAAAAAATAGTCGTGAACCTTTTGTGCATATCTGTTCCTGGCTCCAATGAAAACACCATGCTGATTTCTGTGGATAATCGCCTAATATACTTGGAGGCAAAGATGTACAGCGGATTAAATTTGCATCCTTTTAATTACTTTGTCTCATCATATCTAATATTAAGACTTACTATATGTGATAATCACTTACCTTTTAATTACCTTTTTAAAGTGATGATAAAGTTGAGCCTTCAATATTTATTTAGATAGCCGATGTCCCATATATTAAAATCGCTAACTTTTTATTATATTTTAGAATATCCTGCTTACTGTGCTTCCCTCTGCCCCCATTGCATTTCCAGATCTAGACACACAGACGTTGAGAGCAGTCCCACCCTCTCCCTACATAGACATCCAGGCACATTGAGTAATAAAGTGTGCGTGCGCAAATCTCCGCTCTTTGGTCCAATATAAACAATGAATCGCGAGAGCGGTGTTTCTTTACCCATTTGCTGCAATTGTAACTAATTATATACTAGTTTGTATGTTTTTATTAAAAAAATCAAGCACCTACACATTATCCTCAATTATAATGATCATGTTATGTTTTACGATTTAAAAACAAAAAACACCTGCTTCAATAGTTGCGGGAAACGCTGTTTGCGAACAAGTCCAGGAATTCCCTTGGCAAAACAAAAAACAGAGGCGCAGATTCTAAGTGTAGAAGTAAAAGCAAAGGATTTATTAAAACACAAATGTGCACTCACACTTTACAACTTCAAACGAATGAGGTATGTTAAAGTGAATGTAAATTTTGATGCTAAAGTGCCCGGTTTTTAAAACTTTGATTAAAAACAGGGGCACTTTAATTCATAAAAATTTACATTTCACTCCTGTTGTGACAAAAAACTTACCTTTTAAACTTCACAGCAGCTCCAGCTTTCTCCAGTCTCACAAGCCATTTCTGATGTCAGAAATGATTGATAGGTCATTCTCCAATCACAGCTTCCCCCCCGGGGGATTCAGTGTCTGATTCATTGCTGTGATTGGAGGAAGCCGATGCCTCATTTTAGACCCAGGAAGAGGCTTTGAAACAGGTGGAGGAAGCTGGAGCTGCTGTGAAGATTAAAAGGTAAGTTTTTTTTCACAACAGGAGTGAAATGAAAATTTTTATGAATTAAAGTGCCCCTGTTTTTAATCGAAGTTTTAAAAACCGGGCACTTTAGCATCAAAATTTACATTCACTTTAAACATCAAAGCATATCCCACAGCAGAGTCCACACGAAGAACCCAGAGTAACCGTTTGCAATTTCTCGGACCATTCAAGGTACTTGGTGATAGCAGATTGGAAGATAGTCCTCCTGTGTCTCCAGACCAGTGGGTTTGTTAGAATCCAAACAAACCTCTACAAGCAGAGCTTGCCGCTCCAAAGTAAACCAGCTCAAGGATCAGCTGCTTGGTGTGGCGTCAAGACAGCTCGGTGTGTGGCATGTTTTTTTTGGGATTCTAACAAACCCACTGGTCTGGAGACACAGGAGGACTATCTTCCATCTTCTATCCCCAAGTACCTTGGACGGTCTGAGAAATTGTGAGAGGTTACTCTGGGTTCTCCGTGTGTGTGCATTTGTGTTTTAACAAATCCTTTGCTGCTTTTATTACTGCACTTAGGAGTCTGCGCCTCCTATCCGTTTTTTGTCTTGCTTACCACCATCCAGCATCCAGTGCTGTGTTCCATGAGTGGCAGCGACTGACTACCGATCTACACCTTTCCAGGGCTATCGCATCAGTCTTGTATCCTTTGACTATCTATGAAACTTTATACAGGGCGCTTCTGATTTATGTTTTATTACTTTTATAGTGTGATCTATGTTTTTATTTCACACTTCACAAGGAATTCCCTTAGATGCTTATTGCACATGTGTAACACATGATCGAGCACAGACTTGTACAGGATGTTCAGAAATATGTACAGCAAGGGGGCGTATTATCTACAGTGCAGAATGCCTTAATAGTTGCATTACTACTTTCTTGTTTAGAAAAAGTCACACAAAAAATGTAGAATCTGATATGGGCGGAGGAACGGAGACTAAGATTAGCAGGCAACAGCAGTAGAACATGCACTTAAAAAAAATAATAATAATCATGAATGAAGGTAAACTTTTATTTCTAAACGGTTTAATACAGAGCAGATGAGTAAAGTTGACCATGACTTTAAATGCATGAATCTGTATTAAAAGGGGTAACTATTAGTTTGATTAATTGTATGAAGTGATACTTTTATAGAATCCTGTTCATATTTTATCTCTTTAGTATAGTAAGCTACAGTTAAATAGAAATTTTGACCAACTCTGATGTGCAACTTTTTGGGGGGATAGTAGTAGCAGCCATTAAGGATGCATGGTTGGTAAGGTATGCAATGTCTTAAAGGGACATTATACCCAAATATTGAAGCACATGAAAGTGTTGCAGCATAGCTGTAAAAAGCTGACTAGAAAATATCACCTGAACATCTCTGATATATTGAGGTAAAATATCTTCCTTTTTTTACAATTATTCACCGCCCACTGTAAAGCAGGACAGCCAGGATGCTTGTGTCTGAACAAGCTATTGAGTGTGCATCTGTCATGTGCAGGCACAGTCATGTTGTTTTCCTATTCAGTTAAAGTAAGTAATATGAAATCTCAGCAAAGGCAAAGCCATTACACTGGTGAGCTGAAGAAAATTTGAGGTAAAAATATCTTCCTTTTTTACATGGCGATGTTCAGATTATTTAGTCTGAGAATAACATGTAGATGTGTTGTTTTTTTTTTCTTTAAAGTTTCATTAGCTGTTTACATATTGACAAAATAAGTGTAAAGTTTTATGGTCTATAGAACAATAGGAGCTGCCATGTTGTAACTTAGGTTACCTTCTTTGTTGTGGCCAATTAGGGTCAGTTATAAATATAACAGTGTTCTGTACTTCATTTTTGAATTGTGAGCTTTTCAGTTCCTGTTATAAATTGGACTAAAAGTATATTGCAGAGTGTGTGTATATGTAACTTTATCATTTTTATATTACCATCATAAAGGGTTTGTCACTTTTAAATACCTATCTGTATTAATGAGACAAGGTTGTTGGTTTTCACCTCTGAGCCTTGGCTATGTGCAGAATTATGACATTATTTTTGAGGTTTACTGTCCCTTTAACTAAAATAGTTTGCATTAAAAAAACTGGCAAGTATTTAAAAAAAAATAAGCAAAATTACTTACATAGCCATTCTGTCTGGAGTAGTCCGATCCACTCCCTTATCAGTGTTTAGCATCAGAAACACAGGCATTGTATTCCAACAGAAGCTTATTTGCTTCTAGGCATGCTCCAGAAGATGAGTTTTAGTCTGCATTCTACCAAATCAATGGTAAATATAAATGCAGCCATAGAAGGCATTGTGTGGGGCGAGTAAGAGCTGTACATTCAGAAACTTAAAAGCAAGGTTTAATGGCGAGGCACTGCAGTGTAAATTTGCAAGTAAAGTAATTAAAGTACATATTTATTTTTCTGTCTCTATCCCAACTTGTTTTATGTCCTTTTTAAAGGGACTGTAAAGTAAAAATTAAACTTTCATGATTTAGATATGGCATGCAGTTTTAAACCACTTTCCAGTTTACTCCTATTTAAAGGGACAGTCTACACCAGAATTGTTATTGTTTTAAAAGATAGATAATCCCTTTATTACCCATTTCCCAGTTTTGCATAACCAACAATTATATTAATATACTTTTTACCTCTGTGATTATCTTGTATCTAAGCCTCTGCAAACTGCCCCTTTATTTCAGTTCTTTTGAGAGACTTGCAGTTTAGCCAATCAGTGCCTGCTCCCAGATAACTTCACGAGCACAGTGTTATCTATATGAAATGCATGAACTAACACCCTCTAGTGGTGAAAAACTGAAATGCATTCTGAAAAGAGGTGGCCTTCAAGGTCTAAGAAATTAGCATATGAACCTCCTAGGTTAAGCTTTCAACTAAGAATACCAAAAGAACAAAGCAAAATTGGTGATAAAAGTAAATTGGAAAATTGTTTAAAATGACATGCTCTATCTGAATCATGAGTTTTTTTTGGCCTAGACTGTCCCTTTAATTTGCTTTGCTCTATTGGCATCCTATGTTAAAAAACATATATAGGTAGGCTTAGTAGTAGCAATGCACTACTTGGAGATGGCTGCTGATTGGTGGCTTTTTTTTTTTTTTTTTGCAAGATGTACCGAGTCCACGGATTCATCCTAACTTGTGGGATATTGTCCTTCCTGACAGGAAGTAGCAAAGAGAGCACCACAGCAGAGCTGTCTATATAGCTCCCCCCTTAACTCCACCCCCAGTCATTCTCTTTGCTGGCTCTAAGCAGGCTGAAAGATCATTTCAGACATCTTGAGGGAGGGCATGACCCTTCCCTCCAGTGATAAGTCAAATAAGACAAGGACCAAACAAAATAATTTTCGTTCCTTTCGAAACTTCAAGGGTGGTCCTGCTTCCTCTTCCCCTGCTGCAAAGCAAAAGGGGAACTTTGCTCAATCCAAGCCAACCTGGAGACCTAACCAGGCTTGGAACAAGGGTAAACAGGCCAAAAAGCCTGCTACTGCCACTAAGACAGCATGAAGGGGTAGCGCCCGATCTGGGACCGGATCAAGTAGGGGGCAGACTTTCTCTCTTTGCTCAGGCCTGGGCAAGAGACGTTCAGGACTCCTGGGCCGTATAAATTGTAACCCAGGGGTGTCTCCTAGATTTCAAAGATTCTCCTCCAATGGGGAGGTTCCATCTTTCTCAATTGTCTGTAAACCAGACAAAAAGAGGCGTTCTTACGCTGTGTAGAAGACCTTTTTACCATGGGAGTGATCTGCCCAGTTCCGAAAATAGAACAGGGGCAAGGTTTCTACTCCAATATGTTTGTGGTTCCCAAAAAAGAGAGAACCTTCAGACCAATTCTAGATCTCAAGATCCTAAACCAATTCCTTAGAGTTCCATCCTTCAAGATGGAGACCATTCGGACTATTTTACCAATGATACAGGAGGGTCAATATATGACTACCGTGGATCTAAAGGATGCGTATCTACACATTCCTATCCACAAAGATTATAACCAGTTCCTCAGGTTTGCCTTTCTGAACAGGCATTACCAGTTTGTGGCTCTTCCCTTCGGGTTGGCCACGGTGCCAAAAATCTTCACAATGGTGCTAGGGTCCCTTCTGGCGGTCCTAAGGCCGAGGGGCATAACAGTGGCGCCTTATCTAGACGACATCTTAATTCAAGCGTCGACTTTCCAACTTGCCAAGTCTCACACCGAGCTCTTCATTCCATTCCTCGGCCGTCAGTGGCTCAGTGTATGGAGGTAATCGGACTTATGGTAGCGGCAATGGACATAGTTCCGTTTGCTCGCTTGCATCTCAGACCACTGCAACTATGCATGCTCAAACAGTGGAATGGGGGTTATGCAGATTTATCTCCTCGGATAAATCTGGATCAAGAGACCAGAGACTCTCTCTTCTTTGGTGGTTGTCACAGGATCACCTGTCCAGGGGAATGTGTTTCCGCAGGCCAGCGTGGGTTATTGTGACGACGGACGCCGGCCTACTGGGCTGAGGTGCAGTCTGGAATTCCCTGAAAGCACAGGGTTTGTGGACTCGGGAGGAGGCCCTCCTACCTATAAATATTCTGGAATTAAGAGCGATATTCAATGCTCTTCAGGCGTGGCCTCAGCTGGCTTCGGCCGGATTCATCAGGTTTCAGTCGGACAACATCATGACTGTAGCTTATATCAATCATCAGGGGGGAACAAGGAGTTCCTTGGTGATGATAGAAGTTTCCAGGATAATCCGATGGGCAGAGACTCACTCTTGCCATCTATCAGTTATCTATATCCCAGGGGTAGAGAACTGGGAGGCAGATTTTCTAAGTCGTCAGACTTTTCATCCTGGGGAGTGGGAGCTCCATCCGGAGGTGTTTGCTCAACTGGTTCAGCTATGGGGCACACCAGAATTGGATCTGATGGCGTCTCATCAGAACGCCAAACTTCCTCGTTACAGATCCAGGTCAAGGGATCCTCAGGCAGTACTGATGGATGCTCTAGCAGTACCCTGGTCGTTCAACCTGGCTTATGTGTTTCCACCATTCCCTCTCCTTCCGCATCTGATTGCCAGAAGCAAAGAGGAGAGAGCTTTGGTGATTTTGATAGCGCTTGCGTGGCCACGCAGGACTTGGTATGCAGACCTGGTGGACTTGTCATCTCTGCCACTGAGACGGGACCTTTTTGATTCAAGGTCCATTCAAGCATCCAAATCTAATTTTTCTGCAACTGACTGCTTGGAGATTGAACGCTTGATTTTATCAAAGCGGGGTTTCTCTGAGTTGGTCATAGATACCTTGATTCAGGCTTGAAATCCTGTCACCAGGAAGATCTATCATAATATATGGCGTAAATATCTTTTTTGGTGCGAATCCAAAGGCTACTCATGGAGTAAGATCAGGATTCCTAGGATTTTGTCTTTTCTCCAAGAAGGATTGGATAAGGGATTGTCCGTTAGTTCCTTAAAGGGACAGATATCTGCTTTGTCCTGTTGCACAAGCGTCTGGCAGATGTCCCAGACGTTCGGGCTTTTTGTCAGGCTTTAGTTAGAATTAAGCCTGTGTTTAAACCTGTTGCTCCGCCATGGAGTCTCATTTTAGTTTTTAAAGTTCTTCAGGGGGTTCCGTTTGAACCCATGCATTCCATAGATATTAAGCTTCTATCTTGGAAAGTTCTGTTTCTAGTTGCTATCTCTTCAGCTCGAAGAGTTTCTGAACTATCAGCATTACAATGTGACTCGCCTTAACTTGTTTTCCATGCTGATAAGGTGGTTTTGCGTACCAAACCTGGGTTCCTCCCTAAGGTTGTTTCGAACAGGAATATCAATCAGGAAATAGTTGTTCCTTCTGTGTCCTAATTGTTCTTCTAAGAAGGACCGTCTGTTGCACAACTTGGACGTGGTTCGTGCCTTGAAGTTTTATTTGCAGGCAACCAAAGATTTTCGCCAATCATCTTCTTTGTTTGTTTATGCTGGAAAGCGTAGAGGTCAAATGGCTACGGCTACCTCTTTCCTTTTGGCTGAAAAGCATCATCCGTTTGGTTTATGAGACTGCTGGACAGCAGCCTCCTGAAAGAATTACAGCTCACTCCACTAGAGCGGTGGCTTCCACATGGGCTTTTAAAAATGATGCTTCTGTTGAACAGATTTGTAAGTCTGCGGCTTGATCTTCGCTTCATACCTTTATCAAATTTTACAAATTTGATACTTTTGCTTCTTCGGAGGCTATTTTTGGGAGAGAGGTTTTGCAAGCAGTGGTGCCTTCCGTTTAGGTTCCTGTCTTGTCCCTCCCTTCATCCGTGTCCTAAAGCTTTGGTATTGGTATCCCACAAGTTAGGATGAATCCGTGGACTCGGTACATCTTGCAAAAGAAAACAGAATTTATGCTTACCTGATAAATTTCTTTCTTTTGCCATGTACCGAGTCCACGGCCTGCCCTGTCTATTCAAGACAGATAGTATATATTTTTTTTTTTTTTTTTTTTTTATGTAAACTTCAGTCACCTCTGCACCTTAGAGTTTCTCCTTTTCTTCCTTGGCCTTCGGTCGAATGACTGGGGGGTGGAGTTAAGGCGGGAGCTATATAGACAGCTCTGCTGTGGTGCTCTCTTTGCTACTTCCTGTCAGGAAGGACAATATCCCACAAGTTAGGATGAATCCGTGGACTCGGTACATCGCAAAAGAGAGAAATTTATCAGGTAAGCATAAATTCTGGGGTTTTTTTTTTTCAAATTGTATGCTCCAACTGAACTATGATAGAAAAATTGTTGTATGTGTCCCTTTAAGTGCAATTTACACTTATTTTAGAATGTATCTGGAGAGTAAAGAAAACTAATTATATTGTGCAATCTAGCGCTGCAGAATCTGTTGGCGCTCTACAAATAACTAATAATAATAATAATAATGTGTTAAGAATGATTGACTAAAAGCAGAACTTGATAGCCCACATTTCGTAGAGGCTGTTCTTGAATTCAGTAGAATTACATTACTGATGCATGTAACTCTGGGTACCTAAGTTGATTCAAACTTTCCTGAAAGACTTCAAGAATTAAAGGGACAGTAAAGTCAATATTAAGCTCCTAATTCAGAGCGTTCAGTTTTAAAAGCTTTCCAATGTACATGTAGTAAAAAAAAAAAAATGTTCTTTGTTGAAGAGTAAACCTAGGTAGGCTGAGCTTTGGGATGTGAACATCTTTAGTTCTATGGCAGCAGTGTTTGCAGCAATTTATAGTAGTGCTATAAACACTGCTACCAGATGACTAGACACATGCACTCCCCTGAGGTCACTTAGATTACTGTTAAATAAAGGATACAAGAATGTTTACTTCACTGTCTCCTTAAAGGGCCATGATACCCAAATGTTAAAACACTTGAAAGTGATGCAGCATAGCTGTAAAAAGCTGACTAAGAAATATCACCTGAATATCTCTGTAAAAAAGATCTATCTATCCTCAAAAGTGCCTCAGTAGCCACATCCCATTGTAAAGGACTTCTCAGCAGCAAATCAGTATGTCTGTCCCAGGACAGGCAAGGGAGTAAGCCTTGTGCACACGTTTTTTCCCTATTCAGTTTAATGATTTTACTATGAAATCTCATGAGATCAGTTAGAGTTCATGACCTTAGCACTGCTGATGCCGATTAGCTGCTGTTCATTTCTTGCAGCTGAGCAGTAACTGAAGTATAATTTTTTTTACACAGAACTTACTCTGCTGAGCTGAGGAAGTTGTGAGGTAAAATATCTTCCTTTTTTTACATAGAGATGCTCAGGTGATATTTTCCTGTCCTCTTTTTACAGTTATACTGAATCGGTTTCAAGTGATTTAGCATATGGGTATTATGTCCCTTTAAATCAGCCTTAAAGGGATATGGAACATTTTTTGTTTTTCATGATTCAGAGCATATATTTTAAAACAAAGTTCTAATTTTAATTCTATTATCAATTTTGCTATATTATCTTGGTACCCTTTGAAGGAGCAGCAATGCACTAATGGGAGCCAGCTAAACATCTGTAAGCCAATGACAAAGCATATATGTGCAGCTAGTTCTTAGTTCCTGAGCGTACCTAGTTTTGCTTTGCAACAAAAGATTCTAAGAGGCAAATTGGAAAGTTGTATTAAAATTGCATGCTTTGTCTGAATTATGAAGAACTTTTTGGGTTTCATGTTCCTTTTTAACCACATATCAAAGCAGAACTACTGCAGATAGTTTGTAACTCCTTTTTATGTTGACATTTTTCTATCGCATTTCACAGAAAGGCTTTCCAACAGACACTTCACTAGATGACGTAAAAACATGGCTTGAAACGGGTGTTTCAATTGAGAATATCCAGATGAGACGAACACTTCAGAAAGTATTTAAGGTAATATGCTGCACTGGATTTTATAATTAATTGTACAATCTACCTTACTATTTCTTTCCCTGAGACAAATTGTATGTGTTTTTCAGGGATCAATTTTTGTAGTATTTGACACTGAAGAATCAGCAAAAGCTTTCTTGGAAAACAAAAATCGGAAGTTCAAAGATTCTGATATGATTATAATGACAAAGTAAGTGGTGGTTTAAGATTACAAAGATTTGGTGGCAGTAAAATGAGGCTTGAAAAAATAGACATGCCCAGCAGCAGTGCTGCAGCAATGGTTTGTTGCAGGGGTCAACTCACCAAGACTTACACCCTCAAACAATATTGTTTTATAGACACGCACTGTATTTATACGGTGCTCTGACAAAATGCCGACGGACATTTGGCCGACGGACAGAAAGCTAAAGAATGTTCCGATTTCGGCCGAGGGCAGATACGTTCCAGAGTGCTCTGTTCTAATCAGAGCCTCGGGCGCTGCAACTACCTCTGGGAACCTTACCATGGGTCCCAGACGGCACGTCTTGTAATTCTCTGTCTGGGAAATTATTTATCTATCAAATCTATCGTATCTATCAAATGTATCTATCTATCAAATCTATCTATCTCGTGGGCCGGACTGTTATCTGACAGCCACTTGTGTTTCGGCCAAATGTCCGGCCACAATTTATACGTATATAATTATACACTTTTTGGTTTATGAAAGCCAATTTAAAACCAATGAAGGGTTGCCTTTGTGCCTGAGACTCTTCCTCTGTCAGAGTCTCACCCACTTAAGGTACAATAGTCCTATTTCTGCTGAGGTGAGCTAAATTACCCCAAACAAGCCACACAGAAATGTAAGAACTGGGGGGCGGAGCCAGCTATCGCAGCATCCAGGCGTGTTTCTGTGGAGTTCCTAATATAATCCTGGGCTAAATCATCAATATAAGATCTAAATCTCTACTACTACACTAAAAGAACTTTAGAGACACTCTTAATCCACTGGGGGATAAAGGGATGCCTTAATTTGAGAATGTGCAGCCGGCATACACCTCTCAATAATGCCATGTGGTAAATTTCGCCATTCTACCATACCCTCCCTCTGCTAAGATTCTTGGCTCAAAACTCTGTCTTCAACACAGTGTAACTAGAAGAGGATCTGGGACTATATCGGCTATCCTAAAATAAATATATACTGAAGCTACCTAATCAAGATACAGACATTCAAACTTCAGCGGTGTCATCAATATGGAGGCATTAGCAGCCTGGGAACAATGTACCCAACAACTTATAGACTGGCATTTTCGTAGTCTAAAAGAGCACCTCGCATCCATGTTATCCTCCTTATTCCCACCAGAATATGCAGTTGACAATACTTACACTGGACAGGGTGCTGAAATCGACGCCAAGCCTGCAATTATGACTGCAGAGAATGAGGGCACTCTCTTAATCAAGCCTGTGCTGAACTACCGGCTCCAACGATCATCTGACATAAGTTCCCTAGTGTTGGGAGACATAGCAGTGGAGTCAAAAACAGAGGAAGCCCTAAGCGCTGATATTTCCCTTACAAAGGAGGTCACAGCATCGGGGAATCTATTACGCCAGACACGATACCCCTCATCTGAGTGTGGGATATATTTGAAGGGAATTTCACAACTTTGCTGCCCTGATGTTGCTGAGGGGGAAGACGGACGTTGGATCCAAGAGACTATCTCCAAGCACTACAGATCCCGGAGTACTGCGTTGGTTGTTACACTGTTACCCTTTCTACTGTACAATTGACCGACTAATACAGGAGTCGGTAAAGAGACAGAACCGCTGCGGTTTTGGCTAAAACAAAGATATATTTCTATGTGCCATATAATCACATAAAAAGGCTTATAACTTGCTATATAAGGTTTTATTTGTGTTAGTTTAGCTCTTTTTGTAATAGCTTTAGAATTTGTGTGTTATTGTCCTCTATACATATTAATTGCCTGAGACTCTAAGTAAGGCACTAGTCATTCTTATAAACTTGTTCGATGTAGCCCCATATTCTGAGCACCGCTGACATGTTGCAATACACTTAACAATATAAATATGCATATGCTCCATAATGGGTACTGAAAGTTTGCAAAAACTCGAATCACTGTTAGCTTTTGCTCTTTCACTGCAAGTTACATTTGTTCACATTGTGTGTTCTGTTTTTCATACTTTGTATTAGTAATAAGTAGATAGCTTTCAGACAGCAACTTTGAAATAAGAATTGGTTAAATGATTACTGCCCCTTGATTTCTCATCAGCTGCTAGGCTATATAAAGGATCCTGATCTCTGGATCTTGGTATGGCAAGGATGGTACTGCCTATGCCCATTAATGTCAATAGGGGTTCCCCAATTTATGGTGCTATAATGCAGCCAATACTGATCATCTTAGCTATTTAGTCTGTTACATTTATTGGCCCCTGAAATGCTCTACCTTTATTTTGAATCCACAAATGGCCATTGAGTAATACTCCCTACCATTTCCTCCTGCCCCACATTTCAGGCTTTGTCGATTTTAAAGAGGTGCAGGCAGGTTGTTATATCATATATCCATTTCCTATGTTTCATTCAGGGCTCCTAAATGTGGTATACCTGAGTTAACTCCTAGATAAGTATGAGCACACACATGTTGATCCCCATGTTGCAGATGTATACCACACTACTTCCCATTTCTTACTTTTGTCCTATAACCAGCTTATGTTTACACTGATATTTTAGTAGTAATGCAATAGTTACTGATCTCTAGATTCTCATGTACACACACAGATTCCCTATCTGTAAAAATAGCTGTTGCTGCCCTTTTACTAAAGGTATAGCTTAATATACTCCCAGAGAATAGGGTTATGTAGATTGGAGTATATGATAGTTACTGGGTGTGTTTAGCTCCCCCCCCCAAAGAGCTTTATTGAAACATTTAGTGAACAGTTAGCTGGTCAATATACAATTTGCATATACAGAAATGAGCGCCTGAGATTTAACAAAGATTCAAATTTTTATATCACATTGGCAACTAGTGGAGCGTTGCAAAGACTCTATGTCTTGTACAAGCGGGACAGGGTCCCCCTCAGTCCAAAATCTCTATTTCTGGCAGCTCTTTAACATCAGTAACTGGTTTACAATCAACTATAAACAAAAAACACAAGTGAATTTTAGTATAACTACATGTAGCATCTTGCAGAAAATTAACTAAACGTGCATCAGTCACAGGTTTGCTTCAAATAAGTACAGTTGATTTATTTTTATGCACATGTGTGTACCAGAGTGTATATAGGGGTGAATAGGTGTATACTAATGCGAGACAATCTATTCCGTGGGGTGTTACGGCAGGGAAATATGATATAGGTAAATGGGTGCTCTAAATTACTGAAACAAAGGTTCAGTTAGTGCGTAATCGGGCTTGTAGGTCCTCTTCCCATATGAAGCATATTGAATAATAGTCCTCTGTGCATTTTGTATGAGTGTAGTGGTATTTTTCTAAATTAAGTGTGAGATACCAGGTTGCTCCAAACAGATATTTGGGAGTTCTGTTTTCTTCCAATTTTAAGGGAATTAGTCTCTTGGCAGTGTTGATCATAATTGTTAGTAGTGTGGATCTAAGTTTGCATTTGATTTTTGGGAGAGAGTTAAAGAGGAAGGTCCATATTGTGAAGGGGAGAGGAATATCTAGAACACGTGTGATTTCAATGGTGATCAGTTTCACGAAATTTTCAGCTATGGGGCAGGACCACCATATATGAGTGGGGGTACCTAAATCTGAACTGCCTCTCCAGCACTCGGCAAGTGTGCCAGGGAATAACTGGTGTAAGCGGTGTGGTGTGTAGTACCATCTGCTTAGAAGCTTCAGGTTCACTCTAGCGTTGAGATAAAATGAGTACTTGCTCATGCTGGCAAAGATATGCAGCCATTCTTTGTGCAGGAGTCACCTATTTAAATTTCCCACTTTTTAACGTAAGATGGTAGAGTAGAAGCATAGGATGAAAGGATCTGTTGATGTATAAGCGATAGTATACTTTTATTGGGGAAAGTGTGTATACACGTTTTCAAAGGGCGGGTTAGTTTTTTTTTTTTTTTAATAGGGATGCGTCTGCAGGTAATGTGTTAATTGCAAGTACATAAACCAACTATTGAACCGGGGTCCGAGTAAGGTAACTATTTCATTGTGTGGTTTCGGTTTGCCATTGTGATGTAGTGTGTGTCGGGACCATTTCTATCATGGTGGGATTGTCTTATATGTAAAAGAGAGTGAAGTGGGAACAGGGTATTTTCTACTAGTGGTGTTAACGGAGAGTATGTGCTAGAAAAGTGGGGAGATCTTTTGATGCGTTTATCCCACTGTTTGAATGTTTCCTTCAGTTATGGGAGCATTGAGGGGGCAGACGTCTGATATCGGCAGGAAGCCAGCAGTGGCCTCCCAGATGGGAGTCGTTGGAC